>NW_027468774.1:16826707-16891707 GCF_046254945.1 Alosa pseudoharengus
ATTGCAGGCGCTACGAACCGGAGCAAGGGTAAGATTTAAAGAATATGCTTTCATTCTGCGGTATAAGGAAATAGATACTTATACGATAAGATAGATACCGATCATAACTGTACATTTTGTTTTCACAGACTAATCTTGCCTCATAATGAGGCGGTGACCTCCTATTTGCTCGGAGAAATATCTGCAAGTCCAGATTTACACAATGTTGATAAAGACGACATTGTGTGTAAGTGACTTTTTTACTGTTTCTCCTTCCTTGTTTAATGTTACTGTTGCGTTTGATTTTTTATTCATACCACTCTCATTTAATTGTTTTCCAGCCGCCTGTAAGACATATTACGAGACGGTACGCAGGAGCTTTAGGTATACCCAGCCAGAAAACTCATTGCGGGCGGAAGCTGCGAAGAGTTCAGCTCGGAGTCGAGCGAGAGGAAAGAGGGTAAGACTTTTTTTGGTGACTATTTTTTCAGGTGCATTGATGTGTTGTGTCCATACGCAGTGCATCGCATCGCACAGTAGGCCTACTTATTCATTGTTTTTTTTTACAGCTGCTGGAATCGAGACAGAGTGTGCTAGCAGATGACGAGGTGGAACTCTGGAAGTCCGCCACCGTAGACCTCATGTCTGACGAAGAAGATGGCGTTGTTGGCGGGGTCTCTGGGTGGATTGTACGGTCGCCGTCATTACGTAGGCCGGAGCTCTCTGAACTCGGTGCGAAGCTGCAGTCCCGGTTAGAGGCGACTCCAAAGTACAGAGCCATGCACAATAGGCGTCTGCACAACGGACCTGCCTCGGAAAGAATGCCGCCAGTTACCTACAACCCCGAGGAGGCAAACGGACAGTTCACGGAGTTGTAGTTTTTGGATCATCCTCTACCTGTGTGTGGGCAGATCCTCGCTTTGTATATAGTTGTGTTTGTTTTAATAAAGCTCTTTCTTTGCATAAACATGTTCCTGGCAAATGTTCATTTCCTCTATAAATTCATTCATGTCCTTGATGGTAGCCTAATAATAGTGTAGTAGCCTACATAGGATAACAATGACATTAATATACAGTATAATATAAATAAATAAATTAATATATATATATATATATATAATTATTGGGGTTTACATTTATTATGAGACAGGGTGACCAATAGTGACAGATCTCCCAACCAATCACGAATGATTTTACTTGTTTGAAAGTTGTGGTTTCATCCAATACTGAGTAAGGAAATTCAAGCCTGGCCTGGCCAGGTGTGGTTTTGCTGCCAATCAGGAGTGATTTTACTTGTTTGAAAGTTGTGGTTTCATCCAATACTGAGTAAGGATATTCAAGCCAGGCCTGGCCAGCCGCGGTTTCGCTGCATTCATATGCTAATTAGGGCCATTAGCACTCTGCAAGCTCTCCACATACGTCATTGTTCGGTTCCGACAATTTGTGGCACAGACAAACGGCGACAAGCGCGGGTTGCAAATTGTCGTCAACTACCGAAAATGAGGGAGATCTCCGGTCGTTTACGGGGACGAAAATCACACTTTTCATGCAGTGAGGGTTGCTCAGTCTAATGGTTTTTCACATGGTTACTATCTTTCTATCTATCCATTTTGAGGAAGGTGGGGCAAGTCTGATTAGGTTTTAGTTATTACACATGTAGTCACTTTCTGGAACATTCTAAGTAAGCAGAGCTTTGGAAAAGTAGGAAAAGATATTGGTCCATGAAAACACCATCGTCAGACACAGACACACGCATGCACGCACGCACACACACACAATGCAAGCATATGCCTACTCATGTTCAACCACTGCAAACTCCAGCTGTGCAGCTTTTTAATGAGCTGCCACTGCCCAAGGTGAGGATGAGCATCTCTGAATAAAAGCATCACCATATATGGACTCAAACTTGTTTTCCATGCTCTCTAAATAGCACTGTAATGTGCACAGGTACATTTTCAGGATGAGTGAGGTGATGATACCTTCACTGTTTACATCACACAGAGCTATGGTGGGTGGGGATCTTTACAGCAACATCAGCAAACATAACTAAACATTCCTAATGACATTATTAACTCCCTGGCACTGGCAAATCAATCAGAAGACAGATTAGCTGTTCACTGTTCCCCCCACCGAACACTCTATTAGGCAATAAGGGAGAAGGTGGAAAGAGAAAGTGTGTGAGAGAGAGAGAGAGAGAGAGAGAGAGAGAGAGAGAGAGAGAGAGAGTTAAAGGAATTATCCGGAGTAAAATGCACTTTAGATCAATTTACGGATGATTGGGAGTACATACGTTGAGTTGACATCAAAATCATGTCATTCGAATGTGTTTTGAGAAAGTTAAATTTTACCGTTTTTAGTCAAAACTCGTTAGCGTGTAAGTGACCAGGGCATATTATTTCGCCGCTACAAAACGCTATTTTTATACCTCTTCTACAGTTCCAAACAACATTACACTTACGTGGTAGTGAGTAGAGGGTCCCTAAAGCCAAACCGAAGTATCCCGAGGTCAGTGGTGGAATGTAACGAAGTACAAATACTTCGCTACTGTACTTAAGTAAAATTTCCACGTATTTGTACTTTACTTAAGTAGAATTTATAGTGCATACTTTTGACTTTTACTTCGTTACATTTTACAGCAATTATCTGTACTTTTACTCCGCTACATTTCTACAACACCATCGTTCAATGTACAAATACATTTTATGATCAGTTTTTTTTTCGTCTGACAAACACGTTTGTTTTACCAGGGGGCGGGGTTGCTATACCAAAGATTCTGGAGCGCTACGTGTCCAGCTTCTAAATCTTTGAAACATAATTTCTAGTCTTGACCAGGCAAAGCGTGAGCTTGTAGCCATCTGCATTCGGTAGGCTATATTCACCAGACCCATGGCTACACTGGACATGCAACTGTGTTCTGTGCCTTTCTCTGTCTGTTATCTGCAGCGTTAGGGCCTCCTCTCCGATGAGATTGCTATCCGTGGATCAGCGAAGTTACAGGCTATGCCCATGCTTCTGTCACGTCTGATCATTTGCGGCACAAATGAAAGGTAGACTATTAATGAACCGCTGACCGAAAAAAAAGTAACATTTTCCAGATTAGAAATTTTTTCTTAATTGTGTGTGATCAAATAAAGATGCATAGCCTACAATTGGGGGGTAGTAATGTGAGCGCTCATTCAATGTATATGTGCGTCTGCACAAGTGAAACTGAACCTAATCATAAAGACACCTTTCTCAGCAACTTTTCTGTTCAATCAGCAGAATTGGCATTACGATCCACCCGACATTTCCCTTGTCCACACCGTTAAACTTCAGGCTCTCGTGTTTTGATGAATGATATTTTACTCAGCAGATCACCCTAGTAGATAACCAGAATTACAGTCTCTAGAATTGTAGGTCAGAATGTAAACTGGGCCACAGATGGTAAGCACAATTGCATTAGCTTACAACTATCTAGTCGAGTATAACCTAAAACTAGCTTAATTAAAATGCCACAGCCCATACTGATTTTTCCTTTTAGAATATAGATATTAAGAGAATAAATCATTATGCAAATACTTTTACTTTTAATACTTAAAGTACATTTAAAAGCAGGTACTTTTTACTTTTACTTAAGTAGGGTTGTCATTGTGGTACTATTACTTTTACTAAAGTAAATATTGCTCTGTGTATTTGTACTTTTACTTAAGTACTGAGTTTCAGTACTTCCTCCACCACTGCCCGAGGTCTTTATGTGGTCGGATAGAGAGTCCAGAATGAATTTCATCAAGCCAGTACCTTTCCTGAAATGTTACTGCTGCAGCTGGCGTCTTTCGGGGAAAGTCCGTAGGAGTCGATTGCCGAGTGTGGAGTAACACGCTCTGGAAATTCACAATTTCGTCGCCGTTTAAAAAAAAAAAAAAAACATAGTCCAGTCCATACAACTTCATTTCAATTTCGAAAGAAATACTGGACTATGTTTTTTTTTTTAAAAAACGGCAACGAAATTGTGAATTTCCAGAGCGTGTTACTCCACACTCGGCAATCACGAAGTTCGTGAAAAAGCTCTGCCTGCTTTGCTCTGATGTTAGAGAAAAACAAAATGTTATAGAAAAAAAAAACATTGAGCAGATCTCATTTTCTGAGAGCTAGACAGAAAAAAAAACCTTTGAAAACAAGGTCAGCAAAAGTCAATTCTAGTCAACAGAGCAAACCCCCGCATCCCTATGGGCCCAAACTAACCACGTGCAGACCACTCAATCTTCAGTGATCGACCATCTAGTGAACTCGAAGCCTCACCGTGAGAGAGGTGGACAGGCAAAAATAGAGAGAAAGAGAAAGAGAGAGAGAGAACAGGCAAGGGTAACTGACAAAAGAAAAAGAGGAGCGAGAAGGAGAAAAAAACAAGCGGGCTCTTATCATAGGAGGAAAGCCACCGCTGGGAATGAGAGCGAGGGAGACCGCGAAGGACAGGCGGAGGAGGTAAGGCACGAACAACATGGCAGGTCATTTGCAAGCGCAAGCACAGAGGCATCATGCAAAGAGCCTGCCAGAGCTCCATCTATGGCATGGAGGAACAGATTACTGAGATTATTTTAGAACCTTTCATGGGAGACGCCAGGGAGTTGCTCTCATGGAGCCAGCTGGAGGTTTCCGCAGCGGAAACCAAAGCGGATATACACACAGCAGGAGAGAGGGAAGAAACAGACAGAGACAAAATCAGGGGGGGTGCAGGAGAGAGAGGAGAGAGAGAGAGAGAGAGAGAGAGGAAAGAGCTGACACTCCTCATCTTTCAATTGAGGAACAAAGGCAATTCAGGAGAGCTCAGCATCAGGTGCTGAAAGGCATCTTGTGTGAGGCACCCTCTAGGAAGGACCCTGGTGGGATGCGAAAGGAAAGGAAAAGAGGGGAGAAGAAGTCACAATGTGTTGCTGCACCCTCTTCTGATGCCAAGCCCCCTACCAGGGCTGTGGATGTGCAGGCATCCTGACAGAGCTCAGGCACCAGCCAAAAGAGCCCTGATAGTTTCTGTTTCGTTCTTCATGAAAGGGGCCATGATCACATTTTAGCCGCTGTGAGGCTATATTAGCGTCATTTTGTGTGGATTAAGGATTACTAGTTGGATTGATACATTTTTGGCTATTTGATCTTTACAATCTGAACAAGGAAATGTTTCACAATGAAAACAACTAGGAAAATCCAATCTTGAAGGGAAGGATTTTTTTTTTTTCATGAGGATTTTTTTTCTTCTCAGAATAAATTTGCTTCACTTCAAGGTTGGATTTTTTCCCTCATTGTTTTCATTGTGAAACTAAGATAAAACACCAAAAAGATGAACATTTAATACTTTGTATTGCTCATCTTTGCCAGGGGTGCCAATAAATGTGGAGGGTGATGCATGAGGAGTAGTGTAATAATAGAAGAGCAGGTGACAAGAGAAGGAAACCCTTGAAATCCATCATTCATCATTCTCCTTCTTTTACTTTTTCCCAAAAGACAAGGAAAGGAAGAGTGATGGGAATAAGGAGGCTGTAATCGTCCATTTCTAAGACAAGGAAAGGAAGAGTGATGGGAATAAGGAGGCTGTAATCGTCCATTTCTAAGAGAAAAATAATTGAAACTTGGCCAGCATGAATAAAAGACAAGCCCTGCAGGCTGAAGTTGACTGGAACAGAATTGCGATTTGCATGTTGAATATGTGAATCCCCTTAGCTGGGGTACCCTTGTTTGGGCCTAATCTTTCTGATGCAGCTGGATTGCACAGCTGCATTATACTTAAAGCGCCATCTGTGCCTGTATGAATTTGAATTTCCACTTCCAGCATTGGTTTCTCTTGATTTTTTCTTCTGCTTAATAAGGCACATTGGTGCCAGCCTTTCCTCTAGTACAGAAAGCCTGGTATCACACTTGGGGTGAAATCCATATTTTACCAGTGGCCTGGACCAAAACAGGCCTCGCTATCCAGGGAGTGTTTCTTTTCCCCCCAAAAATGGTCAGATCAGGAAATTGTTCCTTTCTGTGCACTAAATGGAAACTTCTTGGTTGATCTCACTGGGATATTAAAACCAATAGCCTGCTGTCTGGTCTCCTTTGCCCTGGCACGGCTGCTGTGTGTCTTGAAAGGCAGCAGTTGCATATTTGAAGTCCATTTCCTACTTCCACAAATACCACTTCCCACACCCATCGCATCTGTCACATCTGTGCATTTACAACAGTTGTCTGAGACATAGAAAGACACACCAATCCACCATGCAGCTGATTCCCCCTCATACTCAGCTCAGACAATGGCCGCCGAGCCAGAAGGCTGTTAGATCATCATTTTTTGCAGCCAATTTTGAAGCTCATATGGAGGCCTCTAATTCAGCAGGCATGAAAGACGTTGGCTTCAACATGATACAGTTCTGACTCATTCAAATGCTTGCCAGTCAAACTCCTCGACAACGGGTGCAGACTGCTTTATTCCCGTCCTCTCGTTGGCGTACTGGGTGACGTGCCATCTCTAGATTGTAGCGAGACGGACTGAAACAGACAGTGCCTTGCTGAGTGACAGGACATGCAGTGGGGGAGAGGGGAGAGAGAGAGGAGGGGAGATGAGAGTTTTGCTAGAGAATTTGAAAATCTGAGTGCCTCGGTCCAAAATGCAGGCCCCAGTGAGAAGCCCAGTGAGTGAGGGAAGTGAGAGAGCGAGGGACTAAGAGAAAGGGAGAGCAAGAGAGTGAGGGACTAAGAGAAAGGGAAAGGGAGAGCAAGAGAGTGAGGGGCTGTGATGAAACAAAGCATTACACTCTCAGATAACTGCTTCCCTGATGTATCTCGCCTCCAATTCTCCCCTGCATTAGGTACCGCAGTCGTGGCACATTTTTCCATTCTTCTTTTGGGACACCCTTTTTCTTCTCACTCCTTCACACCCACTTATGTCTTCCATCGTTCTACCCCCCCCCCCCCATTCCTTTCATCAAAAGCGACTCTATCCCTCAAAGGGAGAGGTGTGAATAGTGAAAAGGTCAGTGTGGTGAAGGGCGGTTGATAACGAGGCCTGTTAAAGGTTAGCACCATTAGATCAACCCTGTTTGTCCGGGCTTCATGCTCCCTGCCGATAGGCTTCTGACAACGCATGGTGCACATATCTGTTTCCCTTTTGTCCTTTTACGGGTTGATGCCTTCCCTTCAAAGCCTTATTATACAAAGGGTTATCTTTATTTATCTAAGAGAAATACATTATGTAAGAGATTACCATTGATATGATTCTGAGGTAAACCACACTGGCTTTGTTGAGCCATATTTATTTTCTACCAATATATGTCCTTCCATTCTTTGTACGTACATCTCTTTCAATACAATTTAATTGGTGAGATGAATTGGTGAGGGGCATGTTCTTGTCATGATTTGTCATGATAGTGACTTGATTTTATATGAAGGAAAAAAGAAAGGCCAACAAAGCTATTATAAACTCATAATTGTGGTTCATCATTCAGCTCCAGTTTCTGTTTGCGTTTGGCAGGCACTTACAATAATAAAAAGGAACACTGTAATCATGCCATGTGTGGAAATGTAACTCTTTGATGTCATTCTGTGCTTAGCAAATACTGCTTTTTTTACTTATTTGTTTAGTTTACTGCCATTGATAATTAGCTTAAAAATCTAGACGCACCCTAGCGGCAGCAAATTACATTTGCTTCCAGGGCTAGTCTAGCAACTCTCCGTTGGCTTGTGAGCTCGAAAAATTAAACTTCAATCAGGCCAATCAAATCGTGTATAGAGTCGTTAGGCGGGATTAACATAATGATTGATGGCAGAGTTGCAACGGTTTGGCTTGAATTCACTGCTACTTGAAAACAAAGAAGATGGATGTTGCTGTTGGCCAACAGTGTGTCACGAGTTAAGCTGGTTTTAAGTTGGCAAAAGTTTGAACTAGCCAACTAGCTCCGCTGGTGGGAAAACACATGGGACTCAGCGCTGTCCTATTGCGTGCAGAGGGAATTTGAAAGACAACCGATTATCCCGCCCCTCGGACTGAGCACTGCGAACGGTGAGTGCCCAGACCCTACATTTTAATGTGGGTCTGGCTCGTCAGGCTAATTAATAATATAAAACAGCATTCTCTATAATCTTTCTTGCTAATATAATGTATTCAAAGCATATACTCTCAATACATTAGTAATAAATAAATAAATCGATGAATGAGTAAGAAAGAGCATATGGTTGAGAGAGTGGTTGTTTTCTTTTTATCTAATTGTTCTTAAAGGATAATTCCGGTATTTAGCACTTTGAGTCCCTTTTCTGGATTGAAACCATACATTGCGCCAATATATTTGTTTTTAATCATCAACGAACACCACTAACCACTCGGTGAGTTGCACAGTTTTGAAAACGAATGCTAAGATTTGTTTTAAGGACATGTTTGTGCATGCCTGTAGCCAGCCACTCTGAAGCAGTCAAAGGCGATTCTTAAAGTCAAAGGCGAGTCAAAAAGTCGAGACAGGACCCATCGTCAACATTTCTGTGTCCACCACTCTAGTTCATCCAAAACAAACCAGAATAGGGACTCAAAGTGCTAAATACCAGAATTATCCTTTAACTCACACTCAGAACCTGTTCATGAGGAGCTGACCGGGTCTACTTCCTTGTACAGACGGAAAAAGCACTGGTGCTCAGTCACAAGGCTAGGGGCTGTGGTCATGAAAATAATGAACAGCATGATCAAAGAGATTTCCATAGACCCACAGACCTTAGCTTTAATTAGGATTGTCTTGTTTGCATGCAAATTAATTTGGATGAGAGCATCTATGTTGTAAAAACAGAAGAAAGTGTTGCTGATTTTTGATGTTTTTTAAAATGCGATTTTCTCCAATATTCTCAGTTTCTGTCTCAACATTTCTCTTTTGCTGGTCTATTCTTGGTAATATAAAGATGGCAACTAAATAAAAAAGCAAAGCTAAAGAGGGAGTGCCTTAGTGGGGAGGAGACTTCAGATGTTGTGGTAATGGCAATGACAATAGCATGTGTATTTCTTGATGATAATAACTGGTTCACTGTCACTCTGCTCCAGTCACACTCACCTCACCCGTACTGTACTGTATAATTATGACCGCCGCGCAGCGAAGCGGCGGTCATATAGGTTTAGTCAGATTTTTTTTTTTTTTTTTTTCTTTTTCGCATGTCCAAATTTCCGTCAATGATTCCCGGGACACTGAAAGACCGGGGTAGACGAAACTTGGTGGGCATGTAACCCCATATGGATAGCATGGAACCATCGTTTTTCGTTTTGATCTGTAGCCCCCCAAATCATATAGGTTTAGTCAGATTTTTTTTTTTTCTTTTTTCTTTTTCGCATGTCCAAATTTCCGTCAATGATTCCCGGGACACTGAAAGACCGGGGTAGACGAAACTTGGTGGGCATGTAACCCCATATGGATAGCATGGAACCATCGTTTTTCGTTTTGATCTGGACTGCACCCTCAGAAAGGAGGGTAGGGCAGACACAGTTTTCTGTGAATATCTCGAGAACCGTAAGGTTTAGGAGGACCATTTTTTTTGTATGTTGATCTCAAGGGGCCATGTCAACCCATTCCATAACCACTCATTTCATGTATAGCGCCACCTAGTTAAACACAAAAAAGTAAAAATGAGGTGTTGTAATCGCAGGTATCTGTGACCTAACTTAGTCAGAACTGCACGAAATTGGAAGTGTAGGATCATTATGACACCCTCTGAATGCACGCCAAGTTTCGTGGAATTCCGTTCATGGGGGGCCACACAATAAATTAATTTATGTTACTATACACCAACTGGCCTGTAGGTGGCCGGAGACAGTTTTCTGTGAATATCTCGAGAACCGTAGGGCCTAGGAGGTCCACCTTTTTTTTGTATGTTGATCTCAAGGGGCCATGTCAACCCATCCCATTACCACTTATTTCATGTATAGCGCCACCTAGTTAAAAAATTAAAAAGCAAAAAAGTAGGTGTTTTCATCACAATATCTCTGGCTGACATGGTCAAAACTGCACGAAATTGAAAGTGTAGGATCATTATGACACCATCCGTATGCATGCCAAGTTTTGTGTACTTTTGTTCATGGGGGGCCTTACAATAAAACAATTTATGTGTACATTTAGTGACGTACACCAACAAGGATTCCCGGGACACTGAAAGACCGGGGTACACAAAACTTGGTGGGCATGTACCCCCACATGGATAGCATGGAACCGTCATTTTTCGTTTTGATCTGTAGCCCCCCCGCTGGACTGGACCCCCCGAAAGGAGGGTAGGCCAGACACAGTTCTCTGTGAATATCTTGAGAACTGTAGGGCCTAGGATGACCATTTTTTTCCGTATATTTGCTTCCAGGGGTCATGTTAACCCATTTCATGTGCGCACATGTGCACAAACAGATACACACACACACACACACAGTAATCATACGTATGACACATACTCACACAGTAGACATATGTACGCTTCCATGCACAGACACATACGCAGGCACACACACAAGCACGCACACACACACACACTCACACACACACACACCCACACACATAACATAAACATAACACAAACAATCAAGAATTTCTCAGAATTATGAACAGGCAAGATGGAGGTGGGGTTGTATAAAATGAATTTTACATGTGAAATCTAGAGCCCGACCGATTTATCGGCGAGCCGATATTATCGGCTGATATTAGGCATTTTCCAAACTATCGGTATCGGCATTTATAATGGCCGATAAATGACTATTTTAAAAATAAAATAAAAACGGACGAAACACCCTTTAACCATGTCATGAGTGTTGGCGTTGTATAGTTTGTCCACCAGAGGGCACTCTACACCGTCCCTGCTGGCAACACTCGTTTATAACGCGCCACACATCCTGCAACCTGCAGATCCAGCCAGAGTCGGGCAGAGAGAACCAGTTATCCGCGAGTGAGATCATCAGTTAAGTGTGTTCATGGTGATTTGGTATAACAATTGAAAAGAACATCCCCATCAGTTCTCTTAACTCAAGTAAGCATGACAAAATTCGTGAAAACAATGTCCAGTTTTGCTGCTGTTAACCCCTTCAGACCTGATTTTTTTCTGTTGAGCAAAAAAAAATTTATTCAGCTGATTTTTACTCCTCTCCAATGTAGAAATAAAGGGGGAAATATAATTATTTGATAAATCATGTCTTTATTACTGTTTTTTAATGTCCATTACAATGGACGCCTCGACTAAATAGGTGTAAAATGACATGAGGACCTAGGGAAAAAACACTATGTTTTTTTACATATAGTATTAAAAGTAATAATCACATATGACTTAAACATTTGGAACTGGATGTTTGCATGTGTCTAAATGTTTTTATATGTCTATGAGCAGGTCAAAACATGCACATTAACTAATGTGCCAGATTGCGTCCACACAATACCTGTGGTGCTAGTACAAAATGTTTAGCAGTTTTCAATATACACACACAGTTTGCGTTGTTTTTTGCATTTTGCACTGTTGTTTTCACACAGTCTTTAAATTAAATTGAATTTTTTAATTACATGTTCCAATATGGAACACCGAGGGTATGTTTGCAACAAATTTGTTTGTGTATATGGAGGGAATGTGCTTTACTAAAGTGTGTGTGCTCATTTTACTAAATTGTGCGCTCAATTTTGTAAATCGTGTGTTTGTTTTACTAAACAGTGTGTTTATTTTACTACATTGTGGGCTCATTTGCTAAATTGCACTCATTTTATTTCATCACATTCTCATTTTAATTTTTGGAAAAAGAGCACACAATTTAGTAAAATAAGTGTACTTTTTAATAAAACGAGAGCACGATTTATTAAAATGAACACACTATGTACTGTAGTTAAACGAGCGCACAATACACAAAAATGTGTGCACAATCTAGTATAACGAGCGCACAATTTAGTAAAGCGAGCACATGATTTAGTAAAACGAGTGTATGTTTTCTCAATACATAGAAAATCTTGCAATGACACCCCCCAGGAGATGTCATTGCAAGATTGTTTTTGTATATCAAGATAATATACGCTCGTTTTACTGAATTATGCACTTATTTTACTAAGAGTGCGTTTGTAAATTGCCACTCAAAGTGCTCTGAGCCAACTCTAAAACTTTTAACCGTTCGTAAATTTGGACCGTGGGTGGAATTATCGTTCGTTTATTCAAAGTGTCACACTCTCAGAGCATCAAGAGTGTACACTCTGGGTACTGTTATACTAACAAGAATAGATTGTAATATGGTTAGTACGGAACCCTAGAGCAGTCATTGCAAGATATTTTTTGGTATATATCCAGAAAACATATGCTCATTTTACTAAATTGTGTGCACATATTGCTAAATCATGCGCTTGTTATACTAAATAGTGCACTCGTTTTACTAAATTTAGTAAACATACGCACAATTTAGTAAAACGTGCACACAATATATTAAAATGTTATGTAAAATGTAATAAACTAGTTTTTTGAACTTCAGAGAGCTATTCTATTTTCAGTGTCAGATTGAATTTACGAACGCACCCTAAATTGTGCACTCGTTTTACTACATAGTGTGCTCGTCTACTAAATCACTCTTTTTAGTAAATAGTGCACTCATTGTACTAAAATGTGCACTCATTGTACAAAAAAATAGCACAATTTGACTAAATGAGCCCACCATTTAGCAAAATGGACACACTATTTAGTAAACCGAGCACACATTTCACTGAATTCAGTGCACAATCTAATAAAATGAGAGCACGATTTAATAAAAATGATGACACATTTTAGTAAAATGAGTGCACATTCATCCAAAATAGCTGAAATACATAAAAAATGCATTCAAAATTATAGCTTGAGTCTTGAGGATATGTCAGAACATTGCCTGGTGAGTGCCTAAATGAGTGTTGGCTAACATCTCCCAACACCTGATGTCCATTGGGATGGACATTAAACTTTGAAAAAATCCTGTACTACACTGTTATGAAATATATTCAAACTAACTTCAAATATCATCACCTGCAATGGTTAGAATTATACTGAGTGCAAATTGGTTAGACTATCATAAACATAAATTCATATTTATGAGGGGAAAAATGTGTTTACTCCTGTTCCTATCTAGCTTCAGAGCCATGCTTGTCTTGTCTGATGTCTGAAGTGCTCTCAGATCAAGTTACAGGCCCTAACTGCATTCTGATTGGGTCATCAGGATCCAATCAGTTACAAAGCATAATTAAAATGGTGAAATCACAGATTTTCATTGGTCTAGACACAAAAATATGTCATGTCCATTCCAATGGACGTGGGGTCTGAAAGGGTTAAATAAGCCGAGTGAAGCGGAATTAGCTAGTAATTAAGTTACGTTGTTACAGTGTAGTTGACTGTCTGTCCTTTTAACTTTTGACAATGTGACTGAATATGACTGTATTTCTTTAATAGCGTGACAGTTATAGCAGTGAGACGTATCATCTCTCCCCGGCCTGTTATTTTGAAAGCGTATGTTTTACAATTTGACGTTTGACGTTATCCATTGCTAAATTATGGCTCATCATAGACTAGCTAACCACAAAGCTAGCTAATGCCATGAATATCAGTGGAAGACCGCTAACGTTAACATTAATGAGCTTGGAAACCACAACGAACTTATTCTGCCTAATAAAGTAATGATTACTGTATTTATAACTAGTATATCTGTAGTTACAGTCCCTGCATTGTAAAATGTAAGTTAGACGTGAGAGGAGTGAACATTTAGACATAGAGAAAAAGTATCAAACGTAGCTTGTGCATAAAAGTTAGCTTTTCTTTTAAACGTGTGTGAAATCCAATGACGCCAAGTTTGCGTTTCAGACTGTCGTTCAGCCACAGCATTAACAAGTTACATAATGGATTTAGATCACTAAATAGTAGGTTTTAGAAGGCAGGCAGCAACTGATGATTGAAAATGGTTTGATGTAGCTTGATGGAAATAATTTTAAAAGTGCAGGTAAAGGGATAAGCAAGCTGACATTGTAATTATAAGGTAGCTTATAAGGCAATAGGGACTAATTATTACACACGCAAACATTTAGGAGTGACCTTTATCTTGTTTAATGATAATACAAATGATGATGATAGTAATAATGTCATCATTATTTTTTGTAATTAAGTCTTAGTTCAAAGTTATATTTATGAAGCTTACCAAGTCTTTTAATACTGGTAACTTTGATTTGGTTGTTGTTGTTATTGTGTTTTTGTTCAAAAGACTAAGTTTAATATCTTAAGTTTCTATTTTTATACATTTTATTTATCAGAACTTTAATATATTTCGATGTTCCACTGTGACAATATTATTTAAAAATAAACAAGTTTGTTTTTAAAATGCATTATCATATTATTTTAGTCAATACTCATAAATAACTACAAATAACTAATGTTAGGGAAATCTGTTAATGTTTTGTTTCGCGTTTCTAAAAAAATATATATATATCGGCCGATATATCGGAATATCGGGTTTTTAAATCAACAAATATTTGTATCGGTATCAGCCTTCAAAATCCTTTATCGGTCGGGCTGTAGTGAAATCTATGAACTAATCATGTTTTGGTACTTGTTGTCTAGCAGATACCAGTGAGAATTGAGTGTGGATAATGCAATTTAGTGAGACAGTTAGAATCATATAGGCCTTTCAGCGTGATTTCTTTTTGTGGAAAAAATGTGCTGGACTGGGCGGCGGTCATATTTTGTACCGCTCTGCGGTACATCTAGTTATGAAGGATTTCAAGTTTGACTGACATGCTTCAAAGCCACGTTCTCCAGCTCTCTCTCTCTCCCACCAAGCATTCTGTCAGAGAAGCTCGTTTGACTCCAGCAGGCTCTCAGAGCTCTGATAACGTCCAGCGAGAGGCAATCGGCGACTGGGGAGCTTTGTCAGAGATAGGCACTCGTGAAACGGAAGCTGTGATTATGCAAAAGAGCGGACCGAGTCAAAACACCGCACTTTGAGATTAGTCAAGCGGATTACAAAATATGCGTCACTTTGTCATTCAAGACCCAACTTTCTAAAGAGCTGCACTGATGGGTGTCTACTTATGGAAAGTAGCATCTTAACATCATTGACAGAATAAATTTGACACCAGACGTGTTTTAAATGTTGGCCAGATTCATGGGAGTCTGTATGGCTTTATGGTAACTGGAAAAACGTCATCTTCCTGACTGTAAAGCCACAGCTCTAAGGAATAGATATATGAAGTATTCTCTCATGCATTCATTATGCATGTGGTTAAAAATGACTTTTAAGAAGTCACATTTCCTCAGAAACACCCAGCAGCAGCTTTTATAATGAATGTCTCTGGATTAGACTGCCATTATTTCTAAAACTTTCGCATGTTGTGCGGTTAGTTGCATTACATCGGTTGGCTGAGGCTGGAAAATGTGTTGAAATTGGACAGAACACTTCAGTGAGTCTTGACTTAACCCTCATGTCTTCACGAATATACAGTCTCGGTCAGTGAACAAGCTCGTTGAACTACGGATTTGCATCCTCACATAGAGAATGTTCATGGACTGCAACTTCATATTTGTATTCACAGAAACATGGCTCAAAGATGATGTCACCAACAATCTGGAGGGCAGAGTCCTCAGGGCTGACAGAGCTGCAATAGCAACAGGGAAAAGCAGCGGGCAGTTGTTTAATATCTACCAGGCTTGTGCAAAATTCCAGAATTGAATTGAAACTGGCTCTTAAATTCAAATTCAATTCTTGAATTTCAATTGCATTTCAATTGAGGTAGCAAACAGGAAACAGAATTGCAATTCGAATTGTGCACAACCCTGATATCTACAATGTGAATGACCCGTGGTGCCTTGACACTACCACTGCTGGTCTGGATTACCTGACTATCAAACTCAGCCCTTGAGTGATGGAGGGTGCTGACTCTTCTCTTCAGCACAGATCCCTGCATACTCTGGAGGGCATTTGTTGCCCCTGCCACTATAAAGACTCTCAGATTGACACTGACTCATAGACCAACTCTGTTGTGGATCACATCAAGTGTGCTGACAGAGTGGTGGAAATACAAAACAAAGTTTTGCCCAATCGGAGGCTCCAAATGAACAGAGGTTCACCTTCTGCAGATGCGATCTTCAGGTCTGGAGACTGGTAGGCTTACAGGCAGGCTACACCAGGTGCACAACTAAAGCGTTCTATTAGCAGAGCGTGAAAATAATTTTAGAAGACAGGTCTATTTTTTTTCCCAATGTACGCTCCGCTTTCACATCTGGTGTGGCCACTTCCATTGATTATAGTTTAAGCTAATTGTTGCAGCATATGCTGCGCTAACAGAGTGCATCAGTTATGCGCCTGGTGTAGTCTGCCTGTTACATCTCAATCATGGCGGAGGATGGAAGAGCACTTCAACTCCTCAGACCTGTCCTCATGTCCTCATGGAGAGGGCTGCAGACCATAACAGACGTCAAACCACTCAGCACTCTGCCCCCATCCAGCTCTCTCCTCCCACACAAGCTCAACTACTTCCTAACCAGCTCAGAATGAGTCCTTCCCCATGCAACTGTATTTTGCACTGTCTGACTGAACAGACGTCTGTCAATTCAGTAAGACAACCACTCCTCTTCCACACGTACCGTAAACAGCGGTGTGCCACAAGGCTATCTGCTGAGACCTCTCCTCCGCCACCACTGTTACTGTGCATGGTCCTAACATGGCCTTTAACATCCAGAAGACCACGGAGATCACTGTGGACTAGGAACCACGTCTATGGCCCCAACGGAGCTATAGCATAATAAAGCATGTATTACAAGTTCCTGAGCATCCACACTTCATACAGTCTCATCTGGTCCCTGAACGTCTCCATCCTTATCAAAAAGGTGTAACAGCTCCCTTAATTCCTGTGGGCTTTAGAAAGCCCAGGGTGCTCAACAACCACATCTCCGATTGGTATGGCATTTTCTCCACATCACATCACACTGCACAGCACTTCAACACTCACAACAGATTCCCTGGCATCCAATTCCCCACTACTGAAAGCATTTACTATAAGTGCTGGATGAGCAGGGTGAAAACCATTACCACTGATGCATCCCACCTCAGCCATGGACTTTTTACTCTCTCCTTTCATCCGGCAGATGCCACAGGATTCTCCACTTCCATACCAGCAGGCTCTATAAGCTTCTTGTCTGAGGCAGAGAGACCTTGCTGAACTCCAAAACGCACTGCTAAGCGTCTCAGTACTTGCACAACAATTGCACTGCACACTCTTGCACAGGCTGAATCTCGCACTTTGTTAAGATTACTGTTGTTTGCAGAGGCGGACAGAGTACACAGCTTCATTACTTGAGTAAAAGTACAGATACCCTTTTACTCAAGTACAAGTAAAAGTACAACAGTCAGATGTCTACTTAAGTAAAAGTACTGAAGTACTTGTTTTTAAAAGTACTTGAGTATCAAGAGTACAAGAGTAGCCTACATTTTCTAAATATTGCATTACTACTGCCACAGTGCTTACATTTATGTACAGAAATGTCCTACATGGAGTTATGAAGAATGTTAATGTTAATATCTTGGAGAATGTAAAAGGAATTGAAAGTAAAATCAAGTCATTTTCATCTTTTTACCATGTTGCCAGGGATGGGCAGTATTTCTAATAGGCCTACATGTATTTAAAATACATATTTCAAATACAAAATACTATTTTGTAATTGAAACACTTGAAGCGAAAACTATCATTAACTTGTTCAGAAAATTGAAATAGTCTGGCGAGGTGGGGCCACAGGTTGGCACATTCCCGGAATGGACCTGCTGCGTCTTCATCTTCATCTCTTATCTAAATTTGACCATGGAGTTGACTTTGGCGGAAAGCTGAAGGTGATTGCTGATAAGCTGTCCCAATCAGTGGTGCCTGCACAATCCAATCACGTTTGAGAGGGAAACAACAAATTACGGGTTTCCAAGATTTTTCTTTTTTCCTTTTTTTAAAGAGTACAATATTTGCCTCTCAAATGTACTTGAGTAAAGTCATGAGTACTCCCAAAACATGATACTAGAGTAAAGTACAGATCCCTCAAAATTGTTCTCAAGTACTGTACTGTAAATGTACTCCGTTACTGTCCGACTCTGGTTGTTTGTATAGTACATTCAATCAATTGTTCAAGGTGTGCCTATACTGTGCTAACAACCCTAATCCAACTCTGTCCACTTCACATGTATGTATAATATATTTAATGTATTACGCAAATATGATCATCTTTTTTATACTGTATATGTTGCTCTCCATAGCTGCATATCTATAAGCAATATTATTCTTTTGCTCTTCCAGTTAAATGCCAGCTGTATTTCATTGGCTTTGAAACTGTACTCTGAACAATGACAACAACACTCAACTTTCTTATTTTAATGATACTTCAATGATACATTTTAGTTTGTAATATACTAGACCACCATGGGTCATCCTCAGCCCAAAAATAAGACAATGGAGAAAATACCAAGCGAGTTCGGTAAAGCAACAGTTTCAAGCTGGAAGGGCAAATGCCCTGTCTGATAAGCATGCTTAGATTCTCCTCAAAAAAAACCCTGAAAAACTGACGGGAAAAAAATTAAGTGCCATGTGCCATTTGCTGCCATTCAAACAGCAAGCACTGACAACGAATAAAGAGGACACACAAGGGACAAGTGATATAACAGTCTCGGTAGACTCAAAGACTTTTCTTCCAAGAGCCACTTCATCTCTGTTGTCATGTTCAGAATGTCCTTCACCTGAAACTAAAGAAACAGATGCCTCAGATGCTCAGGGTACCATTCAGTGCTTGGCCTTTTCAACTGACAAAAGCCATGTCTGAGCACACATCAAACATTACAAGGCTGTCACTCTTGCATACACATACACATACACACACACGCATATACACATACACACACACACACACATGCACGCACACAGCACGTACACACACACACACATACTGTATACGCACGCACACACACAAACCTGTTAAAGGCTCATAAAGGTTCATAAAAAACGATTCAGTACGATTCGATGCGATGCGATTCAATGCAATTCGATGCAGTTCAAGAATGGAAAGCATTCTGAAAGATTTTTTATCATTTGCTCAAGGTGCACATTAATTTTATATTATCAGTTATCATGGTCATGGTTGTCAATTAGGCAAAAAAATGTGTGAATATGATTATCTAAACTGAGGTTTGTTTCATATACTGTATTGAAATGAAAAAAGAATAGTCTACATTTCAGACAAACACAGCAGCCAAATACAACATATTTTTTATAGCAAAAATTGAGATAGTTCTACCGCACACTGTTTTGACGTTTACTTGATTTTATTCAGAGCGAACAACGCGTTTCGCATACAGCGTCCTCAGGTTCGCTCAGGTATATATGAAATATATATATATATATATATATATATATATATATATATATATATATATATATATATATGATATACCTGAGCGAACCTGAGGACGCTGTATGCGAAACGCGTTGTTCGCTCTGAATAAAATAAAGTAAACGTCAAAACAGTGTGCGGTAGAACTCTCTCAATTTTTGCTAATTAAGTATGTTCCTGCAATCTACCTGTTAGGTTCGTCTGGGAATCGAACCCGGGTCTCCCGCATAGCAGGCGGGAGCCCTACCTCGGTGCCACAAGGTGGTGTGTTGAGACTCAGAATGCAGAGACACACGTTAACTCAGTTCAAGGTTTTTACTTGAAAAGCAGGGCAAAGGTATCCAACAGGGAACAGGCAAAATCCAAGGTCACAATCCAGGCAAGGTCCAATCCAAAACAGTCAGAAAACAGTGAACAATCCAAAAGTAGCAGGCAAACTCGTAATCCAGAAAACAGGCAGGTAAGGTCAGTTACAAGCAAACAATCACAGGGAAACACTCTGAGAAAAACTCACGGAACGGCTAGTCTACAGGACTGCACCAGTGTCAACTCAAGACTGAGCAAAGAACTCAAAACAACAGGGGGTTTAAATAGGCAACTTAACAAGGCTCAGGTGAAACTAACAAATCAATAATGAGAACATGTGATCTGAACATGTGACAGGCATCAAACAAAAACACTGAGGACCTCACATGGCCAAAAAAGGAACAACAGTCACATAATTCATGACAGGACCCCCCTCCCTACGAACGTCTCCTGACGTTCCTTCTGGGGCGATCAGGATGGTTCCGATGGAAGTCTTTGATGAGGTCTGGGTCCAGAATATCTCGAGCAGGGACCCAGGATCGTTCTTCTGGGCCATACCCCTCCCAGTCCACCAGATATTGAAGACCCCGTTGAACTCGACGGGAATCCAAGAGGCGGTTAATCGCGAACACCGGCTCACCATCGATGAGTCTAGGGGGCGGTGGTGGTCTTGTCGCAGGCGCCAGCGGGCTGGTGACAACAGGCCGAAGACGGGAGACGTGGAATGTAGGGTTAATCCGCATGGCCCGGGGAAGTTGAAGACGATAGGAGACAGGATTAATCCTCCTCAAGATCTTGAAGGGTCCCACAAACCGAGGCGCCAGCTTGCGGGACTCCACCCGCAGAGGAAGATCTCGTGTCGACAGCCAGACTCTCTGCCCAGGGCGTAGTGGTGGAGCAGGCCTGCGACGGCGGTTGGACTGAAGCTGGTATTGTCTCGCAGACCTTCGAAGAGCCGACCGGACCTTACGCCAGACACGTCTGCACCGACGAAGTTCTGGGCTGAAGGAACCCCAACATCTGCCTCCTGGTCCGGAAACAGTGGAGGCCGAAACCCAAACTGGCACTCAAAGGGCGAGAGACCTGTAGAAGAGCAACACAGGGTGTTATGAGCGTATTCCGCCCAAATGACATACCTGCTCCAAGAAGAAGGGTTGGCGGAGGCCAGGCATCGGAGGGTGGTCTCGA
This sequence comes from Alosa pseudoharengus, assembly GCF_046254945.1. NCBI lineage: Eukaryota > Metazoa > Chordata > Actinopteri > Clupeiformes > Clupeidae > Alosa > Alosa pseudoharengus. The sequence goes on from NW_027468774.1 coordinate 16,847,531, forward strand.
GGTCCTGGTTGAGCCTCTCTGTCTGACCATTAGACTCTGGATGAAAGCCAGAGGAGAGACTGACATCAGCCCCAATCAGTTTACAAAAGGCTCTCCAAAACCGAGATGTGAACTGAGGCCCACGATCCGAGACTATGTCCAGAGGAAGGCCAAACGTTCTGAAAACCTGCTGGTACACAAGCTCAGCAGTCTCTTGAGCGGAGGGGAGTTTGGGCAAGGGAATAAAACGGCAGGCCTTGGAAAAACGGTCCACAACAACTTAAATGACCGTGTGACCCTGGGAGGGGGGAAGACCCATAATGAAGTCCATGGAGATGTGGGACCAGGGCCGTTTGGGTATGGGCAGAGGGTGAAGCAGGCCATGGGGGCGGGTGTGGGGGCTCTTGTTTCGGGCCACCAGAACCGCCTTTTCAAAAACTCCAATGTCCTGCCTGTGCCTGGATGGTTAGTCAACTGGGAGGAATGTCCCCATTGTAGAACTTGTGTGCGCACAGAGGTTGGAACAAAAAAAGTTGTCCCGAAGGACCATCACCAGGACCCGGCTCCATCCTCTGGGCTCGTCGCACCACCGTCTCAATTCCCCATTGCACAGGAGCCACAATCTTGGAATCCGGAAGGATTGTCGCCGGGGTGTCGTCATGGTCAGTGTTCTGAAAGAGTCTGGACAGAGCATCTGGCTTCTGATTCTTAGAACCAGGACGATAAGAGAGCACAAAATCAAAACGATTGAAGAAAAGGGCCCACCTTGCCTGCCGAGGATTGAGACGCCTGGCCTTTTGCACATATTCCAAATTCTTATGGTCCGTCCAAACCAGGAAAGGATGCTGTGCCCCCTCAAGCCAATGCCGCCACTCTCCTAAGGCCATCTTGATTGCCAGAAGCTCTCTATCACCCACATCATAATTCCTTTCAGCAGGAGAGAGACGAGAGGAGAGGAAGGCGCAAGGGTGGAGTTTGCCATCTGCAAGACGCTGGGAGAGGACCGCACCCACTGCCACATCCGAAGCATCTACTTCAACAACAAAAGGAAGACAAGGGTCAGGCAAGGTAAGTATTGGAGCTGAAGTAAACCTCACCTTCAGAGCTTGAAAGGCCCGCTCAGCCTCTGGAGACCAGACAAAAGGACCCGATCGCTTCTTGGTTAGGTTGGTCAGTGGTGCAACCACTGAACTGAATCCTCTAATGAATTTCCTGTAGAAATTAGCAAACCCAAGAAAGCGCTGGACCTCCTTGACCGAGGTGGGTGGAGACCATTCACGTACTGCTAGAGTCTTCTTGGGGTCCATACAAAGATTTCCCTTGGACAGGATGAACCCCAAAAAGGACACCTCGGAAACATGAAATTCACACTTCTCCGGCTTCACAAAAAGGTGGTTGTCCAGAAGACGCTGAAGAACGAGTCTGACATGATGTACATGCTCATGTAGGGACTTGGAGAATATGAGGATGTCATCCAAATAAACGAAGACGGATCTGTTCAACATATCCCTCAGGACGTCGTTGATGAGTGCCTGGAAGACAGCTGGAGCATTGGTTAACCCAAAGGGCATGACCAAGTACTCATAATGTCCTGTTGGCGTGTTAAAAGCTGTCTTCCACTCATCCCCCTCTCGGATCCGAACCAAATGATAGGCATTGCGAAGGTCAAGCTTGGTGAAAACTGTTGCTCCCTGAAGCAACTCAAAGGCTGAAGACATTAGTGGTAAAGGATAACGGTTCTTCACAGTCACCTTGTTTAGCCCACGGTAATCGATGCAGGGTCGGAGACCGCCATCCTTTTTACCAACAAAAAAGAATCCAGCCCCCGCGGGAGAAGATGATGGACGAATGATTCCAGCTTCTATGGAGGTTGTGATATATTCCTCCATGGCTTTGGTCTCAGCGGATGTGAGGGAGAAGATTCTACCACGTGGAGGAAAGGCCCCTGGAAGGAGATCAATCGCACAATCGTAAGGTCTGTGAGGTGGCAGTGATGTGGCCCTCTTCTTATTGAAAACCTCACGCAGGTCATGGTACTCGGAAGGGACTCGGGACAACTCGAGAGGACCAAGAGACTTAGGAGCACAGGGGGAGACTCTGGAGAGAAGACAGGTAGCTTGGCAATTAGGGCCCCACTCAACCACAGTCCCTGAAGACCAGTTGATATGGGGACTATGGTGAGACAACCAGGGAAAACCAAGCACAACAGGGAACTCAGGAGACTGGATGAGATTGAACTGGACCCTCTCATGATGTCTTTCGCCCACTGACAAGAGAAGAGGAGTAGTAATAAGATCAACGGTACCTTTTCCCAAGGGTCTTCCATCAAGGGCAGTCACAGTGAGATGGTGGTCCAGGTTGGTTACAGGGAGACGTTGGTGTGGTGATGTTGATGTCCCCAGGAAATCTTGACTGGAATCCGCAGGCACGTGGTAGAAGTTGTGGGAGTAAGAGTTGCTCCCGTCACAGTACTCCCCCTCCTGAACGGGACTGCACTTTTCCCGAAAGCTCTGGACAAGATGAGCGAATGTGATCCGGCTTCCCACAGTAGAGACAGCATCTCTCCCTCATCCTGCGGTTTCGTTCGGCTTGGGAAAGTCGGGTGCCTCCTAGCTGCATTGGTTCCTCTGGACAAGGGGACACGTTCTGGAACTCTTGGAACCCCTGCAGTGGACTCGAGGCTGGGGCACTGGCTCTGTGGGTGGATTGAAGCTCTGGTTGTCGTTCACGTCTCCTCTCTCGCATTCGGTTGTCAAGCCGAATAGTCTGGTCGATCAGGGACTCGAGATCTGTGGCCGGATCCTTTGTAGCCAGTTCATCCTTAACCCTTTAGGCGCCAGAGGTTTTTTTCCGAAACGATCAATTTTGACATCTTCATTTCAAAAGGCTATATCTAAAAAGTGATAAGAGATAGAGACTTTCTGTAAATTAGAGAAATATTAAGGATGACCCAAAGTTTATGTAGAGATTAAATGTTTATATCTAATTTGCATATTATGACGTCATATGGTGGCGGCCATCTTGGATTATAGAATTTTCATGAAAAGTTGCATGTTTGAATGATAAAATGCACCACTTCTTTCCCCCCAAAATGTCCCTCACCTTCTGTATGCTATATTGCACAATACTGAATGCTCAGGTAAATAGTAAGTAGTGAACAAACTGTGTAAATCATTACTAATAAATGGCAGTAACAAACCAAAAGCATGTAGCGGTAGACTGGCCTTTTGCTGTAGAGATTTTCCATTTACTATATACAGTAGGCACTCTGATTCCATGTATAGGGCACATATATATTATTCAGATGACACACAAACACAAGTAGACAAGACCTGTTTAGTTCAAAAGCTCATTTGCCACGGCAAGGCACAGATCAGGAGTGAGATGACGAGACAAGACAAGAGACAATGTTAGTATTTTTTTTCTTTTTGTTGTTTTTGTTGATGTTTTTTTGTTTTTTTTTTCTTAGCTGACAAAGACACACACATCACAAGGACATGAACACACAAAAAGGAACACATAGTGTATGTCCTAAATGATCAGGGAAATAGATAGCAAATCAACAGTGTAAATCATTACTAATAAATGGCTGACATTTTTTTTTTATGTAGCAGGCCTTTTGCTGTAGAGATAATGACTCCCTATCCCTATCCATACAGGGCCGGCATTCCCATCATCTTGTGATAGACTATGCATGACCTAATGTGTGTGTGTGTGTGTGTGTGTGGGAGAGGGAGAGGGAGAGAGCGTGTCACCACCTCCACCATGCGAGCAGCATGGCCAGATCTGCCTCGCGCGCACCGAGTGGAGAGAATTTGCGCAGCTCGGACTAGGCCTACTGTCATTCTCATTGCGACTCCCCACACTGCCACTACGTTCCCCACTAACTGTCCTATGAGCACTTCGACCTCGTCTAACATACCCAATGGCATTAGACAAAGGCTCCACCACGTTACTGTCGCCGCGATTGTGGAGAGGCACACGTTCAGAAGACAGAAGCTAGCGCTATCATTAGGCTACCTCCAGCCTCGTTTGCCACACCACTAACACCCTGCTAACTTCCCGATGAACACTCCCGTGAAACATTATTCCCACCAGTGACATTGGGCAAACGATTCAACGTTTGTGCTTGGTGTAAGCTAAACTATGGAGTAAACTCTCACTTTCTCCAGCTGCATCATTGCAAGGCAGGGACGCATCTGAAGCCTCACTAAACGAATCACCGTCATTTTCTGAAGGCAGATATTCCCCTTCAGAATCAGGGTCCGCGAATAGAAGACCCAACACTTCATTTCAGGTAAACTTTTTTGATGCCATAGACGATAATCTAATGCAAATACTCGCTGACGTTGACAATATCGCTCTGACAAAGTGGCTCACACGCACACTAGCTCCGGTATTTCACGCACTGATTCACTGCAGCTGTAGCGTGAAAGTTTTGTTTAAATCGTGCCCTTTTTCGGACTCGGGGATGACGTATGACATGTCTGCCATCTAGTGGAGGGGAGGTCGAACGAAATATGACACCCTATTTGACTAAATCGGCCGTTTTATTCAGTACCGCATCTTGTCGACTATAGTCGCCTGTGGCGCCTAGAGGGTTAATGCCATTAGACAGGCCGTGATGGAAAGCGGCGATGAGTGCTTCCATATTCCACCTGCTCTCTGCCGCCAAAGTGCGGAAGTGCACAGCATACTCAGCCACACTAGAGTTGCCCTGACGCAGCTGGAACAACCTGTTGGCAGCCTCTCTCCCTCCAACTGGATGGTCGAATACTCGCCGCATCTCAGCAGTAAAGTCCTGGTAGCTGTTACAGGAAGGACCTTGCTGCTCCCAAATGGCAGTAGCCCAAGCTCGGGCCTTCCCTGTCAGAAGGGTGATGATGTAAGCAATCCTGGCACGATCAGTAGGGAAGGTGGAGGACTGGAGCTCGAAGGTAAGCGAGCACTGGGTCAGGAACCCCCTGCAGTCTCTTGGGTCACCGTCAAATCTCTCGGGAGTAGTCGCTCCCGTAGTCGCTCCTCGTGACGAAGCACCGTAGCATCATGACTGACCACCGCTGCATACATCTGCTCCATGGTCGAAGGACGGGGAGGCGGTGTCTGCGGCTTCAGCTGTGCCTCCTGGGTCTCTGCTGAGTCTACGTCCATGGCTCAGTCTTGCTGTTAGGTTCGTCTGGGAATCGAACCCGGGTCTCCCGCATAGCAGGCGGAGCCCTACCTCGGTGCCACAAGGTGGTGTGTTGAGACTCAGAATGCAGAGACACACGTTAACTCAGTTCAAGGTTTTTACTTGAAAAGCAGGGCAAAGGTATCCAACAGGGAACAGGCAAAATCCAAGGTCACAATCCAGGCAAGGTCCAATCCAAAACAGTCAGAAAACAGTGGACAATCCAAAAGTAGCAGGCAAACTCGTAATCCAGAAAACAGGCAGGTAAGGTCAGTTACAAGCAAACAATCACAGGGAAACACTCTGAGAAAAACTCACGGAACGGCTAGTCTACAGGACTGCACCAGTGTCAACTCAAGACTGAGCAAAGAACTCAAAACAACAGGGGGTTTAAATAGGCAACTTAACAAGGCTCAGGTGAAACTAACAAATCAATAATGAGAACATGTGATCTGAACATGTGACAGGCATCAAACAAAAACACTGAGGACCTCACATGGCCAAAAAAGGAACAACAGTCACATAATTCATGACACTACCTGCACCTAACCAGGCTGTGCGTGGATCTTGGTATCATTTGGAATATGTTTTTTGATTTTATAGAGTTATATCTGATTTTTTTCATGGAGCTGTAGCCTTGTTGAGGTAAGACAATACCGAAATAAAATAAAACAGTGCTTAAGACACTCTTGGCCTTTTCTCATATAGCCTACAAGAATAAAATACAGTAGGCCTACATATCAATGAACTCTCTGGGTTTATTTTGTTCCAACGGTAGACCTAATGCAGAAACCTATAATGCCACAAGTCTGAGTGAATATGAACAAAATAATTGGCTAATAATGTGTGCATCGTTTTAGCAAGGGCCAAATTATTATTTAACATTAAGGAAATCCCTTCATCAAACGTAAGGCTATACTTTACAGACTATCGTTGCTGTTTAGTGTTTAATTTCGCGCTGGATTTTGAAAAACAAAAGAGTAAAAACTGTAAAACAAACGACCGAGTGCGAGTTGTCACGTGCTTAAGTTGCAGTAGATGTATGGGTAATGAGGTCATTTGACAACTTTGGGCAATGAATGTAGCCAAAAACGAACTGCATTACTCACAATTCCGTGCCACGTATAGTTTCAAAACCGGATGTGGGATGAACGCGCTGCTTGGAACGTAAATGAGAGTCTGAGCGAGCAGAAAAGGTTGTGAACCGATTCGTAACAAGTAAATCGATATAACGACCGGATCATTTCAGTTTTATTCCGATACGGGGCTTCACGTATCGATGTAGCAGTATCTTACACGTTAAAAACGGATACCGATACGTATCGGTTAATCTTTACACCCCTAGGCTAAATATTTCTAGTTTAGAAGGACAGTGCGCCAGTTGACATTTCAGAATAACAAAACAGACAACCCATCATTGATACATGACAATGCATGGAAACCTATCCTGATTTGCAGGGTGGTCATTTCTGGACAAAAATAGGTTTCCTGAGGACTCACCTGTACATTTAGCTTATCAGAATTAGTTTTAAGAATAACAATTATTATATGCTTTATATGCTAGGTCAGGGAATGGGATAATTATGCTGCGTCCATGACTACTGTGAAGGCAGAAGATCTGACCAGAAATTATGGTGATATATTTTATAGATTTGTGTTGTCTTTAGAAGGAATGTGTAAATAAGTTATTAAAACTGCTTACCGTTGCCCTGGTTAAGCAAGAACTAGAATGTCCTTTAACAACCAAAGAATGGCATTTAACAATGGCGCTGTTATTAAGATATTTTCCTCCTTTTTTTGCCTTGGCTGTTTTTAGAATAATATTTCCGAAACACACTGAGGTGTGTTGACAGAAGCATGTATAATGCAGGAGGATGGAAATTACAGTTTGGCAAAGCTTCTTACTTGGGGCACTTAGGTGTCAGATAGTGAGCAAACCTCACCATGGCAAGCCTCGATTATCTCTCAGGTGTTTCACACATGACCTTTGTGGATCTATTTCTACCCAGCAGGCGTCTCATCTTCACATTAATATCTTGTTGGCAGGTGTAGTCTTAATGAGAGGGGCAACAGAGATTAGAGCTGCGATGACGATTGTCTCCTGGAATAAATCACATGCATGGAGAGCCTCGCAGCAGGCTGTCTGGTTAAAGCCACTGCTTGTGTTTCTAATAATGTTCAGCTCATGTTAACACTACTTATGTCAACCTCTAGTTCTTGATACCTCACACGTAGACCTCCATGAGAATCAACAAGAAGAAGCAATTAGGATTTTCCTCTGGGGTGACTGCACAGTTATTTTTGCTGCAAGTTGACTAATATGAACTCTGTACAGACTGGGCATGGAGAGAATGGAGAGAATAGCACAGCAACCTTGTTATCATTTGTGCTATCGCTATCGCCATGTGGGAAGCACATGTAGCTAATAGGCTCACCTAATCCTCAGTGCTAATAGCTAGATTTGTTCAGCCATTGTTAAGACCTACAGCACACTCAAAGGGAAAGGCTAGAGAAAAAAGCAAGAGGAGATAAAGAGAGAGAGAGAGAGAGAGAGAGAGAGAGAGAGAAAGAAGGAGATAAAGAGAGAGAAAGAGTGAAAAGGAGAGAGAATGGGATTTAAAGGAAGCACAGCAAAGCCTTGGTAAACTCCAGGGAGATTATTCCTGTCCTGAGGGGTGGAAGGCAGGGTGGTGGTGGGGCCAAATTGACATTGATAAACAACAGCTTGGGGAAGGGGTGTAATGAAAAGATATAGGGGCCAGCACTTGACCTCATGGCCACTGGAAATATCCCTCATCCTGTTCGATTCGGAGAGGTCAAGTGGCTACAGCCAGACACGAGTGGAGCTTAAGCAAAATCAGCCGTATGTGGGCACTATGTTGCAGATGGGAAATGAGAAAGAAAGTGGAAAAGAAGGACAGATAGAAGGAGGCAACTACTGTCTCTTTTCTTAGTCCACGCCAGAGCTGTGTGTCACACTGCATTGTGTGTTTGACCAAGGCCGAGGGATTAAAAAAAATCATCAAAGACCGGCTTCTACTCCATCCCTATAATACAGTATACTGAAACTGCTACCAGGTAGCCTAGTCTTTGTGTTACTGACCAAGATGCAAAGGTTGACAACAAAATAAACCTAAATGTATGGAAAGTATACAGTAGTAAACAGTAGTAAAATTCAGCAAATAGTCCTCTTGACCAAAGTAGAGAGTTAGAAAAAAGCACTGTAAATGTGTAAACGTGTTAAACATCTGGATGTTCTACAAACGAGTGTCCAGACAAACCTCTCTACCGTCCCTGACTCAAACGAATCGCGTAAAACCCCAAACAATCAATTCCACTTTTGGGATTAAACATGGTCATCCCTATTTTGCTTGGCGGAGAAAAATAAGCTGACAGTCTGATGGAGATCTTCACAAGGGGACGCCCTCCATCCTTCCCTCGTTCTTGAAACTGTGCCCAGGCGACGAGACGGAGCAGAGGATGACAGAAACAAATTGAAACCCTCCCTGCTCCCCCCAGCCCCCCCCCCCCCCCCCCGATGCCCGACATCAATAGAGAGCTGGCTCTAAATAGAATATTAAAGGCTGCTGTACTGTCATTTGAAAAGCTACTGCACTGCAGCACAAGCACTTGATGGAGGAGAGTGTCTGAAGAGACAGCAGAGAAAAACAAGAAAAGAATCAGATAGTTTTTTTTAATGATTATTCTGCATTTATTGTTTGTGTGTGTGTGTGTGTGTGTGTGTGTGTGTTTTAGAGTGACAGTGAGTAGGTGGACAATGCAAATGTATGAAGCAGCGAGGTCCCAAAAGGGAACATGCATGGGATTAATGAGCACAGCCCCTGCATCTTAAAGGATACCCACAGATGTGGTTCAACCGTAGGCTCGAGTGCGGCCAGAGGACAAGTTTACGTCAGACAATTCAATGCAAAATGTGGAGTGATTACTAGTGGTGAAGAGACCGAGTGGAATGTTTCACTCATCCCCACCCATGGAATGCCTCTTGTGCAATCAGAAATGTATAAATTGTTCGACCAGACCTAACTGTTGTATAATAAAGAGCTATTCGGATTGAGGTGTTATGGCAATTATATATTGGCAATATGACATGTCACCATCACCATGTGTTTATTGTGATTTGTCTCATAGATGTGTAGAGAGATGTGTGATATTTTATTGTTTTCCAATAAAGTTTAAATAACAAGGCTCTAGAGAGCTGTAACAGTGACTTATGAGTTCAACAGAATAAACTCTTAGCCAGCGGATCTGATTCATGCTCACCTCTCCAAAGCTAAGGGGATTTTAAAGAGATGGCATTTACCTTCTGGCATTTGCATTTAAATTCTTTATTTTTGTGAATGAGTAAAAACATGATTTAGAAACGTGCATATAGAAAGTGAATATATGATTTTTTGTTTAATTCTTGTCTAGTGTGTGGTCTTTTGAATATCTAATGGATTTGTCAGGGTTTAAAAATGAAGTATATCCTCATCTCACAGTCTCCAGATGTACGGCACTGTATGTGCAATGAACAAAGAGTGGGCTGCAGCTGGTTTGTGCATTTTTGCATTTTGTTCTATTTAACTATCTGTTATCTGTTGTGTGTGTGTGTGTGTGTGTGTGTGTGTGTGAGAGAGAGAGAGTTCACATTCCAAATTTGCCTACAGAGAAGTGAGAAGTTTTTGGCAAGGACTCTAGCCAGGGTCATGATGAGTTTCTCAAGTCAAGCAGAAATCAAGCATCCATGGGTACTCCCCCATTCTATTCCCAGCCAAGGAAGATGAGAGACATGAGGACAAGCGGTGGGTTGAGAGTGAGCATCCAAGCACAATGCCACAAGTAGGCTGGGAATAAGCGACTTGACAGAGTTTGACACTAGAGGTATGACACATCGAAGGCTTCCATTTTAGAATTCTCACCTTACATGCTGGCTCATTCAGGTGGACGTCACAAGCCAGGGATAATGGGGAAAGAATTTGGCTAGGATAGCTACAGAACACCAGAAATGCCACTGGATGTGTGTGTGTGTGTGTGTGTGTGAACATATTCATATTCAATTAGAACATATTCATTTCCAATTTCCGATTCAATACTAACATAACACAATGGGATGAATATGTTAAAATATGCTTAGAGTATGTCAGCGATCTCTTCCATACCAGAGGATTGATAGCAGAATGGATGATGTATGAATCAACAAATCCAAAGGAGCTAGAATGAAAGCAAGAGAGAGAAAAAGAGAGAGACATCTAAAGCATTGTAAGCACTTTTCAGAGCCACAACTTTAGTAGATTAAGAATTCAGACCCCAGCTCCTTTAAAAGCAGGTAGCTGATAGCAGACACAATTTGCTTGTTTATTTTACAAACACATCTATCTGCATCAAACAGAAGGACACCCGCTTCGCCTCCAACTCGCTCGAAAGATTTTTCTCTCCCGTTGTCTCGGGGCAAAACAACTTTCGCCAAGTACTTTCTTTTACTTTCTTTTGTGTCTCAGCAAGCGAGCATTGAGGCATATTATGCATTACTGATTGCACCTTGTGTTCGTCCTAATGGGAAGCATTCATAGTCTAATTGGGGGAATAAGAGCTTGGTGGTGTGTCTGTCTGTGGAGTGACCTTTCATTTCCTCAGTAGCTGATGAGATGAAGCCTTGTGTTGCTTCACAGTATTAATCAGCAGGTCTGTGAGGGAGAGACAGAGACGGTCATCCACACTGCTGTCGTCCATTAGGATGTTTTGACATGCTGTTGTGTCTTTCAGGGCGAATCAATCATCTGCCAACACAATCTTTACCCCCAGTGATCTAGCTATCTCTTCACATCAGTGTCTTCCTGTTATTCTTTCTTTCTGTCAGTCTCTGAGTGTCTCATGATCCCTCTATCTTTGTCCTTCTACTCATTTCTGCCTTTCTTACAGTGGTTTGTGCTCCCTCTATTTTTGTCTTTCACCCTCTCTCTTCACCCCACCCCCCCTGCCCCTGAACTCTCTCACCATTCCATGCTGAATTATTGAAGTGTGGCTTGGCTAAGCCAGGCTGTGCTGCTGGGTATCTATGACCTCAGTGGATTTTTCCATCTATTTGAGGTCATGTTGTAAACAGTCCCCAAGAGAAGGACGGAGCCTACTCGCGCTGACTCCTACCTGTCCAGAGGGTAGGCTGAGCATGCAGGGTAACATATTTGACTGCGCCGACTAGCAGGGCCATTTTACACCTAAGTATGCGATTAGGCTGGTGGGGGGGCTGACTGGGGCAAACACGCTGACATTTCTACTAGATTGGTTTTGCCCTGAGACCACAAACACCTGACCTGCTGGACTAGGTGGCGCATGGATTTGACTTGTTCCCCTGAAAAGATGGACAGGCAGAGTGTCAGTATTGTTGGCACAATTATATTTGCATGCACACGCACACACATGCACACACACACACACACACACACACACACACAGTGAACAAGAAATTGAGATATAGTTATTGAAGAATTAGGGTGTGAAAAGAGATTCTTAAAAAAATTTGGAAAATGGAAAAACACAATACACACAAACCAGATGGAAATCTCCAGTCTGTGTGCACTACTGCAACTGCATCAGTGCCTCTGAAATCTGCTGAACAAGGCCAATTTCTGTACAGTTAATGCAATGAGGAGCGTAAACTGTACCGATTAAGACGGGAAAGGAAAGCAAGACTCACTTCTCTGCTTTCTTAGTTTTGTCATATAAGCATATTTAAAAGTCACTCGCTGACATGTAAAATCTCATCAACCTAAGAAGGAAAGACAGACAAAAAGAGTAGTAAGGTATAGAGAAGAAGAGTTCTCTCATACTGACGTTTGTGAGTGTCTCCTAGCCCTGAGAGAAGACTATGTCGGAGGCCTGGAGCGAAGCCTCTTTACACAGTCTACATTTGTACAGTTGTCTAAACTCAAGCCCTCTGGCAGCCACACACCATGAGACACAACTTCAAACAAGGGCTTTGAGTACTCTGTAAACCTCTGTGTGCACTGCTGAGTCTGACACACATCTGGCTCCTCACTCTACGTGATATAGGCAACGGTGGACTGTTCTATATACAGTCTTTATATACAGTCAATGTAGGCAACGGTGGTCTGTTCTACATATACAGTCTATGTAGGCAACGGTGGACACTGGGAGTGTTTGGGAGTGTTTGTTTAGTCTGCGTTGATTTAAGATAAATGTAGGGTTGCAGTTTGCTGCAGTTATGTGATGAGAATGAGTGTCACTTACCTGAGAGACAGAGGGTTTGTGTCTATTACTCTGGTATACCCATGGTGCATGTTTGTGTGTGTGTGTGTGTGTGTGTGTGTGTATGTGTCACTGAGGTTTCATTATGTTCTTTAATTAGAGTGTTTTTTTAATGCTCTGCACTCTGTGTTTGTACAAGTCCTGTGGTGATGGTGGTATACAGTCTAATAATACCATGTGATGGCACCCCCAAAGGGTCACACTTACCTAGAGTGAAAAGCAATTGTGTGAAGTTCATGAAAAATACATGAGAGCCCTTATGCACTGGGTAATTCATAGGGAAATTCAATTATTAATGATTTTGAGAGTAAATGAAACCATACATACTCATAAAAGGACATGTGCATAACCATGCATATTGCAGCAGTTGTACAGACACGTAGGATGCAGTGAACACTTTTTCTGTAATATATGTAATATAATATATAATAATGTTATACTTTCTGAAAACTGTGTGCTATTTACTTTTCCCTGCATATGGGTATTCTATGTCAGTTGGGCTTAAAGTAACACAATGTAGGAATTCACCCTTTTTTGTTCATTTTCAACATACTGGGCACACATTTAGTGCTAAGGGGGTACCCAATTTATCAGGAACTGACAATAAGGATCATGTCGGGAAAGCTACTGTACATAGTGCAATACCAGGTACTTCGGTACTGGCAGAGACACAATCATTCCAATTACATGGAACGATTATTTAAACGTAAAAAAACCCAATTGTGTTGCTTTAAGGGAATGATTTTGAGGCGCCACCAGCCGTTATAAAAGGTGTTCACATGTGACTAGGTGTGTAACAGACAGGGTTACTTACCTGGGATTCATTCATGCCAGGAAAGAGAGAATGTGGGGAAAAACAGAAACATGAATCATGTTAGATGAACAAAACACTTAAGGGCTTCACAAACAAGTAAAAATAAAACAATGTTTTCAGAAGCTGCTGTGATGTAACTTTGAATTCCTGAATAAAACATTTCCCTTCTCCAATGTTTTTGTACATGCTGTTCTTGAATTTGCACTGTTTTTTGCTGTTGTTGTTTTTTAGACCAGAAATAAATATATCAAACATGAAGAAAAGAATAAAGGTGGGTCATTAACTATAGTTGAAACAATTATTGTAAACAAACAAAATGCAAAGAGCAACATGAAATGTCAACAAAGTTCAGAAGAAGGTTCAGAATGTGTAGGAGTCATGGGTTATGAAAGGCCTCAGTGGTTTGTGTGTGTGTGTGTGTGTTGGAGCAAGAGTGAGTAGGAGGACAATGCAAATATATAGGAGGCACCGAGCTGTACTTGGTTGATCTCATATAACACAGGTCTCTTCCTCCTATGAGGGGCTCCTGCCCAACACACATCCTTCTCCTCTCGCTCTCTCTCTCTTTCTGTTTCTTCATCTTTTCCACTCTTATTCCTTTCTCCCTTTGGGCTAATCAGCACTCCAGAGCGGTGTTGACACATGTCCCACTGTTACAGCAATCCATCTTCTTTTCCCTCAATTGACATCCCAGTGCCTAGACTGTCATTTCCCATTCTTCCTTTCTCTTTACCTCTCTCTTTCTTTGTGCATCCCTCTCTCTTCTTGTTCTTTCAAGCATATTCTTTACTACTATTTCCTTTTCAACATTAACCCCCAACCTCTTTTTCTCAGAGTGGGTGGAGTTGCTGTGTAAGTGAAAGTAGTATGCTGTTTGAGAGCTTTGAATGATTTTGTTTTTTAATCTACTCTATTTCATGGCTTTTATTTAATTTGCTCATACTTTTTCATTAGGATAAGGTTGCTTTTTTTATTTATTTTTGTTAAGTTTTGTGGTTTTATGCATGATTGTAGCCAGCATTATGCAAAAAGTGCTACTTACTCTGTGGAAGAGCATAGTTTAGCAGATGGGGAAATAATTGGTTATGATAGCATTTTGACAGCCTCCCAAATGACCAGTGCAGTTGTTATATTCCTCGACTGTGTTGATAAAGTGAGCCACATTGTTTAACGAGGTGTTGTAATTCAAGGCGTCTTTATTAATGAGTTCCCTTTCAAGCAATATGCAAAAAGGGTCATCATTTCAAATGCTCCTCCTTTTTTCTGAAAGATGAGGCTCTAATATCTTCAATAAAAAAGATCCCTATTGGTTGTCAGTGACCTCATTTGATGTTGTGTTATTTCAATGGCAAGTTTTAATGGTTCTTAATAATGACATCGCAAAACTGACATCGCTTCTTTACGCTTAAAATTGATTATGTTGTGCTTGTCACATCTGAAAGTATGAAATGTTTTCCCAGCTGAAAATAGTGCCTCTCAATCAAAGACTGCCCAGAAACTGAGGCACAAACTGATCCTAATGATAAGCATGGAAATGTGAATGGACAGAATTGTGCTATCAATGTATCGGAGCTGAACGCATCTGAGACTAGGTCTTCTGCTGCGGGTGAACAGTGTTGATATGCCTATGCAGCAAGATGGGTTGGGCATCTGTTAACAAGATGTGAACACTGATAGTGAGAAATAGACAGGGGCTGCGCTAAAAATATAAGCTTTTGGACGATTTGAATGCAAATGTGAACTGAGTCTGACTGTTCCATACATATATAACCTACTCTTTTGAAAGCATCAAATGATTCCTCTCCACTACAAATGGGATGTGTGAATTGTTCTGGGGACTATTGAGGATTTGTTGAACACTATAGGCAAAATTACTTTACCCAGGAAGATATGTGAAAGTCTTCACTGCCAACCTACTGTTTTAATTTAATGCTTGAATAGTTAGTGTCTTGTTTTGTGTGTGTGAATGGTTTTGTATTGCATGATACTTTGTAGGCAAAGCTAAGTAATGTGTTTTTAGGCTATTTGTGCTGGTGTTTTCTTTTAAATCCTTCATTTTATACAGTTATAAGTTTTTTAAGTGAGATGACAGAATGTGTTATCATATTCTGAGAACAATATACAGTAATATAACAGGATGTTAAATCTCTCTTTCTCTGTCTCTCTCTTCTCATTTCCTCTGCATATCTGTGTTCTCTGTCCTTCAGCTTATCTGCGCTCCTCTCTCTCTGCCCATGGGATGGCTGTGGTGCAGAAGACTGACGTGGGGAAGCAAGGCCACATTCTGCTCTGCAAGACCTTGGCTCCAAAATAATGCAGTGCACATATTTACCCTGTGATTACGAGCAGACCCTTGCCCTATAAATGTGAAGATGCAAACACAAACACACAGAGACATACACATATACAAACAAACAAACACGACCTTGCATGCTAGAGAGGTATATTGGTTTTTCAAACAGTGTGTTCAGTAATTTACACAGATATTTGACATCACAACAGGCACGTGCAGAGAAGGGGTGCTACAGGGGCTCTAGCACCTGCCCTTTTGCCCCTTTGATGTCCAAGTGCCCTTTTGACAAGACCCGTTTTTTACTTTTTAAAATGTGTGATACTTCCGCTAGTTCCAACGTGAATATTCGCTAAAATGTCTCATTAATAGTTTGTGAAATTAGAAATTTACAAAAATAACAATTTTCTGTGTTAATTGAAATGCCTTGCGGCCACCAATCAGTGACGTCATACATTCAGAGAACTCTCAGAAGGTGCACGCAGGCACAGTGCTGCAGGAGACGTTTGGGAGCACGGTAGGTCGCTTGGCAGTTAGCCTATCTGAACATGCAATAGTATTCAGCTTAGAGATAGAGAATAAAATGTTTAAAATTGTTTCATGTTTAATGAAGTAGGCTATCAAACCCGTTTTAACCATGTCATCGTCCATCCATTTCAATAACCTGGCAGCTTCGAAAATCTAAGGCTGAACGAACATATTCTGTTTAGGTTACTATGTTATAGTAGCTTAGGTTAGTAGACCTAGTTCATAAAACAGAGTAGGCAAACCTTTTCTAAATCGTCATAAGCCGACGACATAGGCTACTGTAGTTGTTTAACTAACCCAACTCCACACGTCGTTCTCTGTTTACAGTAGCCTAGGCTACATTAAGCGTCATTTCACTCAGTGGCCACACGCACAGCACAGCACGAGAATCTGCAAGACACCAACTTGCTAATGGTGGTAGTTCACTGTGATAAACATTAAAAGTATAGCCTGACAAACCAGACTAGGCAATCCAGACTAGGCAATAACATATTTGCTGCCGCTAGGGTGCGTCTAGATTTCTAGGCTATTAAAATTAGCTTTGAATTTAATCAATAAGATGTAGCCTTAGCCTATGTTCTCTGTGTAGACAATAGCCTAATGAAAACTGAAAAGACCTATCTGTCTGTGCCCTGGCTACAGTAGGCCTACAGTACATGCACTCCTATTGAATTTTCAGAACCAAGGAGAGAAATGAGGAAAATGTGTTACAGCTCTGTCTGCTATTTACACCCATTCTTCTTGATACATAATGAATAAATATGAAAATCTATAAAATGTTTATCAGTACATTAGACTACTTTGCAAATTGCTAAACCACATAATAGCCTGTCCCACCATCATCATTGAAATAGCATAATGCTAGAATTTAAATGATGGAAGATGTTTTATTTTGATATAATTTGCATGTAGCCTATGTATTCTCTATTGGGTTGTAATCAAAATTAAGTTTTAAATAAAGTTAACACGTTTTCTGAAAATTTTGTTCCATGTGCCCTTTTTTAAAAATTTGAGCCCCTGCCCCTTCAAAGGTCTCTGCACGCCCCTGCATCACAAGTATGCATACAGATACATATACAACCAACTCTCTCTCTCCCTCTCTCTTTCTCTCTCTCTCTCTCACACACACAGACATATAAAATGGGTAATCATTTATAACTGAATGGATTAGCCATTCTATGTTAATAGTCTTGTAATATGCCTGCAATAGTTCCCCTGCTTTTGTTTCTTAATGTCCTTTCTTTTGCAGTCCAAACAGCTTTTTTAAGTACGTCCATAACCAATTTGGGTTACAATGTGAAGTCCCAATTCTTGGCTCCACTGAAGCTTTTAGTCCAGTCTGTAGCCCATCATCATCACACATACACACTCACACACTCTGGGCAGCTTGCTCTGCCCTTTGTTCAACATAAACCACAGGCGGAATGGCCATAGCAGCACTAGACACATGGGTTTACAAAGCAATATACTGTGCTTTGGCTGTCCATGATAGGTCTGACTAATGAGCTGATCTGCCACTGGAAACCAAGATGCAGGGACACAACACCTCTGATTGTCTGTGGATCTTTCTGCTTGAGGTTATGTTTACATATGCAGTGCATATAATTGGGTTGAGGGGTGACAAGGAAAGTGGGTATATTCAATTAGATGCTAAATTAGTTTGCCAAAAACCATAGTATTGGCTTCATGCCTCTAACAAAATCCAGTAAAATGAAATAACTCACCAGCTTTAGTTGCGGTATATTTAAAAGATTTGAGAAATCACCATTGTGTGTTTATGTATTACCGATATGTAGGTCTTTGAGGCTAATTGCGGGCAAGAACAAATGTTAAATCAACAGTCACTCTCAAGAGCATGAAACTCAGAAATAGGGCCTTGTGTTTCCATGTCACGGTAGACCATTAAAAGTTCAACAAATCTTACCCACTTCCCAGACATTTCCCTTGACAAATAGTCAGAACATAAATATTATCTTTTAATTAACCCACCACCAAAGGTGAAGTCAGATCATCAATCAAACAGTCTTTATTTATATACCACGCAAGAGAAAGAAAGACAAAAGAGTGAGCAGAAAGGCACAGCAAAGTGTAAGTCAGTAATGTAATCTATAGAGCATACTTACATCCAAAGTGCTTCATAATAAAAGAAAAGATAGAGTTTAAAAGGTGGTTTCAACACCAACTACAACTGATACTTGGCGGATCCCTAAAGAAACGCAAGCACCCACCCCATAAGTGTATCTAAATACGCTCTGTACCAAAAATGACATTTTAACGTGACTTGAAAAGCTGTAAACAGTGTTGTAAGTCTGCGTGTATAAATCTGCTTGGAGCTCCAGTGGAATTTTGATTTCACAATGAGAATTCTCGGTCTAATCTTTGATGTGCCGAGTGAGTGGGTGAAAATAGGGCACCCACCAGCCCAGCACCAAACTTAGAGCACGGTAAGCAAAATCAGATTTTTAAGGCAGTAAATGCACCCGTTAAGGTTCAATTATCAAATGCTATTTTGCAATATTAAAAAACATCTTTGTTTTAGAATTTACGAACGAAAGGGGCAGAAATTGGTGGTTTTACGATACCTCAAGACAGACACAGACATACAGACATACAGTGTGTATGTGTGTGTGTGAGAAGACTGCGTGTACACACAACTTCTCATGTCACTGTTACTATCCATCCTATCCATTTTTTTCTTTCCCTCAATGTTTTCAATGTTGCTGTTTTGTTTTTGTGTTTTGACAAACACTGTACCTATACTCATGCTAATAAAGCAATGTTGAATTGAAAATTTAACTCAAGCGCACGCAAATGACATGGATGACTACTTCACTGTTTCTTATCTGTCCATCATCGTAGAAAGCCCGCCCAAACAATTTGACTGGCCTGAAAACATCTTAACCAGGCATACACTTCTCAATGGAG
Organism: Alosa pseudoharengus; assembly: GCF_046254945.1. Taxonomy (NCBI): domain Eukaryota; kingdom Metazoa; phylum Chordata; class Actinopteri; order Clupeiformes; family Clupeidae; genus Alosa; species Alosa pseudoharengus. The sequence goes on from NW_027468774.1 coordinate 16,866,503, forward strand.
CGACTCCTGACTGAATTTCGCATCCTCAAGTATTGTGGGCGAGGTAAATTCGGGCAGCCTTCCAGTCTACTGGGAGACCGTCCCACATAGACACATGGGGTACATATTTGTGGAAGATGCCTCTCCTCTTCACTTTGTTAGTACTTACGCAGAGATGAGTTGTAACAGTGTCACTGCCACCCAGGCGCTATCAGCCCCTGCTCCTCTCCATCATTACACTGAAGATATCAATCAGCCTCCGGGAGAAAACCAGACCAGGCCCAGCCATGCTAATTAATTCCTCTCTTCCTTCATTCCACCCGACCGCAGGCTTTTCCTTACTTTAATCCCCCCCCCCACACACACACTTCCTCTGAAGTCTGCCCCCTCCCCCCAGTCCCATCCCAATCAAAGCCCCAAATCATCTAAAGCACACAGGAGACAGAAAAAAAGGGGGGTAGGTTTTTGAAGCTATCAAATGGCCATCTGCTGGTAAGATGATTCATCTGCTTTTTAGGGAGGGGGTTATTTATTGGAGGGTCTGAGCTGCTCTGAAAGTAATGACATGATATAAAATAGTTTTTTCGATAAATGTCTTATTTAACAGTTTAAAAGTATCATAATGCCTTTTCTTGATAAGATTATTTATGCATAGAATATATTGAAATATGACCAGGAGTTCATGTAAAGGGCACACCAATCTACTGGATAGAGCCTATATTTTCATCTCAACTAATAGTCTAATAAACTGAAACTGTAGCATGTAGTCCAATTTTCTATACATTGTTCTGTTTCATATTTTATGTGTGAACGGAGAGCATACTCTGTGAGACTAAAAATCAGGTGAATGCTGAAATAACCTGAGGAAGCTCATAAAAGCTGTTGGCAACACACAAAGACGTGCACAGGCGCAGATCATAGAGATCTAATTATGACCGCCGCACAGCGAACATTTTTTTTTTTTTTCTTTTTCGCATGTCCAAATTTCCGTCAATGATTCCCGGGACACTGAAAGACCGGGGTAGACGAAACTTGGTGGGCATGTAACCCCATATGGATAGCATGGAACCATCGTTTTTCGTTTTGATCTGTAGCCCCCCCGCTGGACTGCACCCCCCGAAAGGAGGGTAGGGCAGACACAGTTTTCTGTGAATATCTCGAGAACCGTAAGGTTTAGGAGGACCATTTTTTTTGTATGTTGATCTCAAGGGGCCATGTCAACCCATTCCATAACCACTCATTTCATGTATAGCGCCACCTAGTTAAACACAAAAAAGTAAAAATGAGGTGTTGTAATCGCAGGTAACTGTGACCTAACATAGTCAAAACTGCACGAAATTGGAAGTGTAGGATCATTATGACACCCTCTGAATGCACGCCAAGTTTCGTGGATTTCCGTTCATGGGGGGCCACACAATAAATTAATTTATGTTACTATACACCAACTGGCCTGTAGGTGGCCGGAGACAGTTTTCTGTGAATATCTCGAGAACCGTAGGGCCTAGGAGGTCCACCTTTTTTTTGTATGTTGGTCTTAAGGGGGCATGTCAACCCATCCCATTACCACTTATTTCATGTATAGCGCCACCTAGTTAAAAATTAAAAAGCAAAAAATTAGGTGTTTTCATCACAATATCTCTGGCTGACATGGTCAAAACTGCATGAAAATGAAAGTGTAGGATCATTATGACACCCTCCGAATGCATGCCAAGTTTTGTGAACTTTCGTTCATGGGGGGCCTTACAATAAAATAATTTATGTGTACATTTAGTGACCGTACACCAACAAGGATTCACGGGACACTGAAAGACCGGGGTACACGAAACTTGGTGGGCATGTAACCCCACATGGATAGCATGGAACCATCGTTTTTTGTTTTGATCTGTAGCCCCCCCGCTGTACTGGACCCCCCGAAAGGAGGGTAGTGCAGACACAGTTTTCTGTGAATATCGTGAGAACCGTAGGGCCTAGGATGACCAATTTTTTCCGTATGTTTGCCTCCAGGGGTCATGTTAACCCATTCCATGTGCACACATGTGCATAAACAGATACACACGCACACACATACATACGTATGACACATACTCACACAGTAGACATATGTACGCATGCATGCACATGCACAAACACACATACGCAGGCAAACACACAAGCACGCACACACACACACACACACACACACACACACACCCACACACATAAACATAAACATGTACACGCACACATGCACACAATTCAAGAATTTCTCAGAATTATGAACAGGCAAGATGGGGGTGGGGTTGTATAAAATGAATTTTACATGTGAAATCTATGAACTAATCATGTTTTGGTACTTGTTGTCTAGCAGATACCAGTGAGAATTGAGTGTGGATAATGCTATTTAGTGAGACAGTTAGAATCATATAGGCCTTTCAGCGTGATTTATTTTTGTGGAAAAAATGTGCTGGACTGGGCGGCGGTCATATTTTGTACCGCTCTGCGGTACATCTAGTTATATACAGTATACACATGCTTTATATTTGATCCCTATCATCTAATCATGCTCTTTATATGTACATACCCACACACACATACATACTCAGATAGCAGCAAGCAACAGTTCTTTGGTAATAACCATTACCATCCGTATATGGGGTCTCCTCCACAGCATATGATGTTCACTCTCATAGGACCCAGCCAACACCCTAGCAGGCAGCACTGTGGAGGGTCTGTGTGTGTGTGTGTGTGTGTGTGTGTGTGTGTGTGTGTGTGTGTGTGTGTGTGTTTGTGTGTGTGTGTGTGTGTGTGTGTGTGTGTGTGTGTGTGTGTGTGTGTGTTTGCGTGTGTGTGTGTGTGTGTATGTGTTATCACAGAGGAGAATGAACATAGGCCAGACAAACAGGTTTCTTGCCAGGCACAGCCTTCACCACAATCTTAACGGTAGATGGCATGTTGTTGTTTTTTTTAAATAAAATTAAGAACATGTAGATATTTTTTTTATTCCCATTACAACCTCCAAGATTAATTAAAAAATGTAATTTTTTGTAAGGATGAAGAAGCTGCAAGGGGTTGCCAGATGACTGATGTCCTATGAGTCCTGCACTGGATGTCAGGGTGCTAGAAATATGCCTCACAAAAGTGCTACTTACTGACCATTAGCCCACCAGTGGGTAATCATCCAATCACAGTCGAGCACCATGTAACCACAAGGCGTCCAGCACTGAAAGTTCCTCTTTCCTGAGTGAAGGAGGCAAGTAGCACTCTTAAGAGGCAGCAATCAGACCTGAACTCCATCAGCCCACCACCGTTTGAGATAGTTCCCTCCGCAGAATGTTCTAGGAGCTGAATTAAATTAATTCCACTCTTACATAAGGAAACAAAAAAAAAAAATCTTGCTGGGATTTTTGTGTGTGAACAATTTACACTCGAGATTTTCTACTCTCGGATATCATACAATCAAATATTCAAATAATGAATTAACGAAAGGATAGAGGATAAATACATAACAGTCAGCCCCAACTCCTACGGTTGAATCTGTCAGCTCCCATTAGACTGTGACATCAAGCCACTGATGGGCTGTCATGACATGGAGAGTGATTATTTCAGGTGTGGGTCTTCTGTAAGGGCATGTTTGAAATGCACGACGAGTATTAGAGACACACATGAAGAAAAAAAAATATTTTTGCCATGGCGAGATTAAACTCGACATGTCAACATTAAACTCGACATTTCGAGAATAAAGTTGAAATGTCATATCTACTTTAATCTGTGTTAATATTGTTCATACTGTTCATAGCGTTCGAAACCATCATTCTTAAAAGATGCCTTCAATCCAAAGTCATGTCTAGTTAGACAGCTCTCTATCACAGCAGCGAGGCAGCAAGACCATGCCTTCCGTTTCGAACAGAGCCATAATGTCCACTCTGAGGTCACTCTAATGTTGATTTTGTAGATCTAGGCCAGTGAAGTAATGAGGACACAAACATTTGTATGCCCTCTGCATGTACAGGATGGAGGTGAGAGAATGTGTAGCAAAAAGCAGAAGGAAGGAAGGATAGAATCTGGGAGAGGGAGAGAGAGAGCTTTCAGAGAAGACTAACTCTGACAGGTCAAGAGACTTGGCTAATGGATGCCCTCTGTAACTGTGTCCGGGGGCTATGTTTAAATCCCCTCCCCCAGTGGCACTCTACCTCCTTGCTCAATCACCTTTTTCTATCCCTCTTGGTCCTCTTCTACTTCAGCGGCCCTCGTCCATGACTCAGCCCTTCTGTCCATTCATTAGTGTCTCTAAATCTCCATCCCCTCATCTTCACCCAACTCTGCATGCCCATTTGACTGCACATTTGAGATGTAATTTTTGTTTGTGTGAAAGGTTGATGCATTGCACTGCAACTATGAGCAGCTATACAAACACTGTTGCAACATGTCTACAGATGGTCAGCAGTCGGCACAGAGTGATTTTGTTCTATATGTGTTTGTATTTGTATGTATGTCTATGTGTCTGTGTGTGTCTGTGGCGTCACTGTGATTTTGCGCTATATGTGTTTGTACAGTATATGTTTGTGTGTCTATGTGTCTGTGTGTGTCTGTGTGTGCTTATGATTCTATAGTCGTTATATTGCAGCTACACCTGTGTGTTTATCTAAGATCTGCTTGGTGGAGCATGATGTTAACATGCTGTATTACTTTTCCATTGTGTCCACCAGGCATCTCTTTACAGAAGGCCAGTGACCTGTGGACTGACCGTTTGGCCGTTTGGTCTCTGTGTTCTCCACGTGCCCCTGGCCAAGGAGCTCAGTGTGCCTCCAGCAGAGGACAGTGTGGTTCCTGTGTCTGAATAATGAATGCAACAGCTGCTGAAAGATACTCAGAAACATCTGGCCCTCTCCTCTAACTCTGCCTATACTACAGAGAGGAAACAAATCTCAAACAAAACAGGGCTCTCTGCTTTTCCATTTGAACTGAAAGGGTAGTCAAAGATAAGAAAGCAAGTTCACTAAACCCAAAATATGAGGGAGCCTGTAAACAAACAAAAAAACATATGACTTAACTGCAAATTGTCTTCAGGCTTTCCTGCTACGCTGGACGAGTGTGTGCTGGAGTGGTACATGTGTGTCTGTGTGTGCCTATGTGTGAGTGTGTGTGTGTGTGTGTGTGTGTGTGTATGTGTGTATGTGTGTGACACAGAAGGGAAAATAGAGATATATCCCTTTAATTGGTTTTGGCTCTATTATGACCTTCAGAAGGATTAAATGTTCTGCCTGAGGATTTTCCCATCCAAGAGGAGGAATTTTGTCTATTTGTGTGTGTGTGTGTGTGTGTTTGTGTGTGTGTGTGTGTGTGTGTGTGTGTGCGTGTGTGTAAAAGATAGATAGAGAGAGAGAAAAAAAGATAGAGAAATTGACAGAAAGCTGACTTTTCAAACAATTTTAATTACAAAAAGTGAGAAAGGACTACTCAGAGAACGTCTGCAACAAAACAACTCAGGCCGTGGCCATACTGAAATGTACCCCACTCATGTGGTCTCATCTCACCTGTGTCCTTGCTTAAAACACACCTAAGGGCACAGGTGAGATGAGAACACAAGTTTTATTTTTTAATTTGTTTGTTGTCTGTCTTGTATGTCTTGGTGTCACGGGTACGCTGGCGACTACGCCGCTCCGTCCGGCACCTTTTGTCTTGTTGTTATGTGTCTTGTATGTGGAGCGCTTTGTGTTGCACTCTGTGAATGTTAAATGCGCTATAAAAATAAAACTGACTTGACTTGACCTTTTGCTTAAATGAATAAACGTGCTAGAAAGACTGGAAGTCTTTCATTTCATTTAGTTAAGTCTCACTTGCAACATTTTAAAAAGTGTTACCAGAAACAAAAAGAGTCCATCTGTTGTTGTTTGGATCGTTTGAACTAAGCGAAGAATGTTTTCAGAAAAAAAGCTGCTCTGGCATGAGTGGCTACTGTCTCTTACATCTCAACAAACCCACCTGCTGATGAGCCAACCAGGCGTACCGAACTGCTGCTGATGAGTTGATTTACTTGCTTTTCTTATGAATTTAGGCAAGTAACATAACAGTGTTGCAGTTGAATAGATAGGGCTGAATGGTCATTTGGCTCATTTATATGTTTTGAGACAGTTCAGGTTCAAGTGTTAAGTCAAATCTTATGCCCACCTCTACCTCTCTCTCCCCACCTCTACCTCTGTCTACCTCTATCTCTATCTACCTCTACCCACCTCTATCTTTCTCTACCTCTACCTCTCTCTCTCCCCACCTCTACCTCTCTCTACCTCTACCTCTACCCACCTATACCTCTCTCTGCCTCTCTCTCTCTCTCTCCCCATCTCTACCTCTCTCTACCTCTCTCTACCTCTAATTCTCTCTCCCCATCTCTACCTCTTTCTACCTCTAATTCTCTCTACCTCTCTCTCTATCTGTCTCTACCTCTAATTCTCTCTACCTCTCTCTCTCCCCATCTCTACCTCTCTCTACCTCTAATTCTCTCCCCCCATCTCTACCTCTTTCTACCTCTAATTCTCTCTACCTCTCTCTCTACCTCTTTCTACCTCTAATTCTCTCTACCTCTCTCTCTCCCCATCTCTACCTCTTTCTACCTCTAATTCTCTCTACCTCTCTCTCTACCTCTAATTCTCTCTACCTCTCTCTACCTCTTGTTTTGCTAGTAAAATATTACTATTGATTCCAAGTTTGCTTTGCTTTGCCTTGCCTTGCCCTGCGTTTGTGTCCAACTCCAATAGCAACCGTTACACCTCTACCTCTCTCTATTTCTCCCCACCTCTACCGCTCTCTAACTCTCTCTACCTCTCTCTATTTCTCCCCACCTCTACCGCTCTCTAACTCTCTCTAACTCTCTCTACCTCTCCACATGGAGATGTGAAGAGTGACAGATCTTATTTCAGTGTGGAGATGGAGACCTGAGGCACTGCAGATGAGCACTTTTTACACACACGCACGCACACACACACACACACACACACACACTCACATAGACAGACACACACGCACGCACGCACGCACACACATGCACACACACACACACACACACACACACTCACATAGACAGACACACACGCACGCACGCACACACATGCACACACACACACACACACATAGACAGACACACACACACACACACACACACACACACACACACACACACACAAACACACACGCACCCACGCACACACATACACAGACAAACACAGACACACACACACAAACATATTTCAACTCGTTTCTTGGGTTTGATCTGTGCTGCTGCTAAAGGGTAGCTGGAAGGAAATACATTCGAGAAGTAGGCATAGACTTGATATAATTACCAATTCCTTTTTTCAATTATTTACACCTCTGACAAACATGCATCCCACAGCAAAGGTCCTGTTTAAAAAGCCAGCAAAAAAAGACTGAGGAAATGTCCTCCTTAACTCATCAGACCTTTTGCCAAATAAAAAAAAGTAGGCTGCCATGAGGCAAAGATGGGGAGGAAAGGAAAGTCAACTTAAAGCAAACCGCTCCCTTGCACTGTGAAGATTGACCTTTTAACCCATCATCAGAACACTATCATATGGTAATTCATCCTCTAATGCTGTGAACAAAAATCTGCTATATCCAGCTCAGCCAACTGCAAGCATCTCCCAGTATTTGCAAAAACTGCCTCACATGGTCAACTTGCGAGCCAAACTGCAGTAATAGAATAGATAATAGCCACTAATGGAATACATTATGGCAATTGGTATGTTGTAGCTATTTGGAATAACAATGACCTCAGCATCTTACATATCCTAAACGCTTGCAGTAACAATGATAAATAACAATATATTAGCCAAGTAGGTGCAGACACAGCTTGTGAAATGTCTTTCTTTCAATTCTTTTTAAAGCTGAGCCGAATTAAAAAGGGGAGAACATCTGTCAAAACATTGTGTTTAAGTTGTGTTAAATTCCCTGCGGTGGCATTAAAGTGGCGGCAAGAGAAAGAAAGAAGGGGAGAGAGTGTATTTGTCATTACTATTACTTGCAACATGCTCACCTTTAGATTGCAATGTCTTAATTAAATCATGGATGTGGTTAATTAAAAATGTTCACCCATGCGCTCAACTCCAATTACTGTCATTTGCACTGTACAGTAGAAACATTTTTTTTGTCTTATGTAGGAATAGGGCTGTAGACCTTCTACTTGCGAATGCTTACTGGGTAAACATTCAAGTCGGTGTGTCATTGTGAACGTGATTGTGGAGAGAAATCTAGGGATAACAGCACTCTGCTGTGCACTTCAGCACCATGGACAGCAGCCTTCCCTACTGCAAAGTGAACCTTGGCTGAGGCTTTGTACTGTCAGCAGCCCATCTCATTTTCAGCACCTTGGAGAGATCCAGAAAGGTATTCAACACCTTGGACAGATCAACATTCCACAAATGGTTGAGGACTGTAGGCAGGTTATCCTTCCCCCTTGACCTTTTGCTGTGAATGTACTACTTTGATAAACAATGATCTACTGGAACTCCCCACTGTAAGGACTTGTGTTCCACAGTAGCATTACTGTATGTCTACACTCCTGTGTATCTTGCACTCCAGATGAATTATGTTGCAGCATTAATATCAACCATTCATCTACTGGATGTTCTCACGTTTTGGACATTTTATGTGCATATAGTAGTTAGTTCTTCTGGTGAAAAAAATAAGCATTTCATGCAAAGTATGCATTACTTCACTTTAGTAAGTTAACTTGGTGACTTTCATGTGTTGCTTAGCAACAACTCAGGCTTTAGTTCTAAAATAACAATAATGCTGAAATGTTTATTCTTTTATTGCTGTGTGCTATTCATGCATTAGTCTAATACAAAGCAATATCAAACCTCTGGCTATGGCATGATCCCTAACATCACAATTAATATCCAATCCACAAGTCGCAGCTATACTGATGTCCAACTAATAATCTCTCCCTCTCCCATTGCTTTCCTCTGTGCAATATCAAAGTCCTGCTTTGTTTCAAATGACCCCATATAATCTGTGTTTAAACTGACACTTCCAACTGCTCCATAATTCCCTAGTAGTTCTCCCTAGTCTCACTAGAGTGCTGCTGCGTTTCATCAGTCCCAGACTTCTCTCGCAGGGAGCATCAGTGAAATGGCAAAGCAGGCTCCTCTCATTTTCCTCGGACAAGGGGGCCTTATCAGCTACTGTCTCCAGCGAACTGGGATTATCGCCCAGTCTCTGAGATCTCTCTCTCTCTCTCTCTCTCTCTCTCTCTCTCTCTCTCTCTCTCTCTCTCTCAGATTCAAATTCAAATTCAAAGGTGCTTTATTGGCATGACGAATAAGGTAATTATCTCTCTCTCCCTGTGCGTGAATGTGATGCCTCTTAAAGATCTATTGGGTTTAGTTATTGTAGATAGCACAATGGCTGGTGAATGGGGAAGTTATTTGATCAAAGCGTGGGAACTCTACTCACTCTCCTTCGCACAAGAGCCTCTGGTCCCCAGTTCCTCAAGGCCAGCAAAGAAGCCTGGAGGACACGAGGCTCACGCAAACATGAGCCCATCTCCTCTCACATGAAAGACCACACGTTTTTGTAGTAGTGTGTGTCTTTGGCGAGCCAGCTCTTGTCTGTACACACCTCTTGATATACTGTGGGGGTCGACATTCCATTTGAGAAAAGTAGGTCTGTCTCGTTTACTGTGGTCCATGTCATTATCCCACTCACTGAGCAACACTTCAGACGTGGCCTGCACACCGTGTCGCAAAAGAAATTGAGGTCAATCCATTAGCCCCATGCTGTAATCAATGGGCTCTTGTTCATAGGCTGTGGAACTCATTCATACACACCATATGCCAACACAAAAGGACTTTTTGATCCCTCTCACAAGGATGGTCTGATCTTATCTTAAGAGCCTTTCTAAACATATCGCTCACTGCATGTACAGTATGTAAGAAGCAGGGGTGGAGAAGTAGAGAGACTAGAACATCTCTGCTACTGCCACAAAATGTGTGAGGATAGTACATTTGTTTTTCTTAAACAGAAGATTTCAGAGCATCCACTCTTCAGAATTCAGAGATCAAACAAATGTCAGTATTTGTCAGAGATCAAATACTTCTTCAGTATTTGTTTAGGCATTTATTGATTTTGAAAGTTCACATATCTTATTTAAACAGTGTTTCTCTTGGTTGAAATGGTGTTTGTATAAAACCGGTCTCAAAACACACAGTGCTGTATTGTGTCCATGTTTTGGTTTAATTAGCAGACACCGTAGTCCAAGGCGGCCATCCAGGCTTCAGGCTCATAATCTGGTGATCATGGTGATATCACTAATTAGCTGATATACTGCACCTGACTGAAGAGCAGTGGTTATTATGATCTGCTGGATGGAACAAATATGTGGACTTAGCCGGAATATCCACCTCTGACTAAAGTAGACCCGGGCTGAACTGAAGTCGCCTGGCCTGGTCAGTTCAGTTCTGGCCTGGTCTCCTGTGTGTTCTGGTATCAAGCCCAGTCTGATTGAGTTGGGAGCCCATGAGTATAGTGCGGGCAGCCCTGCCTGCTCACTGGTTCTTGAGGTGAGGATTCTGTGCCTCGTGGGGGAGATCAGACTCAGAGCCTCCTGATCTGCAGTGCTCTGACCGCTGGGCCAGGTTGTCACAGGGCGGCCTGAGAGACACTGATGGATGACACGAGTGTAGCACGCGGAGGGAGAGCATATATCACCCCCCGCTGTATCAGCCAGACATGTCAGGTCATCTGTGAGTTACTGCTAATGTCAGTGTGTGTGTGTATGTGTGTGCTTACTGTGTGTGGGTGTGTGTGTGTGTGTGTGTGTGTGTGTGTGTGTGTAAAGTGTGCATACTGTCACTATCATGGAGGGGGGGGGGGTACATCTGCCTGTTTTATGTCCGGCTATTCCTGTTTATGTGTATTCCTGTGTCTATGTGTCTATGTGTGTGTGTGTGTGTGTGTGTGTGTGTGTGTGTGTGTGTGTGTGTGGGAGGGGGATGATGCCCGAGTCTGGCTGTGATTCCGCTGTATGCATATCCGTGTATGTGGCAAATGACAGATCCTAATAACAGCACAGCACACCACCCGTCCGCTCCCTCTCCTCCCTTAATATCTCTCTCCCATCCCTCTTTCTAGACTGCTGTTCTGTTCATCTTCCATCCCTCTTTCTAGACTGCTATTCTGTTCATCTTCCAGCTTTGCAGCACACGCCAAATGGAAAACAAACACACACAGCTTAAGGTCATCGCCTAGCGACTGAGAGGATCTTGTCATTTGGCCTCATCTGTGTCAATCACAGAGATGGAGAGGAGAAACAGTCATTACAGCCGTGTTCATGGCTGGATTTGTGTGAAAGGCTGTTATTTTCTGCAAAAAGCTTTGAGCTTGATGTTCGAGAAAGGCTTTAATGCAGGTGTCGTGCTGAGCTTCAACATGTCAAGGCTAGTGCGGGTGGTAATGCACATCTATTATGTTCTGTAAAGGATTTCTGTAAACATTGCACTGTGATGTGTTTCTGAAGTATATTTGTTTATTGATGTTGAGTGACGTTTTGTGTGAAGTTTAGTGTTCCTTGACTGTTCTTAGAAGTCTTTTTCTACAAATAGATCTCTGAATTAGGGCTTGAAAACAAAATTATTTTTCAAACGTTCCGTTCCAAACGGTTCAGGTAGGCCTATGTTTAACGTTTTCGTTCTTGCATGCGTTCCGCCACCGACATTTCGGTCCTGAACCGGTTCGGAACGCAAAATATCGTTCGTTCTTAAAGTTCCGGCAGTGTTTGGCGGGCCTATCAAGTCTATTTTTGTGGACTTTACCTCAGAATAGACATACTCATTATTTCTGCTTGATTTAGCCTATACCGTAGCTATGCCCAAAAATAATCACAGGCGGCATCCAAAAACATTCAGATGGGCTATCCATCCCATAGCCTACAGACTTACTGTAGGCCTAACCTATGCCTATAAATATTTTCTTATCAAAAATATTTCTGGATACGTGCTAAACTCCTTACCTGGTTGTAGCCTAAGTTTTATCCATATGGAGATCTTCAAAGGCTTGCGCTATAATTCCAACCCTGTTTATAAACGAACCTGTCTGTTGCTGACAAGGCCTATCTCAAATTTCCCGTTTAACTCTTCTACATAAAATAGGCTACAAACAATTTCCAAATCAGTTTCAGTAGCCTACGCTACGAGCTGGCCTAAGATCCAAAGTGGCAGACGGATAGGTTACATTACAACAGCAAGACAAAATATACACATTTGGACCAAAGGTCCATTTATTCGTTTTTTTTTTCAAACTGCAGAAATCAAATTATTAGGCTGTTATATAGAGAACGAAAAAAAAAACGTTATTAACCGGTTTTGTGGATTTCAGAATAACGTTTCTGTTCCGGAACAGTTGAAGACCATTTTGTTTTCATTTCCGTTTCCGCTCCTCGTAAAATTCCGCTCGTTTTTGGTTTTCGTTTTCGTTCCTTGAACCGGTTCGGAGCCCTGCTCTGAATAGAATGGATCAGTGTTTTCATGCCAAGTGCCAAGTGTTCAAGGTAACAGTACTCCTGTTAAGTGTTCTGTTTCTTTTACTAAAGGTGCTGTGATTATATTTACTTACAATCAGGGTTGGATTATTGCATAATCAGATTACAAAAAACAAGTCATTATAATCAGACCATATTACCGTACAATAACCTTCATGAAGGTACTGTATAAATCGTCTTGTAAATAAACTACCAGTGCTTTTTCAGAGTTCTCAATGTCTCGTTTTAAATGTCAGGGCCCTCTACCAGTCTACCAATGAAGTGTGGAGCTACTTTGAGCCTCGTAAATGATGTAAAACAGTGATTTATTTCGTATGGCTAGCCCGATGCCCAAGGCACCCCCATTGAAAACCTGTTGGTAGCATTGGCTAACTAGCGCCAGATTTCGGAGTGCAGGGGACAAGCCGAGATGGGCTATGAGAAAAAAGTTCACACTCGGTATCATGTTTCAACACACTTTAGGTCAATATCACACTGAACTTTAACAGTCCTGAAATATCCCAATGGTACGCAAGAAGGGCAGAAACACAGCCAAGACAAATAACAATAACATCACCACCACGTTATAATATATCACAATGTCATATAATGTCACTAATTACCGGTATATCCATATATGTAAAAATCATTCCAATTGGCTAAGCAAGCACTGTGGTCAGACCTTAGGACCATTAAATGCTGCATTCATGAGACCCTGCAGTCTTCTTTAGTCTGGCCGAGGTGGCCTCCATCGCCACCACTGAGAATTCTCAAAGCTGATGTGCAAGTGCAATTAATTCAGAGCAAAAAAAATATGTTTCAAAATAATTCAATTGCTATAATCAAACTGTCCCTGTGCTGTCTGAGCCTGTTTCCCCACGCCATTCTCTCCCCCTCCTGACTTTCCTCCTTTCCTGAAACAAAGTAAAGGGCCTATTTCAGCCGCGGCCAGCAATTACCGTTTTGGAGCTTCCCAACGTTTTGAGCTCAGTGTTGACAAAGATGACAGGGACATATCCAAATCCAACAAGCACATGCACATACGCGCACACGCGCACGCACGCACACACACACACACACACAAACACAACTTGAACTTAATTATAAACAAGCCCATTTTCTTTCCCCCCACTTAGAGGGGGCTAATTATAACTTGCTTGTATTGTTGATAAAAAACGGCCTTCTGTCTGCACAAACAGATGCTGCTATTAGTCTGCACATTACTCATGAAAGGTCTGTCTGTAGAAAGGCTTGCTGTGCGCCCAACAAACCGTATGTGCAGTAAGCCAATTCACAACTCAGCCCATTGGGACAGCTAATGTTTGTAGATAAAGCCCCTGCCTTTTGGATCAGCCTCTGATGGAATACATAGTGGGCCGGCTGGCAATTAGTTTGTTTCACAGATACAGAAATCACCATTACACACTCACTCTCTCTCTCTCTCTCTCTCTCTCATACTCATACACACACACACACACACACACACACACAGCCATGCACACACGCACACACATAGCCATGCACACAGCACACCATAATGTCTCAAAAGTCTCCTGAAATCTTGAGGTGAGGTGAGTATTGCTAAATGTTTAGAGGCATTAGATGGCATTAATAAAACAGCACCAGTTCCTGCTTCCCTTGCTCCGTTTCCTTCCCAAACAACATCAAGTCTGATCAAATGGAATTTGCTCTTATCATTAATGAGTAAATGGCACCCATGCTGTCTACAAGGTAAGACTCAGACTGACTGACTGGCATGTCTAAAAAAGTAACAGAAAGGCATGAATAAGTAATAATTAATATGGGTTAAATGGGGAAACTTCTTTTGGACACAATGAGGGAGGCAATCAATATTTAAAACCCCCTTTCCCCTGCTGACTTTGAAAAAAATTAAATATTCATTTGCTTGTTGGAAGTAATCAAGTTTTGGGCTGAGAGTGTGTCGTTCTGTGTTTGTGTGAGTAAGTGTGTGCGTGTGTGTGTGTGTGTGAGAGAGAGAGTATGTGTGTGTGTGTGTTGTGTGTGTGTGTGTGTGTGTGTGTGTGTGTGTGTGTGTGTGTGTGTGTGTGTGTGAGTGCGCAAGCGAGCACCCATACATTACACAGATCGGGATGTGCATGAAACTTCAGGTTAAATGTTAGCCAGCTGCCTACATTTGCATTCTGATCATGCCCGTCAACACGTTAAACATCCTAAACATCCATTAACCATTTACATCAGTAGGTTAGGAAACAATAAGAAAAATAATTAGGCCAGTCTTGGCACACAACACTCTACTGTATGGCCCACTGACCGAGAGATACAGAACGAGAGATAGAGAGAGAGAGGGGGGGGGGGGGGGGAGTACTGACTGCTTGGTGCCATCAGTCAGCAGCTTAAGACACCTCTGCCCCCCCCCCCCTTCCCTGTGAGGATGTTTAGGCCTGCGCCTGCCCTCACCAACCACATGCCCTCCCACTCACTGTGCACCCAGGGCCCCGGCCATCCATCTCCTACAGTCAGCACTGCAGCACCATCATTTATTCATCTGTTTGTGTGTGTGTGTGTGTGCGTTTGTGTGTGTGTGTGCGTTTGTGTGTGTGTCTGTGTGTCTGTGTGTGTGTGTGTGTGTGTGTGTGTGTGTTTGTGTGTGTGTCTGTTTGTGTGTGTGTGTGTGTGTGTGCGTTTGTGTGTGTGTCTGTTTGTGTGTGTGTGTGTGTGTGTGTCTGTGTGTGTGTGTGTGTGTGTGTGTCTGTTTGTGTGTGTGTGTCTGTGTGTCTCTTTGTGTGTGTGTGTGTTTGTGTGTGTGTCTGTTTGTGTGTGTGTGTGTGTCTGTTTGTGTGTGTGTGTGTGTCTGTGCGTTTGTGTGTGTGTCTGTTTGTGTGTGTGTGTGTGTGTAGACAGAGAGAGAGACAATAGCATACATCTTTTATGTTTACAGACCATTTAACCATGCAATTTGTATGTGTGTGTGTGTGTAGGTGTAAAGCATGCCTTTGCTTATGAGAAGTTGTGCCTTGGGCAGCTTGTGAACCTGTGTTTTTGTGCATGTGTGCACATGTTTGTGTGTGTGTGTGCACATGTGTATCTGTTTGTGTGTGTGCGTTTGCACGTGTGTGTGTGTGTGTGTGCACGTGTGTGTGAGTGTGTGTGTGTGTGTGTGTTTGTGTGTGTGTGTGTGTGTGTGTGTGTGTGTGTGTGTGTGTCTGTTTGTGTGTGTGCGTGTGCACGTGTGTGTGTGCACGTGTGTGTGTGTGTGTGTGTGTATGTGTATGTGTTTGTGTGTGTGTGCATGTGCACGTGTGTGTGTGTGTGTGTGTAATGTAGTGGTATGCAGTTCAAAAGTTAAGCATCCTTCTCGATCCTGCAGTGGCAGCACTGCTCTCCTGTCCTCTCCTGCCGCAATAATGGCTCTGTAATAACGAAGCCATTGACCTCCCTATTATTTATCTCTCTTCCTCCTCCATCTCTCTTTCCCTTTTTAGTCGCTCTGCCATTTTCTCTCCTTCCCCATCTGTCTCTCCCCCCTCTCATTTTATCTTTCTCTCCATCTCTCATTTTCTCTCCCACCATCTCTCTCCCTGCATTCTCTTATTCTCCTTGTCTCTCTCTCTCTCTTTCCTTATCTCTCTCGCTGCTCTCCTTTTCCTTTCCTCCTTCTCTCTCTCTCTCTCTCTCTCTCTCTCTCTCTCTCTCTCTCTCTCTCTCCTACCAACTCACTCTCCCAACATCCTCTTACCCCACTCCCTCTCTCTCTCTCTCTCACACCCCCTCTCTTTCTCTCCCTCTCTCTCTCCTGCTGACAAAGGCCCCATCTGTGGGTCTGATCCCACTGCGTCTGCAGGCGTGTGAGGTAGGGAGCTCACACTGCAGGAGGAAGCCAATGGCTGCTGTCCAACCAGAGCCTCATAAAGAACAGTGTGTTTACAGCTCATACATAAAGACACGGCACCTTTGCACACGCTCACACTGCAAACACACGACGCACGCACGCACGCACCACTGTTTTATCATGCCCTTTAACTGTCAAAACGCCATTCAACTATCCTATTGCACATACCTACATTAACATACATACCAACAAATAAAGAGCACCAGAGGTGAATTACCCAGCTATTCAAATCCTGAAATAGAATCTCTGATACATTTCATAAATCATGCCTCATGACAAGAAATTAAACTTAAAAAAAACATTGATGGCATGTCTCAGTAGAATACCATTAGCTGTGGTGGTCCTGTCAGTGGTGACAGCTATGCATATGTAAGTGGGTAAGGTGTGGTTCTTTGTCATGTTATCATTCCTTATCATGACTCCATTCCTATTCTACTGTATATGGCTGGATGTCATCTCAGCTCCAGGGACCTGTCTCATGCCCATACACGTCCCACAGGGCTAGATGTGTTAGTCAGATCAGGTGAGGTGATTGGACAGTGGGTGGGATTTTATGCATCGCTGTATTAATCTATAATTGTTTAGCATATATATTAAAATATGCAAAGGCTTCAGCTCTCAGGGTCACACTGAAGACTTAGATATATTAGTCATTGTTCATTGCTGATGTGTGTATGTGCATACGTGCACACACACACACACACACACACACACACACACACACACACACACACACACAAACACATACAGAGAGAGAGAGAGAGAGAGAGAGAGAGAGAGAGAGAGAGAGAGAGACACTTTGCGGAGCAGGAACCATATGTCCTATGTTGATCTGCCCAGACTTGTCATCCTCACCAATATGGAGAAAAATAGGAAGTGCAAATGTGTGTATGTGTGTGTGTGTGTGTGGGAAGGGGGGTCTAGAAGAACAGACAAGAGAGAAATGAGGAGAAAGATGAAAACAGGAGTATGTTTATCCGACTTCCAAGAAGCGTGAAATTCTTCAGCTCAGTGATCACGGTCAGCTGCCAAGGGCGATACAGCCCAACATATGAGACAGAGAAAGCAGGAAAGAGAGGGTGATAGAGAGAACAGCAGGGAGAGAGAGAGGGAGAGAGAGGGAAAGAGAGAGAAGAACAGGGAGAGAGAGAGAGGGGAGGAGAGTGAGAGAGAGGGAGAGAGAGAGAACAACAAGATGTAAAGAACACATGTTTGGCAAAACTCAATAATTAATTTCATTCCAGGCCAGTGCTTGCTGAGGACACAGACTAATCTCCACCTCACTGAAGCATTAATAAGATTACAGACATGGAGCTCGTGTCACAGCTGAAAAATAGATGAGCGTGTGTCACCAGGCTGTATTACTTTATAATAAAGCCATGCAACATTTATCCCAGAGGGTGATTGGTGGTCCAGTAGGCCGAGGCGGTTCAGCGAAAAGACGGGGCGTGTTCCGGCGCAAACGTTCACTGTTAATATTTTGCAGTTTCAGAAAACAATTCCGCCACAGACCAGGAACTCCCTGGTCTAAAGTCTGTGGCGCAAATGCAGATGCTATTTTAAGGGCGCATGCATGACCACAGGCCTGCATGAATGAATGCGTTGCACACCAATCTACAGACACCCCCGTGCACACAGGGGCGTAGCCAGGATTATTTTATAGG
This sequence comes from Alosa pseudoharengus, assembly GCF_046254945.1. Classification (NCBI taxonomy): domain Eukaryota; kingdom Metazoa; phylum Chordata; class Actinopteri; order Clupeiformes; family Clupeidae; genus Alosa; species Alosa pseudoharengus. The sequence continues at coordinate 16,884,519 of NW_027468774.1, forward strand.
GGGGGCCAGCTGGGTCCAGACTTTTTATTGGTCTGTATTACTTTATAATAAAGCCATGCAACATTTATCCCAGAGGGTGATTGGTGGTCCAGTAGGACCAAGACACACAGCATGTCCTCAGTCCAGGGCCGTGGCCAGGATTGTTCAAATGCCAGGGTCAAATAGAGCTGAAAACCACCCCAATGCATGTGGGCCAATATTGGATAATCACTTAACAAATTAACAAATACATGTGTCAGCATAAGATTGTTGGTGTAAGTTGGCAACTCATTCTTGGCAGCAGTGCTACTGTATCTGTAGCCTAAAGTTAGGTTTGTGGGTATTTTATGTGAGTTGTGAGACACTAGCATACCCTCCATGATTTCTAATAAACACTATGGGCTCTATCGTGCGTCCCAGCACAATTGACTTTGTATACTCGCGCTTTTGTCTTTCCTATTTTGCAGTCAGCGCATATTGGAATTTTTCCTCCACAGGTACGTGCCTGTAAATTAGGGAATTCGATTGCGCCCACCGGGGCGGTTCAGCGAAAAGACGGGGCGTGTTCCGGCGCAAACGTTCACTGTTGATATTTTGCAGTTTCAGAAAACAATTCCGCCACAGACCAGGAACTCCCTGGTCTAAAGTCTGTGGCGCAAATGCAGATGCTATTTTAAGGGCGCATGCATGACCACAGGCCTGCATGAATGAATGCGTTGCACACCAATCTACAGACACCCCCGTGCACACAGGGGCGTAGCCAGGATTATTTTATAGGGGGGGCCAGCTGGGTCCAGACTTTTTATTGGGTTGGCAATTGGGAATCAAAACTACTATTTGAAAACCACTCAAAAAGTTTTGAAGATTAGGATAGCCTATTTTAATAATGGCAATAAATTGTGAAAAGCCAACACTGATACACAGGTCAGTTTGTTGTCCACTCCAACACATTTTCCATAAATAGGCCAATGCTATAAGAAAAGTGCATTATGGTAATGCACCTTACTTAATCAGTCTTATTCAAATGATGTTAAAGAACAATAATAAATACTACTAATATTATATTGTACTAACTAATAGTGTATGCAGATATTTAATCTTATACTGATGTCCAAACTATATTTCTTTCTGATATCCACTCCAAGTACTTGGCTGTAAGTAACATGGCTCTGAATTAAGAAATTAACCCTTAGAACCCTAGACTGTTTTAAGGGCTTTTTCACTACCTTTAGTTATAAGCATTTATCCTGGTCATTGTAAGTGCCATTTACACATGCTATATTTTTTCAGAACAGTCTAGGCTACCCAGATCTGCCACCAATTGATATTATACTTGCATTGATTTTTAAATAATACAAAGACAAAAAGCGTATTATACCATTCTTATTTTGAAATGTATCTCTGTCAGCTGGACATGACTTTCGTGTATGTGTAGGGCAGACTGTCCTGAATCTGGCAATATAAGAACCATGGTGAAGGGGGTCTTTGGGGCTGAGCAATTTACAGACATGTATGCGCCTTACAGAAATAAATGCCATTTAGTAATGAAAAATGCCCTTTCTGCGCTCCATATCTGTGACACGAACTAATCTGACCTGACTGAACCCGAGTTTGCGTGTTCTGTGTGTACATTTATGATGATTCTAAAACAACTTTTTACTGCATTGTCATGAAGAAAGTGAAGGCAAAAGGGTGTTTCTTTGTCGAATAAATTGGGATGCAATGTGAGTCTCGAATTGGATGCCATGCAGGAATTTGCTGGGATCTTAAAACCGCATTATGAGCATACTTTGCCATAGAGAAACACATGATAGCGTTGGATTATGAACATGCCTTGCCACCACCACAACACACAAAAACGTGGGGTAAGTCGAGCTATATGAAGTTATTGGGCCCTATTTTAATGGTCTAAAACGGAAGTGTCTTTGCGCAAAACGCAATTCTCTTTGTGGGCGGATCTCGGGCGCTGATGCTATTTTACCGGCGGGATATTTGACTGTTGCGCCCAACGCAAATCTAAAATGGGGTTGTCTGAAGTAGCTACATTAATCATGGGTGTGGTTTGGGCGTAACGTGCAATAAACCAATCAGAGCGTCATCTCACATTCCCTTTAACAACAGGCACGCTTGTTCCATAGCTGATTGCTATTATGGTGGCGTATTTGCCAGGCGCAGCCAGGAGTGTTCACAGCGCTATAATCACTGTTCAGTTGGGAACAGTTAGCTATTTATTTTTCATCTTGACAAAATGTAATACAGAATTGTCACAAAGACATACTTTCCGATGTTTTGGGATCATTCTCACTGAATCACGAGGTTATGAATGCATGGTGATATATTTGCAATGTACAATGTAATCTAACATTACCTCTCTATAGACAATGCATATCTTCTGTCAGTTAATCTCTTCTCTCCCGTGCTGCCGCTGGGGCATTAGGGTTAAATGGCATCAGCATGCAGTTCAACATCACGTCTCCTTAAGTCCTCTAACATTTCCTAATTTATGTCATCAACACATCAGTGATTCGTGAAAATGTGTAGGCTACGCTAGATTTATGCCTATTTTTTCACATGGACACCACACTGATTTCCCTCAAGTGGTAATATTTTTCTTTGAAATTATGTATGGTTTACAGAAATGGGAACTACATTGTATAGATGAGAGGAGCTAAGTGCGCGTTGCGCAGCACAGGCGGCCAAGCAAGGGCTTCGTTTAAGTTGACCTAACTTTCAACTCTGCATAGTATCCCATTAACTGCGTGACAGTAGACTATTTACAATATTTTCTGTAAAGCAGAGTTTGTAAACACGTTATCATCAACTTAATTCACGCACAACATTTATTTCAGCAGGAGAGAGAATAACAATGAATGGATGTAGCAACTACAGAAATTGTACAGAAATTGTAACCATACTTGCTGCTTTCTTGTACTATCTGTTGCTGGTTAACAGCACATGAAAAGCTGATTTAAGCTAATTCACTAACTCAAGACTTCAAGGCCATCATGGATATAAAACGTTTTTTGAAAATAACGAAAGGATGGAGGGAACATAGCAAAGCTTGGAGTTATTTCAGATGGGCTACAACAAGGTAGGCAAAATTATGGTGCTTAAAACCTTACACAACGGTAAATTGGAACAAAGCTAAAAGTAACTTTAGCCTTTATAGGGCTGTAAAGTTGTCCAGATTAATAGGTCGTAATTAGGCGTTGTTGTAAAGATATTGCATGTAGATGTTGTACTATATAGCCTACTAAATATTTAGGTCACCAATGCACGAACAAAACCGGGAAATGGACAAATATTATCAAGGCTTTGAATGTTTCCGTCTGTGCACGGGGGTGTCTGTAGATTGGTGTGCAACGCATTCATTCATGCAGGCCTGTGGTCATGCATGCGCCCTTAAAATAGCATCTGCATTTTCGCCACAGACTTTAGACCAGGGAGTTCCTGGTCTGTGGCGGAATTGTTTTCTGAAACTGCAAAATATCAACAGTGAACGTTTGCGCCGGAACACGCCCCGTCTTTTCGCTGAACCGCCCCCTCGCAATCGAATTCCCTAATTTACAGGCATGTACCTGTGGAGGGAAAATTCCAATATGCGCTGACTGCAAAATAGGAAAGACAAACGCGCGAGTATACAAAGTCAATTGCGCCGGGACGGAAGATAGAGCCCATTATTTTAATGTCATTTCGTCGTTTTTATAACCCAGAAGGATGTACTTGGTATCAAATGATAGCTATGTGTCTCCTCTTTCATCTTACATGCGTGGCATATCTATCCGATCACGGGTTCGTGAGGGACTAATTCAAATGAGAGTAATGGGTGTGCAGCGTTTTTGTACATAATGTTATTTTGCAGTCACGTTGTATGTTTTTATAGCCCAGAAGCATCGAGCATACTTGGTACAAATAGATAGCCCTGTGTCTCCTCTTTCTTCTGATATGCTTGCCATATCTATGCGATCACGGATTCGCGAGTAATTCAAATGAGAGTAATGGGTACGCAGGTGAACTGTAAATATAAATCAATTTGATTTAATTTCATGATTTTTTTTTTTCATACTTCGCACAGGCAAGTGTTTAGTCTCGTTGGAAAGCCCCACTTCTGCTCGCAATTAAGGTTTCATCTCGCTGCGATGAACAGTTCTGGAGCAATGTAACAAAGAACTCAGGCAAAGCAGCCTGCCTCTGCCTGACCAGCTATGGCAAGAACCACACGCATTCAGCAAATTATGTTTTTTATAAAGTAGCCTAGGCTAGGCCCTATTAGTCTACTTTTATTGGAGCCATCCGGAGATATGTGCCGAATATGCTTGCATTTCATCGAATGTTATCGAAATATTTTTGTAACAGCGTTACCGCGGGCATCCGATTATTTCTGATCAGCCCCACACGTCAATGTCAGAGCCTACCTAAGGACAGCCCAATGCAGCTCACTTGGCTCTGATTTGTGACACATTCTAAGTCCCTGCTTTGTGTTGGCAAAGTGTTGGCAAAGTGCCGTAGCGGCAGCATTTTTTTTTTTTTTACTTTTCACTGAACGGAGCTGGGGGGGGCCAGCAGGGTGGCCAAGCTTTGACCAGTGGTGGCCGTGGCCCCCCTGGCCACCACATAGCTCCGCCCATGCGTGCACAGGCGGAAACATTCAAAGCCTTGATAATATTTGTCCATTTCCCGGTTTTGTTCGTGCATTGGTGACCTAAAAAATTAGTAGCCTATATAGTACAACATCTACATGCAATATCTTTACAACAACAACGCCTAATTATGACCTAATTTTGACAACTTTATACAGCCCTATAAAGGCTAAAGTTACCTTTAGTTTTGTTCAAATTTACCATTGTGTATGGCTTGGCGTGGCTATGGTAACATCGCGTGCGCTTTAACATCAGCCTAAGCATTATTCCAGCTGCGCTAAGGTTTTAAGCACCACAATTTTGCCTACCTTGTTGTAGCCCATCTGAAATAACTCCAAGCGTTGTTATGTTCCCTCCATCCTTTCGTTATTTTCAAAAAACGTTTTATATCCATGATGGCCTTAAAGTCTTGAGTTAGTGAATTAGCTTAAATCAGCTTTCATGTGCTGTTAACCAGCAAATAGTACAAGAAAGCAGCAAGTATGGCTACAATTTCTGTAGTTGCTGCACCCATTCAATGTTATTCTCTCTCCTGCTCAAACGAATGTTGTGCGTGCATTAAGTTGATGCTAAAGTGTTTACAAACTCTACTTAACAGAAAATATTGTAAATAGCCTACTGTCATGCAGTTAATGGGATACTGTGCAGAGTTGAAAGTTAGGTAAACTTGGAAACTGTTTCTAACAGGCCGCCTGTGCTGCGCAACGCACACTTCGCTCCACTCATCTATACAACGTAGTTCCCATTTCGGTAAACCATACATAGTTTCAAAGAAAAATATTACCACTCGAGGGAAATCAGTGTGGTGTCCATTAAGATGTGAAAAAAAAAATAGGCATACATCTAGCGTATAGGCTACACATTTTCACGAATCACGGATGTGTTGATGACATAAATTAGGAAATATTAGATGACTTAAGGAGTCGTGATGTTGAATTGCATGCCGATGCCATTTAACCCAAATGCCCCAGCGGCAGCACGGGATAGAAGAGATTAACTGACAGAAGATATGCATTGTCTATAGAGAGGTAATGTTAGATTACATTGTACATAGCAAAAATATCACCATGCATTCATAATCTCGTGATTCAGTGAGAGTGATTCCAAAACATTGGAAAGTATGTCTTTGTGACAATTCTGTATTACATTTTGTCAAGAGGAAAAATCAATAGCTGACCGTTCCTAACTGAACAGTAAATGCTTTTATGCTGTGAATGCTCCTGGCTGCGCCTGGCAAATAAGCCACCATCATAGCAATCAGCTATGGATCAAGCGTGCCCGTTGTTAAAGGGAATGTGAGTTGACGCCCTGATTGGTTTATTGCACGTTACGCCCAAACCACACCCATGATTAATGTAGCTACTTCAGACCACCCCATTTTAGATTTGCGTTGGGCGCAACAGTCAAATATCCCGCCGGTAAAATAGCATCAGCGCCCAAGATCCGCCCACAAAGTGACTTGCGTTTTGCGCAGACACTTCCGTTTCAGACGTTAAAATATAGCCCTATGTATATGTGATGTGATTCTGGGTTAATGCAGAACGATTGGTCTTGTCCGCTCTTTTCACTTGACAAATTCAAAAACCAAGGACATGACCTCGGTGTCCTCAATGGTAGATGCCTCTGTCTACGGACCTGCAGTGGGTCACCTAATCTAGTAGTAAGAACAGGCACACTCAACTTCAAATCTCACAGCAATTTCTGGTGCGAGTTATAAAGTGACAGATTAGAGTAGAAAAACCGCACTCTCAAGTATTTTCTCATGACTTATTTATTAATGCCATGTCCACAGACGTGTTTCGGCCTAAGCCCTCGTCAGTGTGTCAGTTTTCTACTCTCACCTAATCTAGGCCTCATGTGGATGGGTCTTCAGGTTCTTTGACTTCTCCATCTCTTTTTTTGTCCTTGACTTTCTCTCTCTCTCTCTCTCTCTCTCTCTCTCTCTCTGTCTGTCTGACAAAGGCCCGATCTGTGTGTCCGATCCCCCAGCAACTGCCCTTTCCTCATAGACAGCCTCAGTCTTGGTCGGCTGACCTCCCCTAAATCACCTAATCTACGCCACATGTGGATGGACCTTCAGGAGCCAGGACGGCTGCAATCAATCTCAGTGTCCTGGGCATTAGAGAACAGATCAGCTCAGATAAACACCTGACTGGAGGCTATTTATCAGCTCCTCCCAGAGACTAAGTTCTGGAGGTGTTCTTGCAAATGACATTGAAAGTTGGTGTGCATTTAAATAACATTGACAAGGTGAATGCTTGAGCAAGTGCTTGTGCAAGACCATACTGAGAATTTGCATGTGTAGTGTACTGTTGTGACTTTTTGAATGCCCTCATGTATGATATAAAAATGTCATTGATCTTCACAGGTGTTTCATTGGTCACTGATCTTCTCTGTCATGCTGACGTCTTCTGTGTGGTCTGCATTCTAGAAAATAAATGGCATCTAAATCATTTTATAAAACAAAACAGTTTGGAGTCCTGTATTACAGTTCCCTTTCCCATCAAAGTGTGCTGTACACACACACACACACACACACAAAAGCAATTCCCCATTCTCCCTCGAGCTCC
>NW_027468774.1:16894207-16919207 GCF_046254945.1 Alosa pseudoharengus
TTGAGAAGCAAAGGGCATATAAAGAGTGTGTGTTAAAGCTTCGACATGCAAGCCATCACGGAGGAACATTCTCTTTGTCACCTCCCTCTCAGGCTGGGACACTCTTCGCACTCCCAAACGCCCCGAAGTCATTAAACTGGAAGTTCCTCTGCGTCCTTTCAAAGTTGTTTCCTGAAACACGTTTGGTTGAGGATTGGTTTTGCACAAGTTTCGCTTTTCAATAATGATTATAAACACACAATGGGAGTTGTGCAGATATACTTATCTGTAATACAGGCACAGACACACTCAAATACACACACACACACACACTCAAATATGCACACACGCAAACGTGTTGAGTAATGATTGAACGGCTCTTTGATGTTTAATGCGACGTGAGGATCTAGTGGAGGATGTATTTGGATTGAAGCAATGCTAGCACTCATTGAAGGGATGTAACTGCCCGTAACTCACACACAAATTACACTCATCCCCATCCTAAACCCTCTGCATTTCATCACATCGCCCATTAAAGACCGACTCCCTCTTTCTCTCCTTTCTCCCTCTTCCTCTTATTCTCTCTTTCCCTATTTTCTGGCCCTCATTCGTTCTCTGTAATGACATTCTCATAGTCACCTGGAATGCAAATGAGTTTGCATACTGATCAGTTTATCTGGGCTTTGAAAATGCAAAAAAAGAAAGGGCAGAGAAGTCCCTCTGGCCTTCTACACTCACGGCTTTCTCTCTGATAGAAACATGCTTTGTTCCTGTGTTTTTCCACTTCCACATCTTTCATTCCTCACATGCAGGAGGGGGGAGGGGGGAGGAGTTTGTTTAGACGCATTTTTTTTTATACACACCCACCCACCCACACATTCATGCGAGTACACAAAAAGAAAAAGAAAAAAACAGGCTTTTTCATAACACTCCCAAATCCTGTTGTAATCCTCTGAATGTAGGTAAGGCATCACTGATACCACAGTGGGAATCAGGCAGGCAAACACACAAACACAGAGAGACACACACACAGAGACACACACTTTTGAAGAGCGCATGCCAAGAAAATAAAAAAATAAACGAAGAAGAACATGAAAATGTGTGGGCACCAACTCCAGTCACTTGGCTCGTTTCTTTGCGCCACGAAGGCTGTGCTCTCAATGAATACATCTCACACTGCTGCTTTGAGTCGTAAGCACCAGGCCTCTTTCACCTTCCAGCTCAGACTTCTGCTGAAAGCCACAGCTGTCACCGTTTCAGGGAGAACACATTTTCAGCTTGCTACAGTGCATCTACACAGCTGAAGGTTACCTCTCATCTGATGTGTTCCTCCCCAAAGAGCCTCATCTGGCACGAGCGCCCCAGCACACAGCAGTCCAGACTAGTGTCATAGTGGTGGAGCAGTGTCCAGACTAGTGTCATGGTGGTGGAGCAGCAATCCAGACGAGACTAGTGTCATGGTGGTGGAGCAGCAGTCGAGACTAGTGTCATGGTGGTGGAGCAGCAGTCGAGACTAGTGACGATGGGAAATCAGGACGATGGAAAATCAGTATACAGGCTTTTATTCTTTTCAATGAGGGGCCAGTCCCCCTCAAGGGAGAGATACATGTTTGTGTCACCCCATCATGGGTTTCACCAGTATGCTCTGACTATACAAAACAAGTCTTAACCTTTAGTAAGTTACAAACAATAGAATGAGTGACCAATAGTTCCAATCCAGTAGGAATATGCAATGTAAAGGTGTGGTGTGTAGGGATGTAGCCTCTTGTTCGATTGTTGTTGTGTCATCAGGCCTGGTCAGCTTTATTCTTTAATTAAGCTTGAATTGAAAGGCCTGGCCACATACTGTTTTAGCACTATTCCCCCCCCCCAGTGTAAACAGTAGAAACAAGGATAACAAAGGATACTCTGAATACAAGACACACAACACAAGACACCCACCTGGGTAAATGACCATATAAAGCTGATTTACAATACTTTCAGTTATTGTCTTGACAAGTATTTTCTGCACTCTCACGCAAGATTCACACCGGATGCATGGCGAGTGCATGGCAGCTGCGTTACCTGTCGCTTTCCATTTCGGCGCCCATGGTAACAGGTTAGAGTGTGCACACTGCCTGCGTGACACGCGCGTCTAAGGTGCGGCTCGAGCCGCGCTGCAATCGCATGCCAGCTAGAAATAGGAACGGCGCCTATTTTGGACGCAAGAGTCAAGCCTGTTGGAAGCCGCATCACGTGAAACCGCGACGCACCAGACACGGAACAGACACGCACCAGACACGGAACAGACACGCACCAGACACGGAACAGACACGCACCAGACATGGAACAGACACGGAACACACACGTCATGTGGGCGGTGTAAATCATCCGCCATCCTCAGGTAATCTGGTGGTGTTTGTAAAAGTAGTATTTATTGCTACAGTCAGGCGCGCGGGAACCTATTTTTGACCAGGGGTGCTGAATAACCAAAATAATGGATGTCCGACGATTTCTCCCCTCCTGGACATGTTTCGGATTTTGACTGCTAAATACATAATTTTAGTGCGGTGTGCGGGTGATAGAGAGAAGTTTTAGGGATCAATAAAGTATATCTATCTATCTATCTATACGTCCTGGGCAGCCACAAATTCCAATGTTCCGCGACAGCACTCCGACTCCACTGCACCCACAGAAGCGCACTTGACATAATTAGCCTATTTCAGTATGGAAAATTACTTTTCTGATCGTCAAAACCACACCAGAGATGTTTGGCTTTAAATATAGGCTAATAATCAGGCTGCAATGATCTTGCAAATAATTCCTGAATAGACTAAAGTGTGTCATCTCCACAGCAAGAATGTGTCCTAATAATTTCTATCTGCGACTAGTGAAATGATTTCACTAGCTATAATTCATTAATTTTTCAAAACTGTAAAACACAATTAAAGTTTCTTTCAGCTTATCCATGCTTTTTTTAACGTGTAAATCGCATAGAATATGTAGGCCCATATCAATCGTAGGCCTACACACTTGATCGCTATCACCAGAGCCCGTTTACAGATTAGACATTCTCTGGCTATCACATAGCTGAAACCACGCTACGGTTCTTACAGTAACTGACTCACGTTCACGTTGATCTCTATAACTGTTAATTTTTAGTAGCCTATATTCCAACCAATCCATAACCCTTTTTGCTATTTGACTCATCATTTGACATACACAAATATAAATAATGACAGACAGCGAATTAGTAGCCTAATTATTTACAATATAGGCTATATAACAAATTTTAAAAATCTATCTCCTGCCAGCAGGGGGTGCTGCAGCACCCTCAGCACCCCCCTTCTCGCGCCCTTGGCTACAGTGAGTTCTCTTTTGTATAAAAGTGTAAACTAAATGAATAAATGTAGAGTGAGTGAGTGAGTGACTTCTCAGTGTGTGTGTGTGTGTGTGTGTGGGGGGGGGGGGGTGCATGGTGCTTTTTGCCACACTTCTACAAACCCCAATTACACAATGAAAGACTTCATTACTAAGCAACATGAGGCACAGCCTGCTTTAATTCCGTTCTGGGGATTTTGGGACCTTTCCTTGAATGTAGCGGCCAATGCACACAGGCGGCAATATGCAGTCATTAAACAAACTCTAATTCAACAAGACGCTAATTAGTCAAAAGAACTCAAGGTCCAGTTGCACAAGGAGAAACACAGAACATCAGTAATTTCGAATGCAGCATGGACACCTCTGCAGTGTACACACACACAGTACATGCACGCACACGCACGCACGCACACACACACACACACACACACACACACACACACACACACACACACACACACACACACTAAAGGTAAATAGTTCCAACTGTGAACAAAGGCTCTGTGTTAACCCTTTGATGTTACTACATGGATTCACCTTTCCGTACTTTTGTTTGCCCAGTTACAGCAGGGTATTTTATTTTAAGAGACAAGAAAAATAGGTCAGGGACCAGACATTTTGACATTTCAGAGCAGCTTCCCTTGTGGCCGCATATCTGTTGTTTGCATACTTCTGCCCACTTTCCAAAAGCGTCACTTCAGATTTAGGAGAGTGACTTCAGGCCATACTCCACTGGTAAAGCTTAAGGCAAGCCGCCTGTGTGTTTATTTTCAGATTTCGGTGCCTCAAAAAATCATCCCCTGTCCTGTTTCCGTTTCATCATTACCTGTGTCTTTCTCCATCATCTCCTCCATGCTTTCTCATCTCTACACAGCCAGTCAATACAGCTGGTTTCATCTGAGCTACACTTAACATTTACATTCACATTGATTCATTTAGCAGACAAAGCGACTTCCAGAATGAGGAATAACACTCATGCTACAGTGCAGAGGAGACCTTAGGTAGGAATTACCACTGCATCAATCAATGCTATTACTGGAGGATGAGAGTGTGAAGTGTGGTGGAATGAGAAAGTGACAGGAGTTACGGGCGGGAAGAACTAACATGAGCAGGACATTTAAGTGCACTGTTAGTAGCCGTGTTCCCACTATGGGGTCAAATTTGGGCAGGTGTGTGCTTGCTGAGGTGAGGCTGTGTGTCACTTCCAGGAACATGATCCTGCCTCCTCGGGGCTACCTCGGGGCAGCTAGTGACCAAGGGCTTTTGGCTAGACGATTACCCCGGGGGCAAACAGGGCTAACTGGTGCTTGAGGCAGCAACAAGGAGAAAAGCAAGGTTAGTGGCGTCCTATTACACAGCCTCAACAACAACAACATGATATGTTGTCACACACTACAAAATAGTCCGGTGGACAGCCCATAGAGCCCCATTGTGGACCCGGAAGTGTTCAGTACACCAAAGTTTTATGATGGAAATATATAGTATGGGTTTCCAGCATGTAGAAACTGCCGGATGCTAATTTGCACATGTTGGGCAATTTGTGTAATTGAACTAATTAGCATAAATTAGCATAATCGCCTATATTGATGATATTATAAGAGCTGCTTGGCCAAAATGGACAATGTTAGTATGTTTTTAGGGGTTACTGGAGATGTTGAGTCCATATCTGACATTTTCAAGCTTCAAAATCACTATTTAAACTTGGTTTGGTCACGTTTTCACTCTCATTAAGCTGATTTTGCTGAGTTTTTTGGTCCAATTTAGACAGATTTTTGGAGGATAGGGCTGTAGCGATATACAGTAGGGCTGTAACAATACACCAACTTAACAATTCGATTCGTATCGTGTTTTTTGAACTACGGTTTGATACAAACCTCTTTTTTTGGAAGGGGGGGGGGTGGCTAGACTACAATATAATATATCTGTATTATTTTATATCCTGATATAAAAAGAGAGAATACTGAATGTCTGATATTTATGACAGCACACTTTATGCAGATTAGCCTATAGCTTAGGCCTACTATTTCTATTATAACTCTACCACATTCAGCTGTCTGGTTGAAGCCTGGAAATATTGTAAACAAAGTAGCATAGTTGGCTAGCTTATCATAGTCTACTGATTGGACTGTTCAGTTTCCTCATGTATGTTTAAGGTAATATTGTTCTCCTTGGGACATGCCCTTTTGGGAAACATTGGTATTGAGATGATCATTCAACTTGAATGCAAGAGCTTTAACAAATATGTGCAGCATGCTAATGATGCTAAGCAGATTTAATAGTGTAACGATTGATGAGACAGCGTTGTCTAATCAAAAGCTTTATTAAAGGTCGGGAGCAGGGACATAGGCACAGAACATAGCACACGCTAGGGAAGTCAATAACACTCGCACCTTACACACATAGGGTTGGACGCCACACCATAAAGGCACAAGAACACATAATAACAACCCCAAAGTTCTCCCAGAATCCCCAGCGCAAAACATTGTGGGAATTTTAAGCACAGTCCAGCACGCTACACAGTTCCCCCAACAAGCAATTGCCGTCCTCGGCACGGGCGTTTCCACATTCAGTCCAGGAAAGTCTCTGGCACTGCCACACAGCAGGTGGGGTGCACACACCACAAGAGCCCTACTCACCCCGAGGAACCACAACCACTAGCGGCCCAATGCGGGCGTGCTGGCAGTCACCTGGCCGTCGCCGCTCGTCCCCAGCGAACCCCCTCAGGTCGCACTTTCGCAGTGTGCACCACAGAAATGTTCCTCCAACACCTGGCAGGGCCTAGCCTCCACTGCCACAGACCCCCCGGCACTGAGTACCGTAACCGGCACCACACCTCCGACGCTCCGCTCCGTCGTCTTGCCAGTCGGGGCAGCAGACTCCAGCTCCATCGCAGCCGGACTACGCTGCGCAATCAGGCTACAGCTACCGACGTTGGCATCCCTCCTCTGCTGCCTTGTCGCAGAGCTGTCCTCCGCTGCTCCTGGCCGCTCCACTCCGCCACGGTCACGCCAGGGTCGCGCCAAGGCCTAGACCTTCTCTCTGGCTCGTGGCATCGGATTTCACACAACAAACTTTTTTTTCCCCTTATTTTTCTAAAGAGCGCCAGCGAACAAGCCAACTCGAACAGGCGCCCGCACAGCATGGTGCCTCCCACACGCACCCAAAGGCTTACAGTTTAGTTTTTCAGAGGGCCCTTCCACCGAGGCTGCCCAACCGTCGTGCCTCAAACGGCTCCACCTCCTTGCCGCTCCACTTCTGCTCTACTCCGCAGCCAGGGCCACCGCCAACTCCAGCCTAAAGCCGCCCGGCGGGGGCAGGGGCTCAAGGTCTTCTGGCTGTGAAGTCAGTGCCCAGACCGGCGTCACCACCTCATCTTCCAAGGCTGCTTCCTCAGGCCGCTCTCCCGGTCGCGTTAAGTCTTTCTCCGCCGTGGCCACTGCATCGAGACCCTCTTCAGGCAAGCACTCCTCCCGTAGCCAGGCCCAGGTGATGGCTGGTCTCTACTGAAGGCCTCTGTAAGCTTTTTAGTACCCCTTGCAAGGGCTCTTTTTGGATCCTTTTGCTTTGGCCTCCACAAAGCAGTGAGCATGGACGGATTATGAACTTTCGGGCCCCTGGGCCCAGATGTATTAAGGGCCCCCCACTAATTGTCGCATATGTGGAAGGGGGGTTTGGGGGTCCTCCCTCAGAAATGTTTTAATTAGTTTGATGTGATTTTCTGTATTCTGGTGCATTTTGGGGATGGCCAATACTAAATTCAATCAGATTCATAGCCTACATCCTGATAATGTGTTGATATTGAGGCAATGATTTCATGCAAAGGCTTGGGCTTCAGGGCCCCCTGACCCCTTGGGCCCGTGCAGTGAATCATCCCTGGCGGAGAGGTCTTCCACTCCCGGCTCCTCCAGCACTGAATACACTGTCTCCTACAGAACGCAACTTGCTCCTCTATGGAAAACGTGCCCATCTACAGGTGCTGCTTTGGAAAGCACCAGACCGTTCTGATCCACCGGCTGTGGATATTACCACGTTTGGATGGAGTAAGAAGACAGGTATGAAGAAAGGAGAAGAACTCGCCTGATTTTGTTAGATGTTATCAGCTGTAACTGCACAGCTGGGTTAAAACTGTGTATACATGTATCTGGAAAGTGCAACTGCAGGCCTGGCCTGTACTAATTATTGTTTCTGCAAAGGCAGTGATGTTACATGTTGCAATATATTAACACAGCAAAAAGAGCAGAAGGACAGGGATGAAGAATTTGGAGAAGATGACGACAGGACAACGGATGAGGACAGAGGAGTAGTAGAGGCTAGTTCTTCCCTTTGTTACTCAATTGTGAGTTACAGCAGAGGGCCAGTGAATAGCTATTTTCAAAATTATTGTGGAATTCAGAAAATACTTGAGGATCCAAATTATTCCTGAACACTGAACATTTTTATCCTCCAAAAATCTGTCTAAATCGGCCCCAAAAACTCAGCAAAATCAGCTTAATGAGAGTAAGAATGTGACCAAACCATGTTTAAATAGTGATTTTCAATCTTGAAAATGTCAGGTATGGACTCAGCATCTCCAGTAACCCCTAAAAACATACTAACATTGTCCATTTTGCCCAAGCAGCTCCTATAATATGATCAATATAGGTGATTATGCTAATTTATGCTAATTAGCTGAATTACACAAATTGCCCAACATATGCAAATTAGCATCCGGCAGTTTCTGCATGCTGGGGACCCATACTATATATTTCTATCATAAAACTTTGGTGTACTCAACATTTCCGGGTTCACCTTTCTGTCCACCGGACTAAAATGACCTTAATAAATAATGAAAAGTTGTGGATTATGAAGCTAGTCAACAAGCAAAGAGGAACTTTGCTTAATATTTGGGCTAATAGAACACAGTCGAAGGGGAATGCAACCAAAGCGATTGTTATACTTTTCAACTCGGTTGATCTCCATGCCACAGACACAATGCAGGCAGGTGTGCATGTCATGACCCAGAAGATATGATATCGAACTGAAAGTTATTACAGCCAGCCTGTCTACTAATCAAAAACCAAGAAGATAGTAAAAGGAGTGAGCGGTTTCCCTTAGGGTCTGATTTGACTGGTGTTAAGCCAATGTCAAGCTGGGTTCCTCTGCCCTGCCACATGATTCTGATGCTCCTTGTCTATTTACCGCTGGACAGTGGTCAATGTTGATTGGCTGATTGCCACCAGATAAATGACAGTGAGAAGGGCTATTGGTCTTCCAGTTTAACTATAAAGGGAGATAAAAGCAGCATTAATCTCTCTTCCGGTGGTTTTAAGAAACTCACAATCGAACTACCAAATGAACACTCCCAGAGAGACCAACTTCCTGATACTAGTGATGCATACGTAACAAAGAATGGAATGATCGATGAGGCAAACAACAAGAAAGGACTTTTTAGGAGGAAGACAAGACAATAAGAAAGTTAGGCAAGAAATCAGAAGAGTGTGTACTGTGTGTGATCTGTGCACTCTGTGTGTGTGTGTGTGTGTGTGTGTGTGTGTGTTTGTGTTTCCTGTTGCATTGATGAAACAGCCTTGGTTGGCGTGAGGCTGGGGACAAGGGTGTGTGTGTGTGTGTGTGTGTGTGGGGGGGTCTGACAGGTTGGAGATTGCCATAAAGTGACCGACACACACACACACATACAGACAGACAGACAGAGAAAGAGAGAGCCAGAGAGAGAGGCGGGTGCTATTGTTGGACTTAATTGGCCTGGCGTATTACCCGTGGCCTTCATTGTGTGGAGACAGACGCCAGCTTCTCCGCTCCAAAACCAATAAGCAGCCTCTCTTCATTTGCCGCCTCTCTTTTGTTGTCAACAGGAAGAGGGGAAGGTATGGGGGGATGAGAGGAGGAGAAGGAAAAGGAGGAGAGGCAGGGAAGTGCGATAGTGTGAAGCAGAAAAAAAGCCAATTAGGAGGGGTGAGAAAAGAAATGGAGCAGTTAGAGAAAGCCCAGAGAACACAGAGCTCAGGGGGAAGAGCCAGGACAGAAACTCAGTTACCTGTGTCACAAACAAAAGAGTTCTCGACGCTCAGCGCGTCTTTCACAACCAGCTACCATGGCGTATGTGTGGAACCCAAGTACTTTACAAATGTGTAAAGTGTTCTATGTGTATAACTGCATTGCCATGAATTCTGCTGAAATGTGGAATATGCAAACAGAAGCCCAAAAGAATCTGTTTCTGCTTTGATGCAATGTGTACCTCGAACATCAGTTAAATAGAGAGCTCATGATGTTGTAAGCCCCGTTTTCTGGTCAACTCTTTTACATTTCTAAAGAATGCCTTTTGCAGTTGCAAAGCCAATATTTCGAAAACAAAGCTGCAGAGGTCTGCCACATACTACCCCCACAAAGGACATTCCTAACCCCCCAGGGTGCCAGGCCAAGCTAATTATCATACAGTATTGGTTACCTCTGAAATCACTGTATCTCTGTAAATGTATGTTGTGAATTAATACATTCAAGCTTGAATTAATACTTGTAATGTGGACAACAGTTGGATCATGGTTGCATCACAATGTAATGTATCTGTGCATAGTTGTAGACTAAGAACTACACTGTATTCTAAAGGTATGATAACACCTGGGCCACACCTCTCCCTCTCAGATAACAGAGGCCCTGATGAGTCGGGGGTGGCCCAAGTCATTGATAAAAGAGAAGAATATTCTCACTCTCTTCACTTTTGGTCTTGACTCTTGACCTCTTCTCTTGGTCTTGACTCTTGACCTCTTCTTTTGGTCTTGACTCTTGACCTCACAGACTTGCCAACTGCAGCTTTAATACGATTTTCAAGACACAAATGACAAACAACCCCATATATCCTAATCCCGATTAGTGCACCTGGCTACAAGAAATAGCACTAGAAATGGGTTTGGTCCCAAGAAACATATAGGACATTCAACACACAATACAATATATACAACTTGACCAATAGGTCTACAAAAACAAGTTTAAGACATCAGCTCCAATGAGCATCATAGATAACTTGATTTGCATTCCTAGTAAATAAGCTTTAGACTATAAGAAACACATTAAATCATAGTCGATTTTCAAACCGTTGGGTGATAGCGTTTTCAAATGACTGATCCAGAAATGATCTCTTTTGGCGAGTACATTGTTTAGATCTCCCCCTCTAGGAGGTAAGGAGACTTTTTCAATACCTATGTATTTTAGCAAGGTAATTGGATGGTTGAATTCCGAAAAATGAGCTGCCACCGGATAATTAGTTGGTTATGAGATTTTGCCATGGCCTTTTTTGCAATTGTGAAATTCAATCGAATTGTGGAAGTAAATATTGCAATCAGTATTGAGATATGTTGGGTCCAATATTAGTAAAATACAAAAATATCCCATTCAATAATTAATCCCAAAATGCTCACAGTCTGAAATCAAGAATGATAAGAGCCAGTATAGAACACTTGTATACAAACAGGTGCAAAACATCCGTGCCTTTGGTGCCTATGAAAATCTCACTGGCGACAAATTTATACTATCCATTTCTTGCCCTTTCCTTTCCTTTCTGTGTTTTCTAATGGATAAACGCTTTCATCTCTCTCACCAGAAAATAGCAGCCCTCTTTGTACACTACAAAGAATAAAAGAGAAACACACACTGTATTTAAGTTGACGTGGATTCACATCGAAACCATAGAAGGTACTGGCAGTTCAAAGACCCTTTTTGCTCTGATTTGTACAGCAACGAGGACCTCAAAGTCCACACAAATGGTTTCTGACAGTCAAAGAGAATCAAACTTCATTGCGAGCTTCATTGTGAACACTGTTAGAGCTTCTCAAGGCTCACCCCAGCCTTCAGACAAATTCTGAATAAAGGGAGACCCAGAATATCTGGTAAAAAAAAGTTTAGAATCACTGTTGCATTGCATTGCATTGATATGCTTCTGAATGGTAACTATAACAACCATAGTAGGACAACGGATGAGCCTGGAAGCAGGCTGCACAACAATGGAATCAACTGTAAACAAGCTAACTGTCCATGCTATCCCTATTAGGGCCAAAGAAAGTTTTACAACAAACTGAACAAGTTGGCTTCTTTTTAAACGGAACCGCTTGTTTCCTTTGCGTGTTATAAAGGCATGACTATTGCCTATAGTGGAAACCAGGTGATAAGTGGGATAACGGCCTTTGAGGTGTCCTGTTATACAGAATTAATGGACTCGGGCGGAGATAACTCGGGCGGAGTTCTTTGCCTCCCCCCTCGTCCACTAATACCGTATAACAGGACACCTCGGCGGTTGTTATCCCTTACTTATCACCAACGATTTTAGAGTAGAGCTCTATAATCTTTGCTTATCACCCGGAGAGAAGAAATACTCTTTTCTGATTGGTTGGTGGGGTGGCTATTAATTCTGAACAACGAATACCTATGAACAACGGGACACCTATGAAGTACAGTAGCCTAGCCTAGATCTGGTAAAAAAGTTTAATCACCGTTCCATATCAATGCTTATGAATGGTAACTATAACAACCATAGTAAGACAACGGATGAGCCTGGAAGCTGGCTTCGCAACAATGGAATCAACAGTAAACAAGCTAACTGTCCATGCTATCGCTGTTGGGGCCAAACAAACTGTCGGCTTCTTTTTAAACGGAACCGTTCTGTGTCTGTGTGGAGGCTGTGTTGCAGGACGTCTTGGTGGTGGTGACACACTAATTGGCCATTCTGTTCCTGCTGGTGATTGGGTGCATGGCTGTATAAAAGGGACGCTGTTCCTCTCCTCCGATGCTACGCTCGCTGTGCTCTTTCACCTGCCACGCTCCACCCAGCCACCATTGCCGGGTTTGCCAGAGTGAGAGACTGGCCTGGCCGTGATGCAGAACTTTGTCTTTAGGCCTTGTTTCGGGTCATGTTTCTACTTTGTTACTTTTGTTGTTTTGATTTCTGAGTCAACGTTATCTTTTCTTTTTATTATGCTCATTATATATTCTCCTTTTGTAAAACACATACTTTACATTTCAGCAATCTTTCATTCAATCGCATCTTTACCCTTTTAAGTGTCTCACCTCTAGACTGTCACATAACAAGGAAAAAGTGTGTGTGTAAAGTATGTTACCCATTGGAAATGTATTGACATGGTCAATACTATACTATAAAATAATAGTCATGAGAAGGTGTACTAAAACTGAACAAGTCCATAGAGCAACCAACACTACAGCAAAGAGCTGATATATGATTTCATTGAGATATGAATATATCATTAAGCAAGTGGAATCAGTGGCTTGACAGTTGTGTAATTTGATGGTTACCCACATTCAAAAGCATAGCCATAGCACGAACACAAATGTGCCAATGGAAACAGCCGAAATCAGTTATTAGACACACAGACAAACTGTCCCTTGCCCTGCCTTGAGTCAACACTAAATCACAGCTTCAGTTTATTTAAGGTACTTTTCAATGCCATTTTCTGACAAGATTGATGGGGCAAATAACTGAAAGCTTGCAGGGCAATATGAAACACGACCCATCATCACAAACACCACAGGTTTCATGGCAACAGGCGTCATTTTAGAGGGCACATTACTGCCGTCCATGGAGGAATCCTGTAGAGGGTTGCTAAAAGCCATGGGGCCAGGGTAAGTGTGTTTGCTGTCCTGATTTGCAGGTCAGTTATCCCAGATTCAACAGAGTACAGCATGAGCATTCACTCGCAGAGGGAAAATCGTACAGAAAATTGGATATGCTTGTGATTGGATTTTATCAAAGATGGCTATTGCTCACACACACACTCACACACACAGACACACACAGACACACAAACACACACGCACACAGAGAGACACATACACGCACAAACACATGCACAGAGAGACACATGCATGCACTCGCACAAACAGACACACACAGAGACGCATGGACGCACTCGCACACAGAGAGACACACGCACGCACTCACACACACACACACACACAGAGACTCACATGCACGCACTCACACACACACACACAGAGAGACACATGCACACACTTGCACGCACATACACACACACACAGAGACACATGCACACACACACACGCACACAGAGACACACGCACGCACGCACGCACACACACACACACACACAGACACATGCACGCACTTGCACACACACACACACACACAGAGACACATGCACGCACTCGCACACACACACAGAGAGACAAACACATGCACTCACACACACACACAGAGACACATGCACACAGACACACACACACACACACACACATATGTACGCACTCACACACACACAGGGGGTATGCTGTATGAAGTGTGGAGGCAGATGACTGGTGTCAGTTAATGGCCATCGGTGGCGTGTTTTCTGAAGGCGACTTGTGTGCCTCTGCATAACATTGCCTCAAACACAAACATAATCCAGTCCCACAGCCCACTCTCAACCCATACTCACACACCGATAATAATGAGAATTGCACACACACACACACATGCGCGCACACACACACACGCACAACCACTAAGCAGTACACACAAACAATGGATAGGAAACAATGGGAAAACACACACACAAAAACAATACATGCACACAATTTTACGCATTGACACACACACACACACACAAACTCTCTTTCTCTCTCATACACACACACACTCACAAATACACACACACAAACACACACAGTCACACACACACACACACACAGAAACAATGCGAGCAGTTGTACAGCACTAATCAGAGGGGTGCAGGAGTGAGAGTACTCACTAATCCCCTCTATTAAACGGATCAGCGTAGCGGGACCGGACACAAGCCCCGCTGAGACCCGCCGAGCCCCTCGTTCAGCCCAGCTCAGCCCAGAGACACAGCTCCTCTCCCAGCCTCCCTGTGCCAAGGCCCCCCCTCCCCTCTCCTTAACTCTGGTTGCTCCGGAGCAGTTGGTCCTCACACTGGGGGTTTGGGGGTTTCTCGTCCTGGGGTAAAGGGAGCAACAGGCTGTGGAAATCCGGGGGATTTGGATAACCACCGGGGTGGGTCAGGGGGAAGGGATGGGGGGGGGGGGGGGTTGGTGGCTTTTAGTCTTCAAACGACTCCCTATCAAAGTCTGGAAAGCAATAAACGTACTTCCCCTGTTGCTTAGAGACCTTGCGCGCCATGCGCTGCTGTGAGTTTGGTCAGGACCTGGTGCAGGCAGAGAGCCATGTATTTTTGAGCCAATTTACTTTAGTCCTTGTAGCATAACAACTTGTTTATTTTTCCCCTCTCAGTCCATATGCCTCCTGACTTTGCATCTCATCTGCCAACATTTTTTTTTTTTTTTTTTTTAATCAAATCATTTATACATTTAGAACCAATTTTTGCCTGGAGGAGGAAGAGAAGTGTCTGACTTTGTCTCAAATGAAATGCCGTGTCTGACAGCATCTTCTCTGCCCTCCCCCTGGTGGAAAGCTGTAGGAGATGTATGCAAATGGCAGCGTTGCATACGCAAGTGGGACTTTAATCACCACCGTCTAATGAAGAAGACTGTCCTTATATCAACTCACACACTTTACAGAGACAACGGGGGGTGGGACTCGGGATACGCCACACAAAAACACACAGCACTGTATGGTTATTAGATCATCGCTTATTGTGTGTGTGTGTGTGTGTGTGTGCATGCGTGTGTGTGTGTGTGTGTGTGTGTGTGTGCATGCGTGTGTGTGTGTATATGTGTATGTGTGTGTGTGTGTGTGTGTGTGTGTGTGATGAATCAGCAATCAACAAGGCACAGCAAGAGAACACTTCTTTCAGAACAATCTGATCAGACAGCCTCTGTCAATAGATTAGAATGATTAGCCGTGTATAATTGATGAATTCTGTCCGCCACCATCCTTGGCGGCTCAAAGGGGGTAAAATCCCCTGTAAGAGTTTGAAGTGGTTTATCGCATATCCAGCCTCACGATCATTTTCACTCCTCTTTAGAGCCTCTCATTTAAGGGACCATCAAAGCCGAAGAGGATCTCAAATCTCAAGCCAGAGAAATTTTCTGAGTAATGTGTGTTGGGATAACTGACGGATTTTGGCCTGGTTCACACAACTTGGAACCAATTCCTCCAACAGCAGTGCACATACACACACACACAGAGAGAGAGAGATAGAGAGGAAAGGAAGGAATTGGCACTGTTACATTTTTTAATCCAATGCTCATTTCCTCTCTCTATCTCTTCCTCCATCTCTCTTCCCCACCGTTCTCTCCCCTGTGGCTGTCTTAATCTGCTGGACAAGAGGAGGAAGCCAAAGCAGAAGGAGGGAAGGATGGAGGGAACATGTCTGAACCACATGGCATGGGAATTAGGGGTAGCGAAAAGACAGCAAAAGAGCTATCACCACACACACATACACACACATACACACACACAAAATCAATTATCATCATGTTTGTGTCCCTCTATTTGCACAGGAGTAATACAATAGTCAACTGTGTGTTAACTGTGTGCAAATGTTTTAAGGTGTGTGACTTCCATGGTGACTTCAACTATTACTTCTAAGTTAAAAAGTAGTCAAGCTGAAATCTGATGAGAGCAAAATACTTCTGTGTGAAATTTGGCCTTCATGTTGGCTTTCCAAGTCAGATTTTGAACTAACAATGTTCACGCTAGCAAACTTGCTGGAGGTAGGAAGCTACGTTTTCCACTGTGTAATTTTAAGGCAAATTGCTGTAGCCTCGAATGCTGATAGAAGCTCACCTTGACCCTCGACCTTATGTAGTTGAGCATTCAATCATGTCCTACTGCGTGTCAGAGAATTAAATCTGTAAACATTGGTCAAGTACCGTAAACATGAGTAGTATATATCGCACAAACAGTGACCTTAACCCAATAACCTAGCACCTAATAAGTTCATCAAGCCCTTATAGTAAGTAAGCATGCCAAGCTTTATGAAGATCCTTCAACCGGCTCGGAGATACTGTGCAACCACTGTAAAATAACGGACAGAAGTATGCGGGACGAACAGATGGCTGGAAAATGGTATGGATGCCTTATAGAATCATTGGAAAAACACAGAACCCTATAGGGCTTTATGATCTGAGGAACATCATACTGTAAATCACAATCACACATACACAAACTAGAAAAGATGGAATTGACATTTTCATTCTAGAACCTGACAGCACTGAATAAACCAAAAGCCTCCAGAACATGGACAGGAATAAGTGAAATAAATGAATGGATGTACTGTATGTGTGCACACACACAGAGACACTCATTCACACACACACACACACACACACACACACACGTCATGTTCTGCCTGTGCAGACTGTGGGCATGATGTGCAGGATGATGAGGTCTGGGTCCTGTGGTTCAGGGCTGCAGGCTGTTGATTGCAGGCAGAGCTTCCCAGCCGGACCTGACCACCTGAACTGGCCACCTCTGATAGCAGAGAGAGGTGCACAGCGCCAGGGAGCATTCACTCCACTATTTAGGAAGTACCAGCAGGACTCACGCACATGCTTGGAGACACACACACACACACACACACACACATCTATCTGACAAAAGTCAGGTCCTGTGCTGTGCTAGCCCTATTGGCATGTGGCCGTTGTGGCTTGTGTATTGGCTTGTAGACTGTGCTATGAAACAGAAATGTGCCATTATATGGTGGGATTTTTTATTTTATTTTCCATTCTCATTTCATAGTTTTAAATACATACAGTACAAATTACCAAACACTTACGGTGTTATATATGCAGCATATCGATTTTGAGAAACTCAAATTGAAGAAGCTCTTTTATTCCCTTGAGGCAATTCTCAAGAAGGCTGGATACGGTATAATAATCCTGTGTTTACTTCTCGACTGCACTGCAAAGAGGTGCTTATTATGCTCCAGCTCCACAGTGTTTTGATATTCAACAGAAAACAAAATGATGGGTATTGGGTTAAATGCTCTAAATAGGTAGTGTTTACTGGCCATGAAACATTTCTGGGCAGCGACTGGATTGCTGCAGGGCCCTGGCTTCATACCGCACCTGGCTCCTAGGTTGAGGTGTCTACGCTGTAAAAATTGGGGGAATGCTTCTCGGGGAGTTTGTGTTGCAGGCAGGAGAGAGGGTCCAATCATCGGCTGATGATGGCTGTCTGATTGCTTTCCTCCAAGGGATCAATACAAGAGCTACTAAAGTTAAAGTGGATTTAAGCGGCTGCTTGGGACGCTCGCGTTCAACCTTCAGCTCTTTCCACGACTCCCCGCGAGTTTCCTCTCAAATGAATGGAGTAGAAGTAAAAGGGAGCGTGATCGGTAGCAGTTCACTACATTTAGTGGTGTTCCTGTACAGCAGTTTAGTTGAGTTTGAGAACATGGCATGTTATCGGCTTGGCTCGTTACCACTCAGAAAATAGAGCTCATGGGGTTTCTGTTCAAAACATCTCTTCGTCCACTCAGCGTGAAAGATAAGAGAGTTAAAAAGTAGTTACCTCCAATACAGCTAGCGCTAATGATCATGTCAGCAGTGAAGCCCACCCTCTCCTCAGCCTGTCAACCTCACACGCATCAGCCTTGTCAGTTGTAATAATGATGCTCTCCCTCGAGGGGGTGGAGGGCTGAGTCAAGAGCCCCATAAACTGAATCACTCTGGAGCTTTTTAATGGAGTCATTTGTAAGTTAATTAGGATAACAGTGCCCGCAAGAGTGAATACATATCTGCATCTATCTGTTGTTACGGCATTTCTCATGAATAAGGCATTAGTTGGCAGGTAAGAAAATGGTCATGGCAAGATTAAAAACACATTCTGTTTTTACCATTCTGCCATAACTCTAAATTTTGTGAATTATTCTGCTTAAAAGCTCCTTTCTCAGTGACAAACTACAAAATAATTTCCCAGTGACAGTCACTGGACAACAACCAATTGTTTGCACCACCATCTTGAGCCTTAAAAAGTCACAGAAAGCATTCCAAATAATGTAGCCGCTTGGTAATTAGAATGAGAAGTCATTAAAAAAAGCCATTTATCATATAAACACAAAGGAACTTTTACTTGCAAATATCACTGTGCATTATGAACTCTATCAACAACAAACTGTGAAGGCCCACTCATTATTATCCTGCGTCATCATCACCCATGCTGTTAAACAGCTCATACTTCAAAGTCAGGAGCAAATCCTGTCAACCAACAAATGTTTCTGCCACTATGTTTAATCTGATGCTGTGACATGTTAGTCAGCAGACAGCAAAGCCATCTTCAGAGTTGCAGTTTGCTTATTTTTATATAATAAATAATAATAGTGATAGAGTTTATAGTTTAAATGATTTACCTTAACTGTTTTATCCAAACAAACTTACAACATAATATGAAATCTTATTATTGAAAACAAATGTTAACAGTGGCATCTTTACTGATAACAAATGACAAATAATAATCTCCATATCCCACACAGCAGATGACTGCAAAGCTCTAGGCTATGGAGGGAACAGTTGGCTCAGGAGTGAGAGAGGGGAGAACTAATATACTGCGAGCTAAACAGTGAGTTTACGTATGTAGGCGAGGCTACTAGGTCATACACGGAGCACATGACACAGATTTCTTTATCAGAATGGTCCACCCAGCATCGATGTTTTGTATTCGTGCAGACCTGTGCATATTGACAGAATGTGTGCATGTAACTTATCGAGCACTGCCCTGGGGTCAAGAGAAAGCAAAATCGATTTACGCCATTTATCAATTTAGCAGACACTTATGGGACTTACATCAAAGATGCACATTTTGATTTGCAAGTTTGCTCTCTGGCAATACAGCTGGAGAGCCACAAATAAAATGAGAGTTTTGTTTATTTCATGCTTCAGCGAATCAGAGCCTATTAGATTACCAGCGACAGTATTTTAAGGCAGGTAGCCATCGCTATTTATACAGAGTAAAGAGTTATGTAACACATAGAGCTGAGGAAACGATATTTAGAGAGAGTAAAGTGTTATGAAACTCATAGGGCTGAGAAACGATGATATTTTGTTGTCAATTTACTCAACATAGATATAATTTCAGACATCGTGACTGAGTGGATGGGCTTGTGCACTGAGATACGTGTTGGTCTGCAGCAAAACCGGTGTGCTTCGAAGACAGAAATGCACACCTATTGCATTGTAGTGTGGAGACTACAGGAGGGTGAGAGGTGTGTGCCTGGTTGCAGCAGTACAGCGATTATTCACACACACACACACACACACACACACACGTGTACACAAGGCGTGTTTCTACAACATCATTTGTTAGCTGTTCTTATATGGAACACCACTGTAGGTTTACTTACAAACTGCCGCATCTCTGAACAAAGACAAAGACTGAACAACACAGACATAAAAAGAAAGAAGGCTGATGGACAGAAGCATTATAGTCAGAGACGTACACAGAATCACATAAAGAGTGCAACCAAGGGGGAGAATGATGCCAAGCCCTGTGAGGGAGGGAGGGAGTGCAAAAGAGGGCTCTGCTGCAGTCCAATAAAATGGAGCAAAATAAAAACACTTGAATGCTCACACAAAACAAAGATATTCCTGACACCATATAGTGCTGAAATGAATCCAAAGAGATGAATAGACTCTTTCTTTCTTTCTTTTTCTCTCTGTCTATCTCTCGCTTTATGTCTCTGTCTCTCTCTCACACACACACAAACACATACACAGTTAAAAGAGGGCCTTGGTTTTATCTACACATCGCAACACAGAGGAGTGTGAATCACTTGTTATAAACACACAAGGAATGTGTTTGTGTTGTCTCTGAGTACACACACACACACACAGAAAAAAAATGTCCCTGTAAACTGTAAATACACATAGAGCAGACATACACATTCATTGTTAAACATTATTAGAGAAGCAGGTACAGAGAAACACACACACACACACACACACAGAGAATGTTGTGAGGTAAGAGGTGAGAGAAGGCGCAAACTCTGGCTGTAAAACACAATCATAAAGTTGTGCATGAAGCAGAGAAGCCCGATGGGAGGGAGCAGAGAGTGGTAAGGTGGACTTTTACAGTCTCCTCTTTAAAAAGGACACAGGGGACACAGTGACATATGATGACACCACGTCGCACCACAACACAACACAACACCCACACACCGCACCGTACCACCACACCACACCACACCAACACCACCACCACACCACACCACACCACACCACACCACACCAACACCACCACCATACCACACCACAACACACCACACCAACACCACCACCAAAACACACCACACCACCACCACCATACCACACCACCACCACCATACCACACCACACCACAACACCACCACACCACACCACCACCAACACCAACACCATACCATACCACACCACACCAACACCACCACACCACACCACACCACACCACACCACACCACACCATACCAAAACACCACACCAACACCACCACCACCACAACACCAAAACACCACACCAACACCACCACCACCACACCACACCACACCAACACCACACCACCACAACACCAACACCAACACCAACACCACCAAACCACACCAACACCACCACACCACAACCAACACACCACACCAAAACACCACACCACACCACACCAACACCACCACCACACCACACCAACACCACCACCACACCACACCACACCAAAACACCACACCACACCACAACACCACCACCACACCTAACCACAACACACCAACACCACCACCACACCACAACACACCAACACCACACCACCACCACACCACACCACACTTCTGCCGTGCAGCTCTTCCTCCTCATCTCTCCTTTATTACCTGACATCTTTCTCTGTTTTTCATTATCTTTCCATTTCTCTCCATCGTTTCATTCATCCCTCTCTTTTGATCTCTCTGTCTTTCTGCCTTCACAACATGTCAGTATGTATTTTTATCTTTTTGTCAGTTTCTAAATCATTCGCTTTCAGAAACAGGTTGTATTGCTCTCTCTTTCTCTCTCATCTGTTACTCTTCTCTCATCTTTCATGGCCTCCTGCCTGCACATCTCTCCTTTATACACTTTATTTGACGTTTACATTATTTCTGTCAATCTCTTACTTATTTCCTCTCTGTGTGTCAACTCCTCGCCCTCTCTCTTTCTCAGACTCAACCCTCTCTCTCTCTCTCTCTCTCTCTCTCTCTCCCCGTGAGTATTACTCCATACAAAGCTGTCTCCTGAGGCCATGGCTGAGACAGATGAAAGAGAGAAAGAAGAGAGAAAATCAGACATATTGATCCCCCTCTCTTCACCTCTTTTCCTTTTCTCTCCTCCGTCCAACCATCTCATTTTCCCCTCATACCCACAGCACTCCATCTCAAATTAATCACCTCCATTTTGACCATCAGCGTCCACACACAATGGGTGAGTGGAGATTTAATACACTTTGGGCAATCCATTTTGAGTCCCCTCACGAACAATACAAATGAGGTGCTATGTGTTTCCACGGTGACAGATGCATGAGCATAGGCTATTATTGTCTGTCAGGTGAGGATTGACAGCTCTTCAAACTGGCTGAGGGGTGTTTGCTAGGTTCATAAGGAAGACTGGCACACAAACATGTAATGTGTACACAACCACATGCCTGGGCTTTGACATTGACCCAACCTCTACCTTTCACTGTGAGAAGGGGAAAAAAAATACCAGCGGTTAATGTCACATTTTATTAACTGGGGGCTTTGATGAAACACACATACAAATACACTCTCTCTCCCTCTATCTCAACACACACACACACACACACACACACACACACACACACACACACACACACACACACACACACACACACACACACTCACACAATCCCCTGATGGACATGAAACACCTGTTATATTCTTAGTTTGCTTCTAACCCTGGTGTGCCATCTACTGGAACTTAGTGGCAATGCAGTACCTGCACCAAGCACCAGACATTATGGGGGCAGCTGAACAAAAACCCCAAAACAAATGCTCTCTCTCCACATAAAGCATGCTGACAACACACACACACACACACACAAACGCACACACATATATAAGCAAAGGACAGAGAGAATGTGGAGAAAAGTGGGAGAGAGAGAACATTTCAGTACAGTTAGTTAGTTAGTTGGCATCATGAACATGCCAAAGCGAATGCTTCTTTATGTCGACAGCAGGGCATGAAAACTCAGCCTATAGTACAGAGCTCACCTCCTTTTACCCACGCAGCACAGAGTCCACCTCCTTTTACCCACGCAGCACAGAGCCCACCTCCTTTTACCCACGCAGCACAGAGTCCCGCAGGGCTCAGGAGGCGCAGAGTCGCATGTTTTAAATTCACCACGCCATTCACTGCGGAGGCTTGTGCCTGCTGATAGCAAATCAAATAGTGACGTGCGCCACCGCCTGTCCTGATATTTAACACCACCAGGTGGAGCTGTGAGCAGCAAAACATTTTAGAGTAAAGTTGGTGACTGTTGATATCAAACATACACACGCACAGAGAAGGGAGAGAGAGAGAGAGAGAGAGAGAGAGAGAGAGAGAAGTGAGAGCTAATTTTTCATAATATATTGACCTTACTGAACTCCCTTCAGAATGTACCTGTTTCTGGGAGATAGTGCAGATTTGAACTATAGCAAACCTCAATTGGTGCAGGGAGTGTAATAATGGTGTATCCCTCTGTGTGTGTGTGTGTGTGTGTGTGTGTGTGTGTGTGTGTGTGAGTGTGTGTGTATTTGTGTGTCTGAAGGGGTCGACATCAGGAGTGCTTGTTAGTGTAGTGGGCTGATGCAGTGTCTCTACACTGAAAGGCACTTTAAGATGCAATGTCCCCAGCCCCTAGGCTATTAGTCCTGCTCATGAGACGTCACTGTACAAAAACACACACACACACACACACATACACACACACACACACACACACACACAGACACACACACACACACACACACACACACACACACACACACACACACACACACACACACACACACACACACACACACACACACAAACAAACATACTGAAAATGTATAGAACCACTACATTGACCTTGTCACTTGTTTAACAATAACAATACACACTCATTCTGCCTTCAGTCTCTGTTGTGTACTGCACGGCTATATTTCCAAAGGACTAAGTTTGTGAACAATATGTCTGACTCAATGTTGCTATTATCTTTCTGTCCATCTATCTGTTTGCTGTCTTATTTGTGTCTCTATTTGCCCTGAGCTCTACCTGTTTATTTGCCAAGCTTTCTGTAAGTATAATAATATATGTCGACTATAGTGGGACCCCTGGGATGGCTATGTCAACTGCCTCAGGTTGTCTGCATGGGTGTCTAAGTGTGATCACCCTTCTCCCCCTCAACTCAATAACAATACACTACCTACCTACCTACCCAAAGTTGAGAGAGAGAGAGAAAGATAAGACAGAGTGAGAGAGAGAGAGAGAGAGAGAGAGAGGGTGAAAGAAAGAGTGTGTGTGCTTGTGCAGTGGTAAGCAGGTGGGTGAGTGGGTAGCAGGGCAATTTGTGAATAAAAACTCCAAAACAATGATATTAAACAACATGGTTAGTGAGGAGTTTAATGAAAACAGTTGGAAAAGTTAGTCTTAGAATAGACAAAAAATAAAAAGGCAAATATATATGTTTTCTTTTTTTTTTCCTTTTTGTTTGTTCTAGACTGGATTTGAGGCTGCATTTAGGATTGTTCTTTTTTTCATAGGGAGGTTCTTAATAGTTAAATGATCCAGATTTATGCTTCCTTTTAAATGTGCTTTAGCTGACAACTGAGGTATCCTTTAGGAAAGGAGAGCAGAAAGTGAGGCCCCATTATTCCCCGCACTAGGAACAACAACCGATCAACATAACGGATGTCAATAACACCTGCCTCTGCATCATGTAAATGGAGTCCGATTCTCTAAACGCTGTGGGCATCTTTCCAAAGTGCTTATGAATTCTTCTTCACATATTTACTTGACCTCATGAAGTTTTACATCAAGGTGTAGGAAAAGAGGATAGGAAAAGACGATAAGACAGAAGGGTCAATCTCAATATTCACACTCACAAATGCAGTCCAATGCTCACTTTCCACGAGCATTTCTGATGAGTTTACATAAAGGAATTACCCACAATTCATAGTGTTGGGACAGGAAACATGGGGCCCCCATAGGGGAAACCTGTAAGCATAAATGATGTTTTCTAAACAAAGTTCGGGAGGAGCCCTTAGGGATGATTGACAGCAATTCCATGACCACGGCCAGCTACCATGCCGAAACACGCGCTTAGCTTATACACTCAGTATAGCAATCATACCGACGGGCGAACTAGTGAAATACAGCAGTACAGCAGCACAGCAGTAAACAACTGCCATAGAATGGAAATGGAAATAGTACACAGCATGTGTTTGGTGCAGTCAATTTATGTGATATGGTACAAGTGAGGGGACGCCCCAAGCACAAGGCCTGGGTCTAAAGTGAGAGACGGTCATCTTCCCTGCACTGCCCTCCACCATCCTATCAAAATAAAGACCATGAAATGTACCAAAAACCTGTCCGTCTTTCATAAGAAGTAATATTCTTTGAATCTAAAATAATATAAATAGAATCTAAAATAACATAAATAGAATCTATAATAATTCACTTCCATCTCAAAAATGCCTCCAACATCTTATACGTTTTTCTCTGCATCTGCATGTTATGAAAGCATCTCCACACAAGTGCATGTGCATTA
>NW_027468774.1:16924207-16981707 GCF_046254945.1 Alosa pseudoharengus
AAGAGTGTTCATTATTTGTTTACATATTACAGTAGATGGAGACGCACGGCCTCACTTTCATTTGAGCCATTTTTGAATGAGTTGGATGGAAGCCAACCGAGTGACTGGGTGAGTGAGCATAGACATATTGTGAATGAATGAGTGAATGAGTGAATGAGTGAAAGAGTGAGTGAGTGAGTCAGTGTGCCAGACATTCAGGGTGTGACTGAGAGCTCAGGAGTGTGAAGGAATAAACCCTACCTGAAGAAACAAGATGCCAGTCCCCATCTAGAGCAGAACAGCCCACATTCACAGGCAGAGGTCTGGGCCTCCTTACTCCTCTACCTTCCGCTGGGACACCAGCAGAGCCATGCCCTGACTCTCTCTCTCTCCTGATAACATCTGTGAGAGTGTTAATCATCTGATTTCCTCTGACTCTAATCCTTCCTTTTATTTATTTGTCATTGTTTCTATCTTTTTAATTCTTCCATTGTATATTTCATTCTTACTGTCTTTCCTTCCACTGCAGTAGAGCTTTTGAACATTAAAAGCTTAATTGGATTTGCATTTATCGCTGAACTTTAACAAAGGTCAACCACTGATCACTGATAACTAGTGATGTTCAATTACCTACTGCCAAGCATAACATTATAACCAGTGCTAACACAAGCCCAGCGGGTTAATGCCCTGTTATCTGGAGTAGAGCAGGGTTAGCGTGAACGCTAGAGCAGGTGCTGGGCTGCTGGGCTGCTAACTGTAAATTACTATAAATGAGCCCCTGTGGTCAGACAGAGAGGGAGAGAGAGAGAGAAGGGGGAGAAAGAGAGGGGGAGAGGGGAAGAGAGAGGGAGGGAGAGAAAGGTGTTGTGAACACTGGGAGAATTAATGTGAAGTCAGTGTGCACAGATGTTTCACTGCTGGTAAGCAGTGTTAAGCACATTAGCGGCAGGGCCCCCAGGGTCAGGGAGGGGGATTCGGAGAGGAGGGGGAATCACTACTGTAGAAGCAGGCACCTCTGTCCACATGCTTCTGAAAGCTCAAACCACACAACACCGTAGGTATGCTTTAGTGGGCAAAACGGGGACAATCATATGGACCATGAGTATTATCACACCAGCAGGATTCATAGTACTCAAACTACAATATATGCAGTATGCAAACATTAAACATTTAAACATTTAAACATTAAACATTAAACACAGCATAGCATACAAAGCTTATTGAATTCCCATGTCATTCCAGTAACAAGCATTCTAGGAAAAAAGAGGCCACTGCAAAAAAAGAGCCACTTGACAGTGAGACTGATCTATACCTGGTGCATAATTCAGGAAGTGTGTCCATCTAATTAAGCCTTCTATTTTGCCCATCCAATCTGGTGACGTTCCCCTCTGGGACCCATCTGGAATCAGGGATTCCCATGCGGATCAGCAGCTCACAGATTCACCATTCATTCAATGGAAGTTAATGGAAGGTCTAGACTTTCAGATCAATCACACCAAGAATGTGAAGCTCAATTTTCGCTCAGAACCCCATAGTAAGCATTAAGTCATTCCAGGCACTTAGGCATTAAACATACAGGCCCAACACTAATTAGTCCCAGCTTCTTTTAAACAGAACTTTCTAGAATGCTGCAAATTTTGTGGAAATTGGTGGTCTAGAGCTAGTTTTCTTTCCAGAATATTTTATTCTGGATTTAGTAATTGCAGATTTATTAGATCTTGGCTTGTACGTACGCACGTACGCGCGCACGCGCGCACACACACTACAATCTCTATTTCTGGGTATAATGAAGTATAAATGGATACTTTATGAATTGGGAGCGAATCAGATGTCGTGCTGGGCCGTAACATTGGGACCATTAATTAGCTGTCCCACTCATCTGACATAATAAAAATCAATCATCACACAGCAACTCTGAATTAGCAGTCTGACAGGGGGAATTCAATTTAGTCTTAGAACCAGGAGGGAGGGAAGTTGGATCTTGTTGAATATGTGAACATACACACACACACACACACACTCACACACACACCCACAGTATTTATTCCTATTCCATCTTGTCGCTTCAGACATGTGAGGCTGTATATGTTCAAGACCTCCTACAATTAGTCATCGCTGAGCACACTTTAGTGCTACTTCAGTACTGTCTCTCTCTCTCTCTCTCACACACACACACACATACCATTTTATTTTTTTGTCACAAAATACTTTTTTTTTTTTTACTGAGGCAGACAGTGAACCCCAAAGAAGCCTTTAATCACAGTGAGAGGCAGGCAGCATAGCACATACATCACAGCATGCTTCCAGAGAAAGAGAGAGAGAAAAAGATAGAGAGAGATAGAGTGACAGAGAGAGAGAGAGAGAGAGAGAGACTGAGAGCAGATACAGAGAGACAGAGAGCTGTCACCACTCACTCACAGCTGTCGGTTTGTCACGGCTGGGTCTCAGGAGAGATCACTGAGATAGCGCAGAGCAAGCTGTGGGTTTAATTACCACACTTAAATAGCAGGGAGCGGCGGAGAAAGTTTGTGTGAAAGTGCATGTGTCTCAATGGAGCAAGGCTGCCTTCAATCTGCCTGTGTGTCAAAGGGAGCGAAGGAAACGAAGCGGGAGAGAGAGAGAGAGAATCTGTCACTCACGCCTGTCCTCAAAAGCTCTGCTCTCATTTACAAGAATACAGATTTCAGATGGAGGTATAATGTTAGGCCAACGTGCAAATGTCTGCAAGAACACAAACACACACACACACACACTTCAATACAATTTTATTTATATAGCGGAAAAACAATTTAGAGAGTCTCAAGGCACTTTATGAAGCCCAGAACCTGAACTTACACACATGCACACACACACACACACACACACACACACACACACACACACTTCAATCCAATTTTATTTATGTAGCGGAAAAACAATTTAGAGAGTCTCAAAGCACTTTATGGAGCCCAGAACCTGAACTCACAGCAACAAAACATACACACATGCACAAATACACACACACACACACACAATTTATAATAAACACTGAGAAATGCAGGCATCCGGCCAAGAGCCCCCACATGGGGCTTCATAGCATAACTGGGTGGAGACGGTTTCATTTAGACTGATGCTGATGCAGAGCTTTGTGAGCCAACACCCCACAATCCCAGCACACCACCTACAGAGGAGTTATGATGATAGAGCAACAGCATAACTTGGAATAATAACACCGCAAAGAAATATCACCTCCATAACTAACGACTGTGCAATTAGCTACTGTTACGACCAACTGAAAGTGTAATTAGCTTGCACAACTCCTCTTCATCAAACATCTTCATCATCCCTTAGGTACCTCTTTGTCAGGCAACAAGCAGTCTGCTTTGCCATCACAGTTGCCAAGTCTGCTTATTATAAGAGATTTTGGGCTTGTTTTTATAATGCCGCTTTTTAAATATTTTGGTAGTTGCAGGTTGCAGTATTTTGGAGGTTTGTTTCTAAGGGTTGAGTTGCTCATTTGGGCTTGCTCCCCTCTGTCCTGTTTCTCTCCATTATGCCTGTGATGTTACGTGAAACTGCAGTTGATCTTGCTGTCTGTCCACGGCTCCATTCAGTCTGCCCATTTTCTTCTCCAGACAAATAAAAACAAATCATGCAATTAATGGTGCACCAGTGATGGATTTAGTTAGTTTAGTTTACCAACAATTCAAATGCAGTGTGCAGATTCCTCTGTGGGAAATACAGAGATCATGCAGAACTAAAACACATGAGAAGTGAGCAGGATTCAGTGAGGCATAAGCTATGGGCATTTTATTCACAGTCTCAAAGCAAGGCAAGACAACATGTAAGTGAGTGTCGCAAATTACATAGGCTGTCATATCACATTTCTTTAGTCACATTTTTTTTAAAAGTCTCTTTTTTGGGTTCCGACTTTTCAACAGCTTTTTCGTCCAAAACCATTTACTAGCGCAGCCAGCCGGTTTTCACTACCTGTAAACCTCTGTTTTAGTGATGGTAAAAAATTAGAGCAATTAGTGTAGCTGTGCAGCTAGAAGATACTGTACAGTCAAAGGTAACGTCCAGGATTTTATTAGGTTGAGGCAGCAAGTAAGTGATAAAATGACCATTCATTCATACAGGCTACTTTGAATAGTGTACAAAATACAGTAGTTTATTTTACTGTCTATAGAAAATAACAAGCAGCTCTGGGATGAGTTGGACCCGGAAAAAGAATCATCGGCACATTATTGCATCACGACTAAACAACCAGACAGACCGGATTGCTTATTTCTCTCCCGAAACTCGGCAACACTGTTTGCAGTGTGGTAGGCCTCCACCCACATAAGCTTGAGTTAAAGCAAACTCACAGGGACAGAAATACTGTCAATTATCAAAATACATCTGGGGTTGTTGTCAGAGATGGAGGATGTGGATGATGAGAAAACTTCAAACTCTTTCAAAGCCAAGTGGGAGCAGCACTTAAAGTAATGTCTTTTGTATTATGCTGCTGTGTATAGGGAGGGTGTATCTTGTGGTCAGTGATTTGACTCACTGGCTTTCTTTGTCTCAGAGCACTATGTGAAATAAGCTGTGCATGTAATTTCCCCATTCAGAGCCAATTAAGCTCTTAATTTCAATCACTGAAAGGTGTACCCCTGATACAAAAAACGGACAAATAAGATATTAAATGCTATTATCAAATTGAATCTGTGTTTCCAACAACATGATCACGTTTCAGGCGAAAATCAATCCACCAATGCTTTAAAATATTGTTCCCTGACATTTGCTCCTGCCCTGAAGTGCCAAAGCCCGACCTGACTCCACAAGAATACAACTCTGATGTTCTCCTTTGTTCCAATGTAAAGCACCTTTACAAGTGCAGAGTGCAGAGGCTGAAGGGGACAGGAGGTGTTGCTCTGTCATTGCGTATCATGGGGACTCCTCTCTGTCATTACGTATCATGGGGACTCCTCTCAGTCTCCAATCATGCTACTTGAAGCATGCAAACAAAACTGCTAAGTTTAATTGTAAAAAAGGCTTCATGCTTGTGAGGGGGAAACTCTGCTAGCAGTGAGCCTAGTTTACA
The DNA here is from genome assembly GCF_046254945.1 of Alosa pseudoharengus. Classification (NCBI taxonomy): domain Eukaryota; kingdom Metazoa; phylum Chordata; class Actinopteri; order Clupeiformes; family Clupeidae; genus Alosa; species Alosa pseudoharengus. Next base: position 16,929,252 of record NW_027468774.1, read on the forward strand.
GTTAATTTAGTGAAAACACATCCTTTCCATCGTGATGCTTCACGCCATGGTCTGTGCCAGCTCAATTTCCTGGACTTTGACTGGACGGGACTTTGCAAAATCCACCTCTTTGTTTCTGCCGGCTTCATGTCACAAATTATTTTCCACCCTACTGCTGCATCACTTTTTCTCTCCTCAGTTCAGTCTCACCATGGATTAGTTTTGAATTCAATTTAGACTCAGTGGCTCCACGGTGCATAACAGTTTTGACTTAGGGTCATTACACAGCGGCAATATTCAAGCCATGATTATTTTATTCACTATAAATCCACTGGGTTGTTCTGAATATTTATATCACTCTTACTCCGAGGTGTAGGAGGGAATGTCATTTCAACCGTGGCAGTTGAGTGGTATGAGGCTCAGCAATCTAGCTCCGCTCAGAGCGCAAAGCGGATCCATCCTCTTCAGCATTCCGGCGTGGGCTTTGGGAAAAATAAGAGGACTCATCCGGTTGTGAGACTTCCCGCAGGTATCTTGAGTGCAGTACAACCCAGCCTCCCCCACACCATTTACCGCCACACACAAACACACACACACACACACACATATAACACACACACATGTATAACACACATACACACACACACACACGCACACACACACACCAAACACACACACACATATAACACACACACACACACATGTATAACACACACACACACATGTATAACACACAGACACACACACACCAAACACACACACACACACACACACACATATAACACACACACACACATGTATAACACACAGACACAGACACACACACACACACACCCCCCGCATGATCAATTACAGTGCTGAGCTCTCACTCATTAGCATCCGCTCACAGGTGCTCCATCTTTAAATGCCGCTGAGGAGCAAGTAGACACACACACACGCCAGACACACACCAGGAACCAAAGGGGGGCGCTTTCTTTTCCCCCTAGCCCCAGCGCCCCTCAATGAAGACATTTCACCATCAAGAAAGGGGGGAATTAAGCCAAGTCTTTCAAGACTAAGTGCCAGCTGTCACATGTGGAACTCTCCACCGAGTGTGTGAAGTTTCAAGCTGAAGAGGAGTATGTTTCATAGGGACATGTTAATTGACGGTGTGTGATATCTTCTTAACGAGCCATCATTTTGATAGCCAAGCAAACAGATCCCTTCTGGCTCTGGCGTGGTGCCCTGGTATGTTTAACAGCCAGCCAGAAATGTGGCTCTTGGAAATCCCCTTTGTATTTTACCGAGACATTTAGCTAGAGCAGAGTCCCACTGATGTGAGTAATGGCAGCATTAGGATCCTTTTATTTGATTTCTTTTTCTTTTGTCAGAGCTCACTGGTGTGTGGTAGTCTGTGAATTGTCTGGGAATGATTTTCAGTGGAGAGAAACGCTGAAAAGCATCACTGCTCACAGACACCACAACGCCTGTGGAGAGACGACTGCACTCTTTTTGATTAGTTCAGGGCCAGAGGTAGGCCTACAACACCCAGCACAGCTCCACATCACTGAACCATGGGGAAGAGCACGGAGGTAGCCAGTACATGGCAGTATCACTTACAGACATTCATTTAATGTGGTTTTCTAAACAAAGTTCAGGAGTAGCCCTTGCGGTTGATTGACAGCAATTAACTCACCCCTCCTCCACCTTCTAGGGGATTTAAAGCTGCTTCCTCATCCACACGCCATGTCCCCAAGTGCTGCCCTATCCACCCCTCCTCCTCTTCCTCCCCATTTCACTAGTACATTCACATTCCTTTTGTCCATAGGGGCACAAGATCCAGTCCTGATAGGCAGTCCCGAAGGGCCCCCATGTCCCCCACTCATGCATATATTCCAGACTTTTCAAGGGCCCTCCCTCCTTTTGGGGCCGTAGTAATCAGTACTGGTTTTACCCCCAGTCTGATGCCCCTGGGGGCCAGCAGACATTGCTCGCTCTAGCGATATCCACTCCAGACATTCCAGGACCAAGGCCAGCTACCAAGCCAAACATGCTCTTATGGCAAGCATAATGACAGGCCAACTAGTGGAACAGGCACATTAAGCCAAAGGCAGAGTCCAGGGAAGGTGAACACAATGGAGATTGCTGCCACTCTACCTTACCAGTTGAGCCAGTGGAACACTACAACATTCGGTAAAAACTCTGTTGTATGAGTGCCACAACCCTGCCATAACCATGACATGGGAGATGTAGTTTATCATAACAATGACATGGGAGATGTAGTTTATCATAACCATGACATGGGAGATGTAGTTTGTCATTGTTTGGAAAATCATATAAGCTGAACTGATCTGACTTGATGTTTCACTTATGCCAGATATGTCTTCACATGAAATGTCCAAGTGCAGACATAAGCCTATAGATAGATAGATAGATAGATAGATTACTTTATTCATCCCCAAAGGGAAATTATGGTGTTACATCAGCAATAAATAATATAAACATATACCACACATAAACATACATACAAGTTAAAAAATAAATACAATTGGATATAGTCTCTGTTAAAGAGGTTGTAAACTGCATTGACTCTCGGCATAAGATTTTCTCTCACGGCACAAAGGGGAGTTGTTGTAAATAGTTATGGCAGTGGGCAGGAATGATTTTCTATAACACTCCTTGCTACAGCGCAGTTGGAGCAACCTCCAGCTGAAAACACTCTGTTGTTTGACCAGTAGATCATTCAGCGGATGTGAGGTGTTGTCCATAATGTTAAGGAGCTTTTGCAACATCCTTCTCTCAACAACTCGACTATACCATGACTATACCATGCAAGGAGCACCCACATACAGATATATTTATATTCCTGGTACCGTGTCAGGCCTTTTAAGAACACACTGTGCTTTGTCTTTTCCCCTGTCAGTCTAATGGCACCCTGAAGATAAAAGGAAACACATGAAAAAAAGATGAAAGAAACCGCATTACCCATTAACAATGCTTTTCTACCAGATTTGTATTTATATTCATTTAACAAATATGCCTACTTAATTAAAGTTTTTTCCAAAAAATGATTAAAATGCAGAAAAAATGAACGGTGTACAGCCATGTAATAAATGGTGCTCCTTGCTTTTGAAGCTCTTAGTTCTTAAATTTCAAGTAGCCATATTTAAACTAATGGATGAATACCAATCATTCAAGTGCACTTAAGACTTGACAGATTTAAGCGGCTATAAAGACATCTTTCAAGAGTCAAGGCCCCAAAACCTCCTAAAACATCTTAATCCCATCATTCTAAATGTCTTATGAGTCAGCCTTCATTTAGTAATAAATACAATAGTCGTCGCATGATCCCTCTCTGAGCGTCAGCAAGGCAAGCAAGCCATAAGGAGAGAACCTGATGATCCCGGCGGCATGGCCGTCAGCCGCACAGATACACTGTCTGACAGATATCAGCCATTACATCTGCTCACAGCAGGAGACTACACAACCCTGAGTCTGCACCATCAGCCAGAGAAAGACTTCCTACTTTCAAGAGGAGGGAGAGAGAGAGAGAGAGAGAGAGAGAGAGAGAGAGAGAGAGAGAGAGAGAGAGAGAGAGAGAGAGAGAGAGAGAGAGAGAGAGAGAGAGAGAGAGAGAGAGAGAGGGAGAGGCAACATTGTCCTGAGCACGGGCCAATGACTTCGAGGTTTCCCATTCTAATCACAACCTGCTCTCTCAAACTCCATCTCCATGAGCAGGACTCACCAACTGACCAACTGGACAGGGCAGGCTGGATATCATGCGTACAGAAATGGCCCCTGCTGTCCAGCCCCTACATTCTAAGCAAGTGTGACCATGATTTATTCTATTTTAGCAACAGTGGTTTTCACAAGTCATGCTGATAATGCATATCTAACATTGTGAGATGAAAGTGTGAATCTACCCCACTGAGATTTCTGCATTCACATAATTACACACACACACACACACACACACACACACACACACACACACACACACACACACACAGAGCGAAAGAGAGAGAGAGAGGATTAGTGAGTCACACACTGACTGACATTAAGAGGCTTGTCAGCACAGAGGGGTAGTGTGTAACCTGGCTGCACAGAGTGAGCATAAGGAACAGTACGTAATCTACTCTTGCAATATCCCTCACACACACACACACACACACACAAACACACACCGAACTCACACACACACACCTGAACACACATTGAAGAGAAAGTGAAGACAAGGAAGAAAAGAAAGAAATGGAGAGGGGAGAGGTCTCTCGTAGAGGGGCTCAGTCTCTACTCAGACGTGTTATTTATTGAGTCCGTCAGCCTGAGTGAGCAGCTGTTGTTGTTTCATCATTTTCAGAGGGCTTTAGAAAAGCAGGAATCATTCTCCCAGTGAAGTCACATCACTGCCTTGTTTTATGCCACTCCTTCGGAAGGGATACTTTAACTAAGCCTGCCTCTCTCGCTCTAAATGATCTTCTCTCTCTCTATCTCTCTCTTTCTCCCTCTCTAACACACATACACACCGTCATTTCCCATGTGTCTGATGATATACTCTCTCTCTCTCTTTTATTTTTTCACACACACAGACAGCCATCACCCCCTCTTCTCTCCTCTCTCTGTCTCTCCCCCTTTCACACATTTACACACTCTTCCTCCCTTTCTACTCTCTCTCCACCCCCCCCCTCCACCCCCGCTCCACATTGTATGCATAAACTCTCACAGCAGGTTTAACAGCACAGCAGGGACACACATAGAACTCTTGAGTAGACATGCAATCAGTGAGACACGCTATTTAACATCAAAAACACAAAACATTTTTATGACAATCACAATACCACCATAGCTTGTATTCTCTCTTAGTTTCACCCTGATTCTCTCTGTCACACTTGTGCACATACACACATGCGTGTGCGAACACAAACACATACACACACACCACCACCACCACCCCCCCCCCCCCCACACACACACACACACACACTTAAGTTTTGAATCACTTTAATTTTATTTGTCACTGACAAATACAGGGGATTTATGACACGGTTTCTCGATAGATGGCACTATTCAGAAAGAAACGGAATGTCTTCCTCATGGGCAAACAATGTAAGCTCATAATCACTATAATGTGATTGGTTATGGGTTCTGCTCAATTTTTATGCATGTTAAACCATTCTGAGTAATCCTCATTAGGCTCACACACAAATACAGAAAAGACTATGTTACATTTCCACTGCACCCGACAATGACTCAAATCTTCTCTCCATCTTTTTCTCTCTTACACACACACAAATACAAATGTACCATGCCTCTCTCTCTCTCTCTCTCTCTCTCTCTCTCTTCCCCCCTTTTCCCTAAGCTCTAAGCATAAGCTATGCATGCTTTCGGGTAAAAAATGGAAAACAAGTGCAAATGAAGTGAGCCAGACTGGGGCTCGGTGCACTGCATCTGCCTCTCATCTGAGGGGAATAACTGTCTGCTTTAATGAAGGTGCACAGGGCCAGTAGCAGAGCCGGGGCCTTCCAGTCAAACACTGGAGACGGGGGATCTCAGTTCCTCCTCCTCGGAGTGGTCCTGCGTTTTGGGCTGCTGTTTTTTAGGGTATTTTTAGCAGCCAAGCAGGCAGGGGAAGGGCTTACGTAAGAAGGGGAGGAGGGTGCGAAGAGTGGCGTTATGGTGGTGCAACCTGGAGGTCGAGGTGTGGAGACACTAGCAAAGGGAAGAGAGGAGATGGCGTGATTCTCTCTCTCTCTCTCTGTATTTCTATCTCTCTCTAGCTCTCTGATTTGCCCATCATCCCTCTCTCTCCCCCCATTTCACACTCTTGCTCTTTCCACTCATCTCTCTCTCTCTCTCTCTCTCTCTCTCTCTCTCTCTCTCTCTCTCTCTGTCCCACATCTCTCATTTGAGATTTGAGGTTGGCACTCACTCCCTCTTGCTCTCCCTCGCCTCTCCTTTTCTCATTCTCTCCTGTTCCTGCTCCTACTCTAAGCCCTCCTCCTCTCGCTTCTGTTATTTTGCCTCTTCATAGTTCTGAAAACTCTATCTAGTGTGTTCCACTGAGAGTAAGACACACTCTCTAGAAAAAAAACACTGTAAACATTATATATTGGTGGATATTCCCCTTCCCGATTCCCCTTGGGGATCAATAAAGTATCTATCTATATGCACCTGCCCTGAGAACTTCTTTCATGACTACCTCAAATAAATAAGAAGACCAAATCACAACGAATTACAATCGTATTCTCATCCTCACCTGAAGACACACACAAACAAACACACACACACACACACACACACACACATCCTGAGACATGATAATCAGATCTGAGAGATAATATGTCCTCACAGTGGGCTGAAAATTGCTTTTTCTGGCAAAAAGGAGTGAATAGACAATAAGAGGAGGTGTGGAGAGGGACGCCACGGGGGGAAAAAGAGTTGGAAAGAAAAGAAACGGGTGTCCGTCTTCACAGCTGGTAATGGATCATTCACACTCACTCACCGCGGCGAGAAGGAGGCAGTCGGTGGGACTCCGCGGGCTAATGGGCTGCAATGGCTACCACCTCCTAACCAATTCTCCTTCCTCACAAACAACCCCGCGGCTCTCCAAACACAACCCCATATCTTTCCAGCAGGACAACTGTATCTTAATCTGCATGTTAGCATGAATGAATGCACCCGTGGTTGTTATGGCGGTTCATTTCAGCGGATTTCAGTGTTATTGATACGCTAGTCAGAATCTGATGAATCTAAAAGAGATGAACAAGTGGAGGCGTATAGCCTTTGCTTTAAAAGCATGGATCCTGATTCTGCCCTCTAATTTTAGATCTATTTCTAAGCTTCCATTTTTATCAAAAATACATGAGAAAGCTGTTTATACAGTATATATACACAAGATCTGGGTTCTATGCATTGCACAGCACTGAGTCTGCATTTAAGGTACAAATGTGCTGATCACTGCCGACTCAAAGGGCTGTTAGGCCTGACTGCCACAGTGGAGCATACAGCATTACCCAAAAGGTTGGAGTGTTGCAGGATAAGGGAAAAGCACTTGAGCAGTTTGCCCTTTATTTATACATTAGTTTAGTGTTTAGGTTATGGGCCCATTTGAAATTCAGGTGGGGTCCAGCTTGTTTCACAAAGGTTTCAAAGAATTATGTTTACCTAACTGTCCACTGTACGTTATCAACTTAAGTCTTATACCAGTGTTTAGGGCAAACTGATCTGGTAGCTAACATTTGATGCTAGCTTCATTAACTTGAAAACTAGCTGACTTTACATCTTCAGTGACTAAGCTAACTAGTTGACATTACTTGTTGAAAATATTTATATGGGGATTCTAGGGGACGTCCATTCACATGTGAGCATGTGGCGCTATGGCATTAGGCTTACCTTGCTACACCAAACTAAACAGCCTGGACATTGAAAACTGTTCTCCATTTGTGACACAACTGTTAGTGTTGCTGGGATGAACAAAACTTGAAAATGTACAATTTGTTTAAACTCTGCTGGCACACAGACAACTCTCAGTCCAAATTTTACTTTTTATTCATGTTATTGAAGATGTAATCAAAGAGTATACAAGTAACTACTACACCCCGTCTGTATCTATCAGATAGCTCTGTGGTCAGTACTGATGGTGTTCTCTTGAATGTTGCTCTCCTGTCATGTGCACTAGGGTTTCATTTTAGGCCCACTTCTGTTCTCACTGTATTTACTGCCACTTGGACCGATTTGCAGGAAACAGCCATTTGCTGTCATTGCTATGCCAGTGATAGCCAGATTTATTCCACTCTCAAATCATTTATGTCAGTTTATTGCATTCAGGCAAAAGCCAGGTTGTCAGTTCTGACTATCTCATAGCTGCTTGACTGCTGAATAAACTAATCACTAACTTTAGTGCTGGAAGCTACCGCTGCAGAGTTATTGCTTTAGTTATACATCTGATGTTTTTCAATTGGAGTCAGAATGGAGGACTTGTACAGTGAAACTGTGAAACATAAACATACAAGATGCGTGGTGTATTGGTGAGTGACAGGGCAGTGAGCGGCAGCCTGGGGGGTGTCCCCCGGGGCCCTGGAGCAGCCTCAGGGCCTGGGAGAGGACCGGCCCAAAGAGCCATGGCAGCCACGCATGTCTTGGGTCTCAACCTAGAGATTGCCTAGCAACGCGCCGTGTCTTGGCCCCCACTGACGTTGGCAGGGGACGCGGCAAACCTTCCCAGTGCAATGGGCCTCAACACAAGCCCTTTGGCAGAGATGTGCACAGCGCTACAAGAGCAGCTTGCTGTAGACAGCCATCACAAACACACTCCATAACCCAGACACAAATAAACACCCAACAGCATGCACATACCAGTGCTGAATACTGGCAACAGATTTAGATACATTTTCAGCACTCCTACTCACCATATTGCTCCCAGAATGTGAACAAAATATACGGATCATCTTCCAGTCTGCTAGCAAACAAACACCCTCACACAGATTTGGCAGAGCAGAGAGCAGGGGATCTGGGTCTCCTGGCTTCCCAATGCTCAGGCCTCAGTGCAACACAAAGACTGCTCTACTGCTGCTCCATGCAACACTGACCAGCTCCATGACAACACAAAGACTACTGCTGCTCTATGCAACACTGACCAGCTCCATGACAACACAAAGACTACTGCTGCTCTATGCAACACTGACCAGCGTCATGACAACACAAAGACTGCTCTACTGCTGCTCAATGCAACACTGACCAGCGCCATGACAACACAAAGACTGCTCTACTGCTGCTCCATGCAACACTGCTCCATGTCAAAGCGCATGTGCAGCCAATATCTTTGTCATGGGACAAATACATAGCCATTTTAAAGCAACTTAATATAGTTATTTTACCTTCAGATGTCAAAATCTAATTTTAAGATATAACACTACACCATTGAAAATGGAGTCTCTGACATTGCACTCCCAGAACGCCTGATATTATTCTTTTTAACGTTGCTGCAGCAGTTAGGAGCATGACCCTTTTCGTAGGTTTTAGACAAACTGAAATAATTGCTGATATAATTGTACATTCCTCAGTAAAGTCATTTCTTACCTGCCCTTATTCGCCAAATTAGGAGATCTGGACTAGGCCTTGAAGGATAACCATCCAGTCAAACAAAATAAGCGAGGAGATTCATTCTGAATGTATTTTTCACTCAAAGTGCTCTTTCAGGGTTGAGGAGTTTTTGTATCAGAGCGAGAACAAGACAATGAGCTGCAATGTCTCTCGACCTTGCAAAAGATCAAACACTGGCATTTGGTGTTTTTAGTCTAAGAATCACACAGAGTGCTCCATGTTCCATGTAGCTGGTCTGAATCCCCGATGTGCTGGTGAAGAGAAGGAGCGGTCAACTTCTAACAGCTGCCCTCAGGCAAAACACTTAATGCCCACAGCTCACGCTAGCAAATGTGTTAGGGTGATGTGGCATCAGACTAGTGTTTTTTTTTATTATTTTGTGTCTAACTTTGTTGAGATTCCCTTTCAACAGTTCCACTTCAATTTGGAGGATACTTCTTGAGTTTGAAATCAGTGCATGAAAGCATGAATAAAAGTTAATTAGAATAACAGCATTACAATTACAGCACATCTGACACAAGCTCTGTGGTCCTGCTGGATATCAAATATGTGGCCCCGCTAGGTCAAAAACAAAAACTAGGTCTATTAAATCTAAATAGCATTCCTTTGATTTCTCGCAACACAGACGCAACTCAATCAGACATAGTGTGTGGGCTTCTCATTACCATTCACCAGCGCCTGACACATAAATATGCATTCAGTAAGTGAATGTGCTCAGCCCGCTCTGAAGCTCCAAAGTCTGTCTGAATGACTGCCTGAGAATATTAAATACGCATTCCTTTCCGTCATACCAGTCTGCAACACAGCATCCTCTGCGTCCTCTGGCCCCGCATAGATCATCTGGCCAGATAGTTAATGTTCACAAATGTATGCAAAGGTATGCCAGGTAATTATACTGCTTGCAAGCTGGCTGGCAAGGCTAATTTGATTTGGAAAGGAGCTACGCTATGCTGTTCTGTGGAATGTGTTTGTATTCATGGTGACGCCACATGAGGTCAGAGGGAGCCCTTGAGGGCAGGAACTGAAGCAGCATACTCGTTCATAAGCACAACTATTGCTTCAGCAACTTACCCCTATGGAGTTTGAGGCCTGTCAGACTCTTTTGAGGTAGAACTGTATGACATGCCTTGATATTTCTGTATATTTCACCTATCTAAAAAGCATTGATTCAAAAGTGCCACATACGCTTATATTCAGGACAACCTCAGTACCAATATTCTGAAAACAGTAAAGATGTGATGTTATAAATCTATTACCACACAACCACAAGACAACCACATTTCCTTGAAAATGGCAGACACTTAAAAGGGGACATCTGATAGTGACAGGGGACCCCCTCAATTATAGTGATGTTGTCTGAATGTGTCTGAAGACCTTTAGAAGAGTATTAAAAATTGTCTGAGGGCATTGAAATCTCCTGAGCCAGTTTCTAAGAAGGCCAGCTGGCACTAAAGTAGCAAGCCAACCCAACACAACTGTCAGACAATGACCAGAAATATAGATGCCAGTAAAATTATTGCTTTATTGCTATTTAATTATTACAGTGAGACACTTGTGGAGACAACAGTGGAGACGAACAAAATACCTTTTTAGGTGCTTCCACAGGGATGTAGTGGAGGCTAAATGCAAGTAAACACAGTTTATCCACCTCTGACATTTCAGAAATAGAGTTTATTCACCTCTTATTAGAGTTTGTCCACCTCTCAAAAGAGTTTATTCTCCAATTGCAACTTTTAACATTCAAAAAACATACTGTATTATCCTCATTCACAATATGTAGGAACCTTTTACAGTAATACCACTGATATTGTTATAAACATTGGACAATAACCTCCACCATCATCAAACATGTTCTGAATGCCTTTTTAAAAAAAATACACCGCTTGCCACAGTACACCTGTGATTTCTGTTCTGTGATCACAGAAATCATAGTTTACCTACCTCTTATTTTACCACTACATCCCTGTGCTTCCAGCACAAAAATGTTAAAAAGTGAAATCCATCGATACATGTTCAAACCAGAACAAACAGGAAACTGAGTGGGGAGGAAAAGGGCAACAGAGATATGAACCAAGGGGAAGTGACCCCTGGGACACAGAACAAGTGCACTCTGGTGCTGAACACATCCAAAGATAAGGTGCTGGTGCCCGTGCAGCATGGAGGCTCTCATATGGCATGGCTATGAGACTGCATGGCAAGAGTGGTACAGCCCACAGCCACTACATGGCATGAGTCATGCATCACTGTCTACATTCGCCGCGCTTGCAGACAGAAAGTGCACTAGACTCTGGAAATGTAACAATGTTCAGATAAAATTGGAGAGGTCAAACAAGACATAAAACTACAATATGTGCGTGTGTGTTCCAACTGACTCCAGCTTGGCCCACAGTGTAAGTCCATGGCTTTGTCTGGTGTGGTTGGTTATTTTGAAAACATGCCCTACAGACACCAATGCGATCATTTTAAGGCATATAACTGACATACCAGCAAGACTTAACTTGACACAGTTCAGGTTTGTGGCAAAGTGCTCATGAAACATGCCATTTTAGCTTTGCATTCATTAGTTATGTCACCTTACTTGCTTGCTAGCTTCCCAAATGTGACCATGTAGTGCTGTAACAGTATTTGGTCTGAATAGGTAGATATGCATCACCTCTTCTAAACCCTGTTTACCTTGTTTGGGATTGCCAAAATTTCTGCAGAGCTTTGAGTCTTTCCCCATGAAAAGAACTTCTGAAGATTCTGTTGCCCCAGTGGCAGAACATTTCTATAATACATTCTGGTTATTACAAAATTTCCAGAGCATTAGTTTGAGAAAGTTTATGTATAAAACTCATTAATTCTGCAAAATTGTTGAAGCAAAGACTTGCAGTATTTCATAACCCAGTACAATATGTCAAATCAGCAGTGGAATACATTTTTCTTTTTTTTGCCATTTTCTGCCAACTACTTGGAATATAAACCCAGTACTCCTTCAGGTACATGTCACACACAAAACTGAGAGAAAGACATTCAGATTCAGACACAGACACAGACACAGACACACACACAGACACAGACACACACACACACACACACACACACACACACACACACACACACAGACACAGACACAGACACACACACACACACACACACACACACACACACTACACACACACACACACACACACACACACACACACACACACACACTTGTAGGTGTAGTGATGAGGACCTAGTGTTCAGAGCCCTGCCAGCCAATCAGATAGCAGCAAGAGAAATGGCAGAGGCTAGACTGACCCTGTGGCTCTTTCCCAAAGCTAATCTGGCCACATGAAATGGGGTTCCATGGCAGACCCTCTGACTGATGGGCTAACTAAGAGCTCCATCAACTACACACACAAACACACACACACACACACACACACACACACACACACACACACACACACACACACACACAGAGAGAGAGAGAGAGAGAGAGAGAGGGTTCCATGCCAGCCCTCTGAGTGATGGGCCAACTAAGAGTTCCATCTAACACCCACATACACAAACATACGCACACACACACACAGACACAGACACAGACACAGACACAGACACAGACACAGACACAGACACACACACACACACACACACAAAGACAAACACACAATAGCCAAACAAACTCGCACACAGATTTACACACATGATGCTTCCTATGTCATGAGAGACTCAGCAACACTTGGCAACACTGTACCTAAGTCATGCTATTAAAGCAACGTTGAATTAAATTGAATTGACTCCGAGGCTCTAACATCCAATGTACTCCCTGAGGATTAATCATGACAGCAGTGACACATAGCCACCCTTTATAAACCCCCGCTTATGAGCTCGTCCAGCAGTAACCCAGTGGACAGAGACTATATAACTCACCCCCGACATGTTGGACCAACGTGGCACATTACACACATACACATAGTTTATGTTGCTATTAAACTATGTGAGCGTGGTTAAATATTCATGATATGGTTTGCAGTGGCACGACTTTAGCGGTCATTGGTATTCTGCCCATGCTCCGGTTTAAGGGCGCAAACGTCACTCGTCATTTCTGATCTAGGATGTGATTGTGTGTGAGAAAGAGAGTATGTGTGATGGTGAAGGCATGCAAAGACTCATTAATAAACATGAGTCAAAAAGCATTGGTTCAGAGCTTTGGAGTGCGTTTCACACTGCAATTGCTGTCAGTTGCCTCCACAAAACGAACATGTGAAAAACTGCAGACATGCAACGGCATAATAGATGCTAATATGCACTGGTATACATACATGTAAACAAACACACACACACACACACACACTAATCTGTGACATTAGCTGACACTGTTAAAATATGCAAGCAAAACCACACTGAAAAAAAAAAATACCTGAAAGGACACTAACCAAAAAAGGCCCTCAAAATGATTCATCCCCTCCACACACACACACACACACACACACACACACAGACTCATCCCCACCTGTTTAGGATAATGAATGCTCCCACACCATTTAACTGCCCCCCATCTCTGTCTCCCTCTCCTCCCTTCACTCCTGACACCAAAGCTTTACTGAGCTGCTCCTTGACATGCGATTTCCAAAAGATGAAAAAGGACCGTGAGCTCACGCTGCCGGCAAAAGAGCACAGCTCAGCTGAGTCACATGTCTGAGTGAGAGAGAGCCTGGCACCTTTTCAGAGGGATCACTGTGCAGAGGACCTAACTGCACTTTACCAGCCATAGAACTGCATGTGGTCTTCAGTACACAGTTGCAAAGTGAACACACACACACACACACACACACACACACAGACACAGACACACAGACACAGACACACAGACACACACTCACACACACCACACACCAGACACACACACACACACACACACACACACACACACACACCACACACACACCACACACACACACACACACACACACACACACACATTCTGGCTCAGGCTCACAGGCTCAGTCGGATCCTGAGGACGCGGCATTGGAAATCTGCAAGCAGATCAGACACCTAGTGCCTGTGGAGCAAAACGGTGTCTTTAAAAGCACGGCCTCTGCCAATACCAGTGATTAGAACACTGAGGTGGGGTAGGGGGTGGAATTAAAAGAGATGAATGGCCAGACAACTAGGTAAACACAAGAATAAAGATGAGTCATCTGACTCAAGAGGTTGCGCAAATTTGGGCACACACACACACATTGTCATTCGCATAAAATAACGTAATAAAAACATACAAATGGTCCTATGTTTTTGTGATCATTTTACCAAAAATGAATCATCTCCATGTATCATTCTACATCTTCAAAAGATTTTGGAAGATTGTCAGTGAAACACTACAAAAGGATTTATCCATATTTAAACTACAGTGTATGCATGACACTTCACTATTGGTAATTTCATTTGCTTAAATATGCTTTATTTCTTCACTTGAACACTTACTTCAGCCCAACTACAACCACTCAGTGAAATAATAACTGTGTTAGAGGGCCCATTTCTCAAAAGGCCTACTTTGATTACTGAATACCTCCATTAATGTCAATGAGTATCGGTTTGAATCTCGAGGACCAGTCACACTAATAATCAATCAATGAAAAAATCACATAACCCATCCACTCACCCTGATGAGGCTGAAAACAAGCCACTGAGAGTAAATGACTTGAGCCTCTGCTACTACTTGGCCCAGAAACCTAATCCTTAGAAAATGGAGACAAACACTTTCAGATTCAGACCAGAGTGAGAAGTATGTCTCTATTTCTTTTTCTCACACACACTCTCTCTCTCTCTTGTTTCTCTACTGCTCTGGTTGGGGTATTGACTGAGAAAGCAGGGTAGGACAAAAAAAACAGAGTCGATGCCAGACTGCTCGATAGGATCTGTGGGCAGATGGAGAAAGCTTGTGGGTATTCATGAGAGCCTGATCGATTTCTCCATCAAGGGTTGTGGCGAGAGGCAATTAAAAGCCCGGCAAGTTCCTCTAGGCGGAGTCGCCGAGCCACTGTCGCCTGACCCCGACGGCGGCTGTTCCCAGGTCCGTGTCACGACGTGCCGTTTGACCCAGCGAATCGGAGCGAGGTGAACTTGACATGGGGCGACCCAAGCAGGAGAGTCCAGATGGGAGGGTTGTGGCACTGAGCCGTAATCATGAATGAAAAAGTCCTACGCTTCTTTTTTAACACAAATAAAACTCACAAGCCTCTGGCTACACACAACAGGGCTCTTTCAATGTCAACTGGGGAAACAAGGGCAAAGCAGAGAAAATGAGAGAGGGAGAGGGAGAGAGAGAGAGAGAGAGAGGAGAAAAGGGAAGAGTGCGATGTAACAGGGGGAGTATGAGGATCCATGAGTTCCCCAGAGAAAGAGAAAAAGAGAGCTCTGAAAGAGAGAGAAAAGAGAGAAAAGAGAGGAGGAGGAGGAGGAGAAATTGAGACGGACGGGAGGAGAGTGAGGATGCAGCCAGGGGTGAAGGGGATTGGCCAATGTGGGGAAGCCATGGTCATGGAGGACTGAGGCTGTTTTCTCTCATCCCTGTCAGTCACTTGACATATTTAAAAAGGCGAATTTCAATCGGTACTAAAAATCACGTCCTCTCTCGTCCTCCCTCCCTCCCTCTCTCTTTCTCTGCTCTTCACCGTACTTCCATACTGTTTTCACCTCCTTACTGTATCCACACATTGCACCTCAAGGCTGCATCTATGCTCCAACAGGCCGAGGACGTGCCCAGTTGACAAGGGAGGTTTATTGGGAGAAAGGGTCTTTGTCTCTTTCTTAATGAGGAATGAAAGACAGCGAGAGCTGAAGGCAGCATGCCTTACGCTGATATGGAGGACTGCATAAACAAACAAACACAAATCAGCCGTGAATTCAAATTAGCAAACAAAGCCAAACACTCACATTTGTTTACAGTTTTTCGTCTACTTTGAGTTTGCCAGGAATGTTTGCGAACCCACGCAAACTGCCCGAGGTAGTGCTCATTGAACATTCAATGCTGGACTAAAGGTTACAGTTTGAATTGAACCAGCTTTGCACTAAGACATTAAATTTCAAGTTCAAGGGAAACCAGTTTGCACCAAACTTTCACCTCTGATGAATTTGAACACACCTCACGCCTACAGCATGCCACAGAGGTGCTGACCGTTATCTATACTCATGGACTCACAGACTCTAAGGCATGTTCCCATTAAGTCCTTGAGCACTTAGGGCTGCCTCACTGTCAAATCAGCAAGTGCATGAGGGATCTGTTCGTGCCCAGCATTCACAGACTTTACCCAATGGAATTACTAACAGCTCAGTGTTGTGTTAGTGAAACCATAGACATAGTACCAGGGGAAGCCTGCAATTGTCAAAAGGTAAACAACATTAACATGATACATCCAATGACTATTTATACTATTCTAAGCCCTTGCAGCCTCTCACACTCAATCACTTACCAGGAGGTGTCAATTACATCTGTGAGGGTTATTGGCTTAGTTCTTAAGAGGGACAATAACATTCAGCCACTGACGGAGACTGTCAGGCTATCAAGAGAGAAGGAAGGTTAAAAAATCCCAAGCAAGCCCACACATAAGACTAAACTAGTGCCCCATCAGAGTGCATATGTCTGTGTGTAGGAGTGTGTCTGCATGTATGAGAGAGAAAGACACTGTAACGTTACCATGACACCTTACAGCACAGTAGTGCATATTGTCCTAAATACTTGCTTTGTCAATATTGTTTTTAAAATGCCATTAAAATGAAATAACTTTGAGTCTGAGAATGAGAGAGGAAGGAAGACAAACAACAAAGGGACAGAGACACACAGCATGGTGGTGAGTCAGTGAGGTAAAGAGCATGACACGTTGTCAGTGGCTGAACATCCTCCTCCAGTCCGTGTGGTTGCTGGACGCTGGTCTCTGTCCGCTTCCTGTCACCTGTGTGTCCGTGTCCCCCAGCTCTTCGCTCCCTCTGTATTAGACAGAAAATCAATGCAGTGTACACTCTCTGCCACCGCAAATGACTTTACTCTTCGAGAGCATCGGCCTCAGAGTCAACATCTGGAAAGTAGGTAATCCATTGATCTGGTCTGGTCAAAGCAGTACAAAGCATTCACTCCTCTGTTACAAGGATTAAATACTGTTGTTATCCTTTCTCCAATTTCTACCTCCAAAGCTCATTGATGAGTTCCTGCCATACAGATGTATCTCTCCAAGACATGACAGCAGCCAGGTTGCCATGGGAGTAAAGACATCCTTCACTAAATAGATAATTTTAGACCTGAACATGATTTCAAGCCATAGCCACAAACGTCCAAACAATGTTGCATAAGAATTTCAAACATCTGGAGCAACACAAAAGGACAGACTGTGGTTTGATTCCAATGGAACGAGAGTGCTGGAACATATGCACTCAAAACTAGTCAGAGTGCTGGTGTGCTGCTTATGAATTTCAGTGGTTTTTTTACTCATGTTGTTGGAAACAGTTGTTCCTCTGATCTTGTGAATCTTGTTCGAGGTCAGCGGGACGCCGCTCAGACACTCCCATGGACCCTTCCTCATCTGGCCGGTCATGTGATGACATCGGAGTCATCACATTGTTGAAGTGCTGCCCAATAAAACTGCCATTGACCGGCTGAAAATCCCCTGTGTCCATTGCCATGCATGCAGACTCCAACACAACCACACACACACACACACACACACACACACACACACACACACACACACACACACACACACACACACACACACACACACACACACACACACACACACACACAATAAGTGGCACATGTGTGTACAGTACACATACTGTACTGTACATACACAGGCAAACACACTGACAGACACAAAAACACACAACTGAGAAAATAGAATGGTGGTGACAGTGCTGTTTTTTCACCTGCTCTCATTTGTCACAACTTAGCTGCTGGTCAGAGGAACACATACACCTTTGCACACACACACATACATGCACACACACACACACACACACACAAATAGAAATGAGGGCACAAGGACATTTGGTGTGTGCTCTTGTGGGAGATCCAAGTAGCAGATCCAAGATGATGTGTGATTATAGCAACCATCAGAGCTCACTCCTAAACTACCCCTAATACACACATACAGTGCAGCCCTAAGGCACTCCAAAACGTTTTCATCTCAAAAACAATTCTCATTCTCTCTCCCTCTCTCTCACACACACACACACACACACACAATTTAGTGCCCTACTGTCCCTGCAGTGCTTCCCCAATTGTCTCTGTCACTGGGGATTTGGTCAGTGTGTGTGTGTGTGTCTGTGAGAAGGGGGGGGGGGGGCGACGACTCTGGGAGCAACAGTCTCCACATCTAACCCCTAAGCAACTCAGAATAGGTCATAATGAATTACTTCACATGCACCAAATTACATATATGCCAGATAAATGTACCCCCCGCCCCACACACACACACAAACATACATACACCCCAAAAACATCCCACCACACACACATACAATAACTTGCATATGTATACAGTACACATAAACTGGCACACACACAAAGACCCTCTCTCTGACACACAAATGCACAAATTCATACACACATACTGTACACAAACACACACATATTACAAGAGAGAAGAGAGAGAGGAGAGAGAGAGATAGAGAGAGATAAGCAGAGAGAGATAGAGATAGAGAACGCATAAACATCTCTGTAGCCTGAGGATAGAGAGAAATATTTGTCTATTCATATGTGACAGATAACAGATAAAGCCAAGATATGGGCATACATAAAGCCAGCAGATTGCACACCAAGCTTTCACCTTTCAAAAACATGTTATGTTACAACACAACACCAACAGTCACTGCTTCCCACACACAAATACAAAACAAATGTGTTCTTTCTCCATCTCTCCCTCTATCTGCCCCATCCCTCACACACCACACACACACACACACACCTCCCCCTCCCCTCAACAACAAGGGATTATAACAATTCTGATAAAAATAGAAAATGCCAATGAAGGCGTAGTCACCAATCAACATCAAATGGTGCCAACAAGGCAACAAATTACCCTTCAAATAATTCAAATGGGCCCCCTCAGAAACCATAATCAGTAGGTACACATGACGCAGTGGTAATTAGTGGCTAAGCGCATGTGTGGCGTGTTAAATGGACCAGTGTGTGTGTGTGTGTGTGTTTGTGTGTGTGTGTGGTGATGACAGAGTGATGAGTGTCTCGTGGTGTGTGTGTGTGTGTGTGTGGTGTGTAACGGCGACAGGGCAAACATGTGAATCAGGCTTGGTAGAATTAACATGGTGATCCTGCATGTCTCTCCACCAGCTTTTCATATCACTGTCTATGTGGAAATCCTAATAATTACGGCGTACTAGTGACATGACATGGAAATGCTGGTGGTGCTTCACGGTTAAACAGTAGCTCCTCTATGTCATCTCAGCAGGCATATGGGTCTCTGAACTGTGCATTTCTTGCTGTTAACTCAATTGTTTATGCCTTTGTTTATTTCTCTGCTTTCTTTTCTGGTGCATTTGTTGGGAGAGGCATCATATCTGGTTCAAGTTTTTGCTTTCCAAATGGAAATTCTAAATATACTTTCCTATAACATTAAAAACATTCAAGTTCTGTTGGCTCTGTAGTTATTACCTTCAGTCTACATAATTGAATCTGTTTATTACTCCCATAGGGATGTACACATTAAAAAACTTTCTGTTATAAAACCAGACAAATCAGAAAAAGACAAATAGTATTTCCTCAACGTGTTAAACTCTTGTTTGGTGTGCACTTCAATAATTAGTGGCTGTTTGTGCTTAATCCAGCTCTTGCGACCCTCTCATACATGTACATGTGGCCATCCTTGGACTCAGCCTCATCTTCCTGTCAGTATGCAGCACGCATGAAAGAACATGCAGACCTGCAGCTAACAGTGACGCCGCTCACAGGTCCTTTTCTGATTGGTGACGAAGCTGATATTATTTAGGTGCTTCCCATAAAGCAAAGAAGGAGTCCAATGTGTTTGTTTTTGTCACAAACAACTACTGCAGTGAAAGCTGAAAATGTGAAGTGTTTTGCATTAGTACTGTAAAGAAATATTACATACATACTGTGCACACTAAACAATGCCCACAGGGCACATATTTGTTTTAGAATTGTTTTCTTCCCAAGCAGCAACCCTGTTATTAAAGTAATGATTTATAAAGAAATATAGCTTTCCAGGTATGTTTTTTTCTCTCTGAAGCTATTTTTCCATTTAGCTACTTACATGTATACGAGTGAGTTATGTTAATGCTCATCGTAAGGTCTACAGAGAATGTGCAGTAAACAATAACTCAGCAGTCAGCTGCCAAGAAACATATTGTAAACATCTATGTGTGATGTCAAGCGTTTCATTCAATAATACTTATTATTATTATAATAGTTAGTTAGTGTTATATTATTATAACACTAAGGGGTCTTTTCTTTTCAGTGACCTCAAGAAGTAAAGTACCATGAGCACGAGACTATATCATCAGAACCAATCTAATACTGAGTGCAGAGTATGATCTGTTGATTTACATGTTCATGCTTATGGGTGGGAGTGAAATACTGTGTATCAATAGTGGCTTTACTCTTACCAGGTAAACCTGCTTAGATTTTTAAATGAGATATTTAAATGATGACTTTTGGGGCAATTTAGTAAAGAGCAGTAAAATACATGTTCAATACCTCTCTGTACACAGTACACAATACACACAGTCTAAAAAAGAGCAAAAATATTTGCTGACATGAATGCACTAGACACATGGATGTGGACAGTGCTCTATAATTGACACACAACAAATAAAAAAATAAAGTGTCAATACAAGGTGAGCAAATTACTTTTCATGCCAGCAGACTGGCTTAACTTGTAGAGGATTTGTTACACCATGCAGACTTTCCAATCACCAAACACAAAGCTAAGCCACAGAAAGACAATGCTGCTGGATTTAGCGACTTGCGAAAATTCAATTATAATCCCTGTCACCACCAAAAGACGTCTGCCTTAGCTACGCTAGAATTAATAGTTTCTTGCAAGCAATCCCATGGTGGTTGTGGGCCAAGGCTTTCCTACAGTATGTCTCAGCATCTTCCAAGCTCTTAGTTCAAAAACACATATGTATATTTGACTGCAACAGCACTAACTGACCCAAGCACTAATGGTATGCTGTCTAAACAGGTAGTGAGGGAGAGGAATGGAACAATGGGCCCCATAGGAATGGAACAATGAGCTCCATAGGAATGGAACAATGGGCTCCATAGGAATGGAACAATGGGCTCCATAGGAATGGAACAATGAGCTCCATAGGAATGGAACAATGGGCTCCATAGGAATGGAACAATGAGCTCCATAGGAATGGAACAATGAGCTCCATAGGAATGGAACAATGGGCTCCATAGGAATGGAACAATGGGCTCCATAGGAATGGAACAATGGGCTCCATAGTGCATGAGAGCCAGGGCTCTTCTGAGGACACCCCAGTGGGATAGGTAAGGGAGTAAACAGCCACACTCACACACACCCGTAATGTCAGGAAGCATTACAGGTCTGGCACAAGGGGCAGGGAGACCTGCGGACCGACAGCTGCAGGGAAAGAAGGATAGAGAAAGGTAGGGTGGAGGTAAAGGAGAAAGGTATGGAAAGTGTTTGTCTGTGTGTGCGTGTATGTGTGTGTGTGTGTGTGAGAGAGAGAGAGAGAGAGAGAGAAAGTGACCGGGAAAAAGAGGGTTAGCTAGACGGAAAAGAAATCTCCCTGTTGGAGCTTGACGGTATGTGCAGAGAGGCGGACAGGGTCATTTTGAGATAGGCCAGGAATGAAATTGAAAATGACTTGCAGTCGTCTGCAGGGCATTCTGAGCCCACACCTCCCCTCCTGCCACCCCAGCTCTCCTGTCTGTCAGCAGGAACGCTGGGCTCCAGGCAGAAAGTACCAGAAAGAAGAGACAAAAAATACCAGAGAACATTGGACATTGGAGGGAGGTAAGAAGGGAGGGAGGAAGAGAAAGGAGAGTGGTGGAAGAGGTAAGCATGGATGCAGATTAAATGAAAAGGTTTGAAAGGTTGGGGGGGGGGGCAACCTTCATCAGACAGAGCTAAAGATAAGGAGGGTAGAAGTGTGTGTGTGTGTGTGAGAGAGAGATAGTGTGTGCGTGTGTGTGTGTGAGTGAGAGAGTGAGAGAGAAAGAGAGAGATGGAGAGTGTGTGTGTGTGAGAGAGATAAATAGTGTGTGTGTGAGTGAGTGAGAGAGAGAGAGAGAGAGAGAGAGAGAGAGAGTAGTCTCTCTGTCGTGCTGCCAGGGCCTCCTATTGTTTAAGTTCATTATCTCCTCACCCTGATGTTATCCTGATGCCGAGCCACATTAGCCTCCAGTCCCACGGCACGTCTCCCTGAAAACCCCATGCAAGCCCAAGCACCCACTGACAGAGAGAATACTCCCCTTTTATAACACAGCAATTTAGTTCTTCCTCTCTCTTCTCCCCTTTCCCCCTTTCCTTGTCTCTTGGGGTGCATGGGAAAGAGGGGTCCAATGGTGGAGGACCCATTTCCATGGTGGAGAAGGACAACATTGATTCAGAAAAATACACCAAGGTTGAGAGAAATATTACATTCCTTTCAGGCAGTGCCATTGATGTGCACATATTATCTCTATGAATATAGTTGAAAGATGACATACCCAAATCTACAGTGGCAGCATTTATTCCTCTCACTTATTTGCAAAGTGTTTTGTGAACGGCCTTCTGCAGAGGTGTCAGAATCTCCTGAATACAGCCTTTCTCATTCATGTTTTAAAGGGGTAAATTATCTCTCCATATCTCTGATATCCCTCCATATCTGATAGTGTTTTGGTGTCATTTCCCCCCCCCCCCCATTTATGACAGATTACATCTGTTTGAGTGATGGAATAATGTTCAATGTTATTTAAACATACTGTTTTATTTGATGTGAAACTCCCCAACGTGCAGCAAGATATTAGGAATGTGTTAGCAAACAGCCATCGCATTAACAAAAGAGTAAGACATACCAAACTCATGGGTCCCTCATGGGGCATAATCAAAGCTAGAGATTTTAAATATGTTTGAGTTTTCTCACAGGCTAGCCTGTCATAATGTCTTTAAGTAAAGCAACTTCTTCAAATGCAAGATAAAAACCAAGTATGTCCGATGGAATTTGAAAAAGTCAGCTACTGACCTTGTAAGGTCACTTGCCTTTTCCATTTTCATTTGTAGTTTCAATGCGAGACCAGACAAAACCTGTTATTGAATTACCCCCCAAAAAAGCCTTTTGCGCTCTCTCAGGCGACAAGGTCAATGCCAGGATGAACTCCGGCAGTCAATTAATGTGGAAATATCTGTTGAATTAATATGAACAGCACTTTCTCCTGCTCGGTCAAGGGCTCAGAGGGCCCCAGCAGGACTAGAGGCTGCCAGCTGGTCAGCAGCGAGACAGACTCAGATGTGAGGGGAATGTAGAGGGAACAGAAACAACCTGGAATGCTTCAATGCTTCTCAAGATGAACCTGAAGATGTGGTGAATAGTTAATGGGTGTTGAATCTACAACCCCAAAACAGAAAAAGTTGGGACGTTGTGTAAAATGCAAATAAAAACAGAATGTCATAATATACAAGTCTCGTAAACCCATATTTAGCAGCATAAAGGACATAGACAACATATCAAATGTTGAAAATGAAAATTTGGACTATTTCATGGAAAGTATATGTTAATTTTGAATTTGATGCCAGTAACATGTTTCAAAAAAAGTTGGGACGGGAGCATGTTTACCAATGTACTGCTTCACCTCTTCATTTAACACAATTCTGTAAATGTTTAGGAACTGAGGAGACCATTTGCTACAGTTTTGATAATGAAATGTTGTCCCATTACTCCACAATATAGGATTTCAGTTGCTCAACAGTATGGGGTATTCTTAGTCATGCTTTTCATTTCATCATGCACCTAATTTGACAAATCAGGACCGCAGACAGGCCATCTTAGCACCTGGACTCTTCCTCTATGGAGAAATACTATTTAAATATATGCTAAATTAATTTTGGCATTGTTTTCCAGAAATATTCAAGGTAGTCTCTGGAAAAGACATTGCCTGGATGGCAGTATATGTTCTTCAAAATCTGTATACATCATTCAGAATTGATTGTGCTGTGCCAAATGTGCAAGATGCCCATGCTGTTGGCACTAATGCTCCTCCACACCGTCATACAGTAGATGTTGGGTTTCGGAGTGAACACTAAAACAAGTTGGATAGGTTGGATACTTGGATAGGACCTCTCCTCTTTGGCCCAGATGAGTCCTTGATTTCCAAAAAGAATGGCAAACTTTGATTGGTCTAACCACAGGACCTTTTTCCATGTTACCTCAGTCCATTTTAAACAAGCTCAGGCCCAGATAAGAGGGTGGTATTTTCTGTATAATGTCTCAATACAATTTTAGCTGTTACAATGTTGGCTGCAGTTTTTGAATTGATATTAAACTGTGCACATAGACAAAGGTTATCAGAGCCCTTATCAGGCCCTTTGCATAAACAATTGAAGTCACCCTTAATGTGTATTGCATGTATCAGAGCTAATACATCCTGGGCTAAAGTTCGTTGGAATGGGCCCCGCGTAGCGCTCTCGCACCTGGGCCCACCATTGGTTTGTTACGCCACTGGTTAAATAACCTAACCTAGTGCCTATGCAGTAATTATTGTCAATAAAAGTAAGTTCTACCTCACAAATGAGCAATGTATAAATTAACTTCAAAAGTAATCTTGTTAGTAACAATTAGGCCCATTAACTATGGAGAAATAGCGTTCACAGTACCATTTTGTTTAAAGGGTTCTCTATCTACAGAGTATGGGAACTGTAGGTCCATTATCAATCAATGCAAACCTCCACCCTGTACCAAAAGCTGGCATCCTTATCAAGCCATCTCCAGACAGTGGGACTCAGAGATGAAATCAGGTTTGTAATTTGGCCAAAACCAGGCACAAGGATGTTTACTGGTTTACAAGAATACTGCAGCTCTCCATTTTCTGGACTCCTTTTATCTTGTCTTTTCCCAAATGGTACAAATATGTGTTGTTTTTTGCCATCTCACTGCAATCACAATCACTCCTGCCATTACCCTCACCCTTACTGAGGCAAACAGGGCTCCTATTGGGAAATCAAATGAAATAGGCAGTGAATGACAGGATGTCAGCTCAAGTCTGGTGGTGATGGAGTCTCAGTCGAGCGGGCTGGGCTCCATTAACCCGTAGCAGGAGAAGGACCGCACACACCAGCTGACCAGGGGAGCTGATTAAACAACAGAACCACAGCCACACTCTCAGAGCAAGAGAAACAAAAAGCTGTCTGTCTGAATACACAAAAGGAGGGTACATGTATTTTAACAAAATTATTGTGATGCTTCCTGTGTGACTGCAAATCCCTGGGGAGCATGAACTCTTCCTTTAGAAAGAAGATAGAATAATCTAGAAGGCAACTGTCCAGCACTGCAGACAAAACAAGAGAAGAAGAGAATGGAGAAAGTAAAGCGTCCCCTCAGACTTACACTACATATAAGAGAAGGATTAAAACATATCCAAACAACATAGTAGTGTTGGGGGTTAATGTAAGGATAATACACTGAAATGTAATAACACAGTTGTAGCAAAGACCCATAAATTAGGTACCTCTTTGCATTAGTAACAATGTAACAATACTATTATTACAGTGCAATAACTAAATACTAACATCACATTTACACTCGGTGAGTTGCACATTTAAGGGTTGTTTTAAGGACATGTTTGTGCATGCCAGCCACTCTGAAACAGTCAAAGGCGATTCCAAACGAGTCAGACAGTCGAGACAGGACCCATCGTCAAAATTTCGGTGTCCACCACTCCAAAACAAACCAGAAAAGAGACTCAAAGTGCTAAATACCGGAATTATCCTTTAAAGCACCTTCTCTCCATCTTGAACACATAGCAATGCTTTGGTACATCCATGCAACTGATTTTGTACAAATGTCTGCTGTCTTGCAATCAACCCTCTCCACACACATTAACGTGTAACTTTGTATAGTTTTGAAATACAAAATTAGTGCTGCCTTGCACATTGTTCATTAGAAAACACTTACAAAGAAAACTGTCATATTGACAACAAGACAAAACAGGTTGACTATCTTGACATAAACAATGGCGTCAGGACAAAGCATTTTGAGCAAGATGCTTTTTTAGGTTATCCAGTATGCTGTGCAGTCTGCTGTAATTGTTTTGAGAAATTGTTGTGCAAATGACATGATTTGAAAAATGCTCCAAAGCGACTGAGAAAAAATGTAAATCTAGATTTAAAACCAAACTGTTTTCAGATGCACTCTTTTAATAATTTTACCTTGTGTGTTTTATGTTTTCTTTTTTATTATGAACTTTTATTTACAGTACTTTTTAAACTATTCTTTGGCTATTTGCCCCTCTATGCTTTTATTTACTATTACTGTTTATATGCTATAAGACTTGAATAACTGATCTTTTCCTTCACCTGGATTGTGCAACAGGTTGAAAATCATTCTGCACAGACGTCTATCAATCAACCAATCAGTCAACAGGAGCAATTAGGTTTCAATCAGTCATGAATCAAGCTTGTCAGCTTTCAAATTCAAATCAGTTTTACATTTAAATATCAGTGTGGTAGAGACACGTTGGCTACCCCATTGTTCTGGTTAAGACTAGTTCAATAAAAGCAGCTACAGTAAACGAGGTATTTCAATGGACCAAAACAGAAAGAGAAAAATGGGACATTTATTTATCCCATTCTTTTGTGTCAGTCAAAGACTGCTGTATGTTTCTTTTAAATGAAAGAGAAAAGATTTTATTTTAAATCCACTGTATTCCACTGCAAATCTTCAAAAGCCAACACAGAATGCCTTTAATTTAATTTTCCTTTTAGCAAGTACAAACACTGCAATATTTTTTTCACCTCGTTCTGTGATTGCGGTTTGAAGAAAAAGTTATTTCAAATCAGTTTATGTGTACAGTATGCGTGATAATTAAAAACCAACCACAATAAATAATGACTGTGACTACAGGTATAATGCAAAAGTTTAAATGACAAGGGAGCTATGAAAAAAACAGAGACGTACAGTATGTTTGCTTGTACAACTATGGGTGCTATGGCAGAATTGGCATTGAAGTGTGCATCATCATAGCTCCACTACGGCACAGCAAGACTCAGTTAATAGCTTCCTAGCGGACTCGTCTCTGCGCTCTCTCTCTATGAGAGGCACTCCAAACAAACTCAACAACACCCACCCATCTCGCACCTGGGTCACCAACACAGGAGCGCTGAGCAGGCCCTCTCAAGAGCAGGGCAATCCTTCCTCCTCCATACTAACAAGAAACACATCAATATAAAGCAAGCCAGATATTGGCACGCAAGCACACAAAAAAAAAAAAAAAACGCTGACAGACACCCATCCTGGCACCCCCGAATGACCCAGACAGCCATGGTAATTATGTGCAGAGGAATGGACGTGTGCTCGGCTTAATCACAATGCATGACTGAGTGAGCTAACGAGAGAAGAGTCTTCACCGCACCTCTGCCCACAGCTCGTCAGCCATGAGGAACAGGAAGAGTGGGAGAGAGAGAGGGAGAGACAACACCACGGAGGCAGGAGGAGAGCGGGAGACAGAAAAAAAACAGAATGATCGAGCGAGTGAGAGAAAGAGAGAGAAAACAGAGTGAGTGAGCACGTGAGAGAGCGAGAGAGAGAGATAGAGAGAGAGTATAGTGTATAGTGTATGTTTGGTTAAGGGTTACAATGCATCTTGTACAATGTAATCTAGCACTTTATCACTCACCAAACTAAAGCCCAAATCACTGCCCTCATCTCCCATTAGTGTGGATGGGATTTCATCCACACAGATACTAATGCCACAATTATTCTCTGCTGACTGACTGCTCAAGGAAAATGGCTACAATTATGAAAGCCAACACAATGCCCAGGCTCTCCCGCTCCCTTTTCAAATCCATTAGAGTAAGCAAGTGGAACGTGCCACGTCCACAGCTTCCTCCACCATCTGTCCGTTCCTCCTGAACGTGCTCGGTGTGTAAATGGGCATGTTACAAATAGGAGAGCAAATGACTGGCAGAGAGCACATGCACACACACACACACACATCCACACGCACACACGCACACATCTGCACACACACGCACACCTCCTTAATTCTCTTCAGTCCAAGTGTGTTTATGGAGTCTTACATCAGTCGGGCTCTGACTCCACAGGGAGGAGGAGGGGGAGGGGAACACCTCTAGGGTCTTTCCCCTAAAAGTCTTTCATGTCCCTCTGATCATCATTCCAGAACACAGAACTGCCAGCCGGGACGCACACATGAACACAGTCTCTCTTTCTTTATCTCTCTCTCTCTCTCTCATACACACACATTCTTCCTAAATAGCTCACACTCTCCCTTTCTCTAATGTGTACCCCATACAAGCACTGCACTGCACTGACCCAATCCCCCACCCCCCCCCCCACACACACACACACACACACACAAATAAACAAACCAGACACACTATCACCATGACCACCTGTTTCCTAAACTCAGGCGAAGCCTCAAGATGAAGTGGAGAGAAATGTGTGATAATTGCTAATGGCTCTCTTTGCAGAGGCTTCAGGGCTGGGCGTCAGGCTTCACTGAGGATGTTGTGCTCCGTATTATCAGGGAGCAGGGCTGGTAAGCATACAGCTCCCCACTGACACACTCTACCACTCATCCACCAATGACATCCACTCAAAAACACATAGAGAAACCTTAGGCAAAGCCCTGATACTTAAGCCCTGGATAATGTAGTATGTGTCTGTGTGTCTGATTCAAAATGATCTTCCCCACTAGCACTGACCAAGGCTATGAGTGCACCATATGGCACTGATGGGTTGTATTGTATTGTACAGTTGTAGTTTTTCCTTGCTGTGGACACTTGGGAATTTAGGATCCATTCTGATAAACCATAGATACTATTCTCTTGGAGATTAAAACATGTACATCCAGGCCGACCAGTACTGTCAAATATGTGGCATTATTTTACATGTTCTTAGAAAGAAATTAGATTTTCAGAGGCTGGTAACTTCAAACAGAAACATTGTAATTATAACATATACACCAGTATATAAGATATCTTCAAATGCTTTTTTCTATGTTTACATGATCAATCATTCATGATATATTTTCACACAGCACATTAAATTCATATTGGCAGTGCAATATAGATTAATGTAAAACTTAGCAACTGTTTTTCTTAGAATAAGTATTTTTTCTTGAAATGAATCAGTAGTTCTTGATCTCCCTCTCTTTTATCTGATTTCAATGCTTGAATAACTGCTGAACTTGTCTCAGTCGTAATATCTGTAGCCTTGATCTCTTTTCATTGTCTTTCTCCATTGAATTTTTTTGTCTCTCTCAGGAAATGTTTAGCTCTGCCAAAGTGAATGAGGTGTATCTATCTGCCCAGATACACATGTATCCATCAAACAGAACAAAAATACACACACGCACACAACGCATGATAACATTGTAATATTATTTGGAAACACACATTTGGATACCTGTGCGCGCACACACTCACACCCACACTGAGCCCACCTTTTCACATAAGCTATGGATTTGTGAGGTAATTATGTTTTATGCTTTTGTGAGGCCTACTGGGAATGGATTAAGGCCTGTTTCTCTATCCTCCTCCCCCGTTGCCCCTATTAGTGGCTATTTCACTGCAAGGCTTTCCCTGTCTCTTTTACTGTACCAACAAGTCTCTCACTGTCTCTTTTACTATTTACTGCAAGGCTCTTCTTGTCTCTCTCCAAAGTACACACGGTTACAGTATATATAAGAATACAGACATAGACACTCACAAACAAATCGTAACATTTTTAGGCCGTGGCCTACTGGTTAGTTCTTCGGACTTGTAACCGGAGGGTTGCCGGTTCGAACCCCGACCAGTAGGCACGGCTTGAGCAAGGCACCTAACCTCTCACTGCTCCCCGAGCGCCGCTGTTGTTACAGGTAGCTCACTGCGCCGAGATTAGTGTGTGCTTTACCTCACTGTGTGCTCACTGTGTGCTGAGTGTGTTTCACTAATTCACGGATTGGGATAAATGCAGAGACCAAATTTTCCTCACGGGATCAAAAGAGTATATATACTTATAGATGGTTCCTAAAATATTTGTTTCACCACCTTGAGACAGACACACACACACACCATTACTTTTTATTTATCTATCACTAGAAGATTGTTTCCTCTCTCTCTCTCTATCTCTTTCTCTCTTCTCGATAGGGTTTGGGGTGATAAGAGGACAGGGACATCCAGCGATAAACTATCCAGTGACTATTTAATCCCCTTCAGTGCGACTCGCAGCCATGAAACACTGGCCTAAAAGGCGCATCTCCCCCGGCAGTGAAAGACATCTCCTGAGGACACTCACTTCACCATCTTTATAGGTGTACTTACTCACTCAATAACAGCTTTTCATGAAGCTAAATGGAGGTTCATTGAATGGGCTACGCATAGACCAAATGGCGCCTTTGTGAGCAAAACACATAGTTACACAAAGTGTTCCGATGTTGAGTGTTATTTGTGTTTTACTGATGGTTGCTAAAGAAAATAATAGGAGTTTTTTTTATTATGGGTTAGGAAGATAATGATGATGATGATGGATCTCAAAGCGTTCAGTATACTGTACTTGGATTTCAGTGGAGAGGTTTTCAAAAAGACCATTCACAGATTCAGCTGCGATAAACCACTGGCTACAGCACTACATAACTTTAGAAGTGAGTAAGGATAACACACACACACTTATACATACGTACACACACTATAAAACACTGTTGACAAGCTATGCAGAGGCCAAAGGGAGAACACAGATGGGCGAACACTGAAATCTCATTTGAGTACATCTGTGAATCCTTAAACAGCTTTTAAAATGCCCACCGCAATCTTCCACACAGTCAAACACAAACAGACACTAGATACTAACACATCCGCAAGCACACCCATACGCACATACACACAGACCCCACTCCCCGCCCCCTCTCTACCACACACACTTAGACACAAAGCCTCAAAACCATAACTCACCATATTTTGGCACAAGCCAAATGTGAAAGGCGGAAGTTTTCAAAAGTTGTGTTTGTTAGTTATTCTTAGAGACCAGTAGAATGTTGGTGCTGGGTTGTATCCCAGTCTATGGTTGTATCTCATGCTATGTTATATGATAAGTCATACTTTGTTCCCATGAGTATGTTAGGTATTGACGATCCATTCCATAAGGTATCAAAGGTTCCATGTCACAACATTTTGCTATGGAATGCCTTGACTTATTCAGAATGTGTTACTTTAAGAAGCAGTGACTTTGCAAGTAATCGTCTGCACTGATTGCAACATGGCACTTCTAAATACCTACTCCCAGTACACACCTCACACTTTGTAACACAATAATGTTGAAGTAACATGAATATTTCACATAACTTAAAGTGTAACTCCGGCAAAAATTTACCCCAGGGTCTTTTTCTGCATTAAAACACATCAAATAAGCAATGGAGACAGTATTTTTTCGTTGATCAACCACTACAGAGCTTGCTCCGGTATACTGTACGCTGTAGCCCCAAATCACAGTGGATTAGCACTAACCCCGAATGTTTTCAACTCTTGGTTACGCACCTGGTGCAGTCAGTTTTTCTTGTCTTAGTTTGGTCTTGTTTACATGACGCTGTTGTACAGCAATACATATGATGTAATTGGACAACTCTGAAAGACTTCCAGGGCCCTATCTTACACTCGTCGCAACGTGGCACCAAGCGCGACACAAGCCTTGTTCCTATCTTACACGAAAGGGAGTGATGAAAATTTTTCACCATGTAATCCAGTTCAATTGAACATTGTGCCCACGGGGCTTCATGCACTGTAGAATGGTTTGGGGGACCCGGCATAGAAAAGTTTGAGAACCCCTTCGCCTAAAACATCAACGTTTTGGGGGGTATTAGTGGTTTCATGTTAGTGATCTGGAGGGATCACTAGCGACGGATCGACAGTCTGTCATTTTTAAAAAGTGGGTCCCTAGAAAAAAAGTTTGGGAAACACTGCTGTAAACGATTCTAAGCTAATTCTAACCTGTAACACTTTTGTCAAATTCAGCTAATGTCCATGACATGATCTGCTAGCTGTCGATTCTCTCAGTATACACTGTATGTTTCCAGTTCACAGGGCCAGGACTGTGCACAAAGATTGTTTTTTTACAAAGTGGAGCAGTGTTTCCCATACATTGACTTATTTGTGGCGGCCCACCACAATATCATTGTCCACCACACAATGATTTTCCTGGTTGTACTAAATTGTGCTTAAATCTGGTTAGAATCATAACCACACTGCACTAATTTGTTAAAAAACTATTGCATTCAGGTTAACTCTGCAAACCTATACACTACAAATAGAATTCAATTCTGTGGGAAACACTGTGGAGTAAGCCTGTCCCCCAAAACCATAACAAAGCACTGTGTGGAAGCGTGAGCTCCAAAACCATAACAAAACACTGTGTGGAAGCGTGAGCTCCAAAACCATAACAAAACTGTGTGGAAAAGTGAGCTCCATCTCTGATGGCGTTTGGTTCAAATGTAATGTCTGTCGCTTTGAAAAAAAAGTGTCCGCTAAAAGACATAAATATAAACATCAACAAATGTGATCTCATCCAGCATTGCTTACATCCCCTTTAAAGGGTAGCTGTTATGGAAGTGTGTTTAATCCAGTAAAGCAGTTCTGAGTTTCTTTCAAGTAATATGATTTGTGGTGTTAACACATTTGTTTGTCTAAACAGAATCTCTGGCAAACTTTGGCATTCAAAGGCATTGCTCTATTCATCTATGCTCGGCGGTATCAAAAGGGATATTGAAAAGAAATCAAAGCAGCATTTGAAGAATGAAAAAAAAAAAAACATTGAGAAACTGCTAGAAAACTGCTCCTGGACTGAGAAATATCATTACAAGCAGCCTAATGTTCTGTTCTTGGTGTGTTCTCTCCCCCTGGCCTGTAAGTGATAGATAATAGCGGGGCTCATCAGAGAGTATTCATGCTGGGTAGGGAGAGGTGTGTTTCTCTGCCAGACACCAGCACTCCGGCTCTGCTCATTGGTTCGCTCGGAGAGAGACGATCAGAGATCCAAACAGTGGCCAACAGAGGTGACTTTCACAAGGCTCTTTATTCGCCACCAAGAACCTCACTGTTATTATTACCATTAGCATTGTTGTTGTTATAATTATTATTATCACTGTTATTATTATTATTATTATTATTATTATTATTATTATTATTGTTATTTTAAAAACAAAATCTGCCAGTACAGTGTAACTGATGACGTAAACAGGCAAACAGCAAGACAATACGCACATTATTCTTTCATCTTGCAGACACACATTGCATGCATTATTAAGAAAACATTACTAAAGCCCTTACACACATACACACACACACACACACAGGCACAGACATTCACATGTACTTGAACAATTGACATTAATCACAACCCAGCTGTCTCGGCAGCAATCATGTTGAACAATCAGTGAGCTCTTCCCTCTATCCCTCCCTCTCCCTGCTCTCATGCATATTTCATCACCCAGCACCACGTTAGCTTGTTTGCATTCACAGTAATGTTAGCCCGCAAGCAAAAGATCTTTTACTTCATTCTCTGTCAAAAATCCCACCCAGCTACACACACGCACACACAACACACGGACACACACATTACACACACACACACACACACATATACACACACACACACACACAGAGGTACACTATGTGCCTGGGAACATTTAAAACAGAGCCCTTTCTCCACTGTGTGTATGTGTGTGTGTGTGTGTGTGTGTGTGTGATGATACATGACATTCTCTGAGGAGTGGTGCACCACCTGTATATTTGCACATGGCTCATCCTCAATTCATGTAATCTCCCCTTGGTAATAGACTTGCAGTGCTAACCCTGACCTTTATCTAGTAGCATTGAGACAAGCATAAGAAAACACATTCGTCCAACACAAATATAAAATGTACAAAATACAGAATAAAGGTTTCAAGTGTATGATATAATTTATAGGGGATAATCCAAAATATTGATAACACAAAAAATGCATGTAGCAACTAACCATTGTAAAATAAAAATAAAAATTAAAGAGTAAATCAAAGATCTTAAAAGCAGCTCTAGAGTATAGTGCAAGTTCTAAAGCTGCCAAGAAACAAATGCAATATTTAATGTTGTTTTAGTGCCAAATGTCCTTGCTGTATATCATGCTTTGTTTTAAGTAAGACCGCCAAGTCTTTTGTCAGACGCTCACAGGAGAATACAAGTGTTTGTTTTCGTATTTCAATTTGACATTAATTTGGGTTTTCAACAATAATCAAAATACTCACGTAAAGCAGGTAGCTTAATAAGTCACTGGTACGCAAGAACTTTAACTACCTCCCATTGCACAAACTTCTCATTCAAAGTCATAATTCAACTCCATGAATGTGTTCACCCAATACTGTCCATTCATATTTACAACATAAACTCAGATTGGGAGGTAGAGGCAGGGACAGAGAGAGATTTATTGGTTATGGTCAGACTGATATGAACTGTAATTTTAAAAATGACCACTATAGACCCTTTCAAGAGAGTTCCATTATCAGCATCATAGTTGGCCCCACAAGACTTCCTTTTTAACATTCCATATGTTATCTTAATGTAGAGGAAGTAGATTGGGGCCCAAATAGAACGTCCAAGCATTGTTTTTGTTTTTATTGATGAAAGGGTCTATAAAGAGATTGATATCTAAAGTGTAGGGCAATCTGTTAGGAAAAAAAATCACACAACCCGTGTTCATGAAACCTTCCCATATCTCATACCAAGTCCAAGAAAATCCAAGTGGTGGAACATTGTCAAAATTGGCATTAGACTATTTGTGCATAGGTCATACTAACCGAATCAAAATGTGAGGAAACACAAGACCATTCTTAAATTTACACCAAAGCAACCAACCACTCAAAATAAACTTAAGAGGTACGTTAAAGGGGCACTATGCCGTTTTTTTTTAGCTTAATTTACCTTAACTGAACAGCTTCGGAGTCATTGAAATGGTTATATGACTTTTTTTCGGGTTGAATGGTGGCCGTCTCGCTTCCCCCTAGCGTCTGTGAGTGGAAAAAACACTCTTGCAACTTTGGGCTGTTGGGCCGATAGTCTCAGAGACAGAAAGTCTTGCAGCCTCACAATGTAACAAATTGCTTTACTGCACTACACACATACATGGCAGGCACCGGGCTAGAACAAGGTAGCAATGGAGTTTCTCAGACATTTGTCATGGCAGAACCAGTGAAAAGAAGCATAAAGAGAGTAAACCGTTGTCGGAGGAACAGGAAAAGAGGAAAACGGCAGGCTGACAGATTGAGGAGTGTGGTAAAATACTGTATATACTCTGAGCTGCAGGGGGAGCTCTGCAGAGAAACCTGTGAGCAAAAAGCGAGAAAACTGCAAATAAATTGCCAAAACTGCATAGTTTAGTTTAGAAGTTAATACTTCATGATGGCTCCGACTCAAAACCAATATAATAAACGATTCCAGTTTTCCACAGTAAACAGTAATATCTCTGTGCAGCATGTTGGACTAGTCCCTGCATGCCCCAAGTGTACCTATTTATAGCTCTCGTGTAATTACAAAGCCAGTGATTATCTTAATCAGATATGAGAATTCATCAGGAGTACGGTGGTGGAGTTCTGTGAGGTGGTAGAGCAAAGATAGATGGAAAAACACAATGGGCCCCAAACCCAGGATGTTTCAGAGATGTTTCTAGAGCAGGGGTGGGGAAACATTTTGGCTCAAGGGCCACATTGGGTTTTGAAAATTGGCCGGCAGAGCAAAACAACCTGGTGAATTAAATAAACAAATTAGCTTGCTAGGACATTTGGGGAAAATACCGCTCTGCACTGGATGTTACAGCAGAGATGAAATGCGCTCTCCTTCACAACATGTTGTGAATGATTGGGGTGGCCAACGTTTTGTGACATAAAAATAGGTTCACCTGCCAAAAAAAGTTAGGAACCCCTATTCTAGAGCATGGGTGTGCATGGTTATAGGTGACTCTAGAGCATGGGTTTGCATGGTTAGAGGTGTTTCTAGAGCATGGGTTTGCATAATGGGTCATGGCTCTATACTACAGTAGGTGAAGTGGAATATAGCCAGTGTAATGGGAGGCTAATTGGCATTAATAGAGTGTGTGATTGATCACATGTGGTGTAAACATAAAACATAAACACCAGGCTGTTTGGCATTTTGGCGACCCGGGTTTGATTCCCGCCTCGTGGTCCTTTCCGGATCCCACCCCTGCTCTCTCTCCCATTCACTTTCTGTCACTCTCCACTGTCCTATCATTAAAGGCATAAAAAGCCCCCAAAAAATATTACAAAAAATAAATTTAAAAAAAGTAAGTCATTCAACAGGATGTGGGGAGCAGCGGAATTGTGAAGTGACCTGGTAGTAATTGAGTGTCTCTTGTGTCTTCCTTGTTGTGGCACACCCTGATCTTCTCTTTTTACAATTAATCACCTGTGGCTGTTTGCTTCATATTTTTTTTTTTTTAGATGCAGGTTATCATGTGAAAACCGACTCTGTTTTGATGGTGTTCACTCGATCGATT
This sequence comes from Alosa pseudoharengus, assembly GCF_046254945.1. Lineage (NCBI taxonomy): Eukaryota > Metazoa > Chordata > Actinopteri > Clupeiformes > Clupeidae > Alosa > Alosa pseudoharengus. Next base: position 16,966,005 of record NW_027468774.1, read on the forward strand.
CAGACACAAAAGGACAGCGTCTGCAAGCTCTGGACATTCTGTCTCCAGAGACGGCTGTCGGACCCGGTGATCTGGCTCCAGTGCTTGGTGACCTTTAAACACAGTGACACACACCATCATGCTGAGAGGCAGAAAGTTCGTCTGGGTTCACACTCAACCAAGCGGCACTCACTTCAGAGCAGGTGCTGAGGCAGAGAGGCAGAGTAAAAAAAAAAAAAAAAACAAGTCGCAGTAATCTACCGGGCATAAAGGATGCAGGCAAATACAGCACAGCCCTGCTTGCTAATTGCACAGTTTAGCATGGTAATGGCCTGTTTTTTACTGTCAGGTGGCTTTGTGGAATGCATTAGTGAGGACACCCCCATCAGTGTGGGAAGCTGCCTCTCTGCCACATCACCTCTCTGCCGGTGCAGCCAATCAGGACCAGCACGACACCCATCCTGGCAGGGAAGCTGCACACCGTCCCACTGCCCCCCTCTGATCACAGCCTCTCTGTTTAGCCCAGATCGAGAAAAAAAGCAAGCCAATAATGTTTAGGTGTCAACGCACGCACGCACGCACACACACGCACGCACACGCACACACTCAGCCTAATCTCAAAATGTACAGACAAAAAGACAGCTGGTAGCTAAAGTCTGGAGATAAAGCAATTGTTAGGAACGAAGCCTATGAGACAGCCCCAAAGAACAAGGCGAGTGATTCATTACACAGGCGCACACCTGGGACACTGCATCTGAATGGCTCTCCTCTTCATCAGGTTAGCATTAATTAAAGCCTGCTAGCACATCGCTAGCACATTACCAAAAAATATACCACCACATCTCACTCATCCTGTCACTATTTTCACACTTGTAAGGAGCTGCTAGTTTCACTATTGATGCCCATAACTCATGTAGCCCCTGGAGCCGAGATAGAAACATCATTAACAAAGTGCTGACTTGCAGCGCTGTGCCAGAGATGCTCCAGGACTGGTATTACTGTGAGGAATACAGCTCAGGCTATGGAACTTTCATTAGCACGTGGGAGTGGCTGTGTCTATGGCCTCCAGGTCTATGCCAAAGATGCAAGGTAGGTGGGTTCTTGTGGGTTGATTGTGGCTTTAAAATGTTCAAGTGGCCAAAAAGAGACAGATCTGATGGGTCTTTGTCCAGCAAGGAAGTAGTCATGGGATTCTTTAGAGAGAATAGAATACACCTAAAATGGCAAAAGTCTGGGAAGCAGGGAGTGAAAAGCGAGTCTGTGCCAAAGTCTTCAGGGGCCCTGTCGTGCTTTGTAGTGAGATGCTGTCAAAAGATGTTTATTTTCAGTGGGTTATCAAGGGCATTACGGTCCAGAATATTTTTGGGTTGCTTGTGGCAGTCTGTGGGCAAGGAGAATAAAACCGAGTGCAGATATTGTAACGAGTCAACCTTATGGTGTACCTAGTGCCAGGTTTGACATTCTTGATGTACTGTAAGAGTTTACTTCAAAGGAGGCCCAAGGTTAACCATGTCAGGGGTATTGTTCCATACACCTTTTCCCATACTTCTCTGCCAAAGAAGAAAGAGATTTTTTGATGCTGTATCCTGCATCGCATCCAGCCATGATGGGCTCAAAATTTGCTCACTTGTGACCCGCTTGTTTGATGTACTTTTCAACCCGTCCTGTCGGTGTCGAGCCATCTCAGCGACCTAATTGCGAGAGCCGTGTAGATACTCCCCCCCACTCAGCGAGATGCTGAGTCGCCCGCTTGTAGTGCCAGCCTGCGCTATCGCTAACAAGAGCTTGGGGCTCATCAAGCCCTACCAGTGGGGGAGACCAGGACTTCAGAGACCGCCAGCGGAGCCGCTCGCTGATCAACCCACCCAAGTGTAGTGTTAAGGGGAAAGAGGCTGATCCCCAGGCCTCCGCGTCTCCATGGAATATATGTTGGAGGAGGTGGTGGTGGTGGTGTTGGTGTTGGACTGGGAAAGAGTTGAATACGAGTGTTACTCTGGCAGCGCAGCTCTTTCAGATTGGTTAGTGCTCAATGTCACATTTCTTTACTCGAATGGTCTACTCACCTGCTGTGCTGCGCCATCATGTTTCAGAGGTAAAGCATGACAAATCACTAGGAGGCTCCAGGGTGGCAATAGACACCTAGAGAACAAGATCCTCACCAAACTCCCGCTACCTCCCTTTGATAGGGACATAGCCAGCAGGAGGTCAGTTTGCCATCTTGAGAGTATTTGACGTCATCTCCTCCTACCTTACTATGTATGTTCACAGCTCTAAGGCCTCTATTTGTCACAATTTCTTCTGGAAAACTGTTGTTGTTGTTTGTTTTGAGTTTCTTGTTGTGTAGTTGTTTGTTTTTGTTTTGTTCTGTTTTATGTATCTTGTTTGTATGTGTGTATTGTTTCTGTTTGATTTCTGTTTGTATTGTGCTGGACCCCCTCGAAAATGAGATGGTACATCTCAAGGGGCTATCCTAATAAAAGAATGTAAGAATTTTAGTTGTGCTGATTTTCTCCCTGCTGCAACCTTGCTCAGGTCTCTTTCCTCCACCCGTTTCAGCCTTGGTTTTTTCCCCTGCTCCTCGCCAGTCACCCTTGTAAGGGATTCCATTAAGGCAGGGGTGCTCAAGGGCATGGCAACACTGCCTCAGTGAGAGATTAAGCCCCGGAGGCTTTCATTACAGGACTTAACCTGTGCACATGCACAAACACATAAAAAACACACTATACACACACACACACACACACTCAAAACATGAGTGGTAATACATACACACACACACACAAAACAGTACACACGTGCACAGCATATTTATGAAGTCAAAGTAACCAAATCCGTATTTCCAAAACCTGTTGAATATGTTATCTCTGCACTGATGATATCTATGATATCTGATGAACTGATTATATCTACATAACTCCTCTGAAGGCAGCACACATCAGTAGACTTTCTCCACACTACATGGTTCTTTCAAGGGGCTCACAGAGACTCTGATAGTGTGATGGCTGGTGTGTGTGGGTGTGTGTGTGTGTGTGTGTGTGTGTGTGTGTGTGTGTGTGTGTGTGTGTGCGTCTAATATTTCCTTTCATATAAAAATTAAACTGTATGTCTGTTTGAAGATCATCTTGTGATGTGACCGAGGACTCTAATGGGTCACATGGCAAATGTTTAATTGGCGCCCATGAAAAAAAGTTCAGAAATATTTTGCATTGGTTTGAAACTTCCAACCTCAGCACTTCCACTTCATTTCAATCTATCTCTACAGATTCCAATGTGTTTTATTCTGTAGAGTGCAGAAGGGAGGGTAACTCTTGTTATTGCACTGGCATAATTACCCTGGAAGATGAGCTGTGGGAAGAGTCTGAGCTACAGGGGGCAAACTGTTGCATATGGAGCACATGCTGGAGTGAGAGGACTGAGGAAAAACATATGGAGAAGCCTGTGGGGGGTAACCTGACCCTAGCCAGATGAATTTCGTTTCGCTTAGCTCCGCCTAGCTTCACTCACATCCATCTGGGACCTCTTCCATTGAGAGTGATTTCTGCAACCGACTTTATGGTTCAGCCAATCAGGACGCAGGGCGGGAGTTTCATAGATGTGACATAGCGTAGAAGCGACTGTGACACTGTTATTAGCGTCACGGGTTGGCTTCGATGTGAGTGGTTGAAGTAGCACGTCAATAGATGACGGACAAGTGGCTTATTCAATCATATGCAAGCATTTTTTGATTAGGCCCAGCCTTCTGAAGCAACACTTCAATGGATCGGTTCCAGATGGATGAGTGGAGCTAGGCGGAGCGAAATTCATCTGGCTAGGGTCAGGTTATGTGGGGGGACCCTTGATTCAGATAACCCGAAAAGAGCCAGCGAACCTCCTGGAGCTTGCCATCTGCAAAGCTGTGATAGAGAATAATCCAGTGAAGTTATATAAGTATAGGAAACTGGAGATGCCCATTAAACATACACGATCCATGAGGTGAAAATGCATTATGCATGCGGAGAGCATATAACGTGGCTGACATGCTAGATGGGCTGAGCTTCAGTGAGACGCAGGTCACTGGATTACTATCAGACAGAAACATTTTCCAATTGCACAGGCATTGGCCTCACCACTCAGCACTGGTGTGGAACTCCGCACGGTGCCAGCGCTCAAGGGCACAGGCATACATCACTCACCAGGGAAACACTGAATTAAGGCCCTTTCTGAAATGGTGTGAAGCACTGTACACACACACACACACACACAAGTGTACAGAATCTAAACTATCAGCCCCATGAGGCCCTATGAGTCTAAATAGAACAGTATATAGTCTCAGTTAGAACAACTAAATGGAACACTATATAGTTTCAGCCGGTAATAAAAAATTTTTTAGGCCTGTTACCAAACAATGACTAATAATAACGAGTACCATAAATGACTAATAGCAAGTGTAGCCCTTGATTAAATGTTCTGTTGAGAACATAACTAATGACATAGCTGTTTCTAATAATGAAATGTAAAATAAGCTATAATTAAGTCAAGTCAACTTTATTTATATAGCGCATATAACTTTATTTCATACACATACATTTCATACATAAAAGCATAAAAGGGCAATAATTGAAAAGTGTTTAAAAAGTAATAATTAAAAAAAAAACATAGAGACCATTTTAGCTGAAAGACTTTTCCAGATTTAGAAATGTAAAACATAAGTGATCAGTTAGCAGAAAGCATCTGAGAAAAGTTTGGTCTTAAGTCTAGATTTGAAACTGGCTACAGTTGGGGCAACTTTGATCTCATCTGAAAGTTGGTTCCAGAGCTGAACTGCATAGCAACTAAACGCTGCTTCACCATGCTTAGTTCTAACAGTAGGTACTAACAAGTATTTCTCCTCAGACCTGAGAGGTCTGGAAGGTGTGTACTGCTGAAGCATGTCTGCTAGGCAATTTGGTCCTATTCCATTTAGTGATTTATAAACAAGCAGAAGCGCTTTAAAGTAAATTGTGTGACTTACTGGAAGCCAATGCAGGTACTTAAGTATTGGAGTAATGTGGTCAATTATTTTAGTTTTTTGTGAGAACCCTAGACGCTGCATTTTGTATCATCTGAAGCCATGGGCGTAGGTTTAGGGTGGGACGCTAGGGACTAGTCCTAATCAATATTTTGAGATGACAAAAATGCCCCCACCAATATTTTAGCAAGCTCCTTTGTGCTATTCCGACGGCCAGGATGACAGTAAAAGAAACACTGTCATTTGATTGGCTGAAACTGAAGGGGGTTTATCTGACACGCACAACAGCGTCAAAGCATAGGCCTACTGTACTTCACTTTGTGGTGACACTGGCAGAAAAGTGAGCGAGTGTGTCGGTATAAGTTATCAGGGATGTCTACCAATACATAACCCTAAAAGGCCAGTGTGAAAGATTTGTAATATTTCCTTTGCTCTTCAGCATGCACATTTTTCCCCTTTTGGTGCTTTGTAGATCAGCTATGCCACCAAAGAAGAAAAGGAACATTCAAAGCTTTTTCATTATGCAGAGTCTAATAGGCAAAGTAACTAGCCATACAAACTGGCAACTGGTGACCAGGCTTACAAATGCGGATTTTACTGTGGAAAATAGCATTAACTGTTAGGATATTACCCAGGATATTGTCACAGCTAAACCTAGCTTCTGTAATCGTTCAACCAAGGTTAGGAGTCATGTTGAATAAGGGTGTGCTGCAGGGCAGTCGCATAATAAAAGTAGAATAAAAAACAGAATAAAAGTTACCATGTCATTGACTGTTAATTGGGCTACCAATCTTGCAGTCGCAATAAACAATGGATCCGAGACATTTTCCTGTTCCTATATTCTGTTTATGTAGGCTAATGTATTTGTGAATGTAGCCTGCACAATGCAAAGAAATATAAAACATAAACTATGGTACATTTCCATACTCATAGAAATGAACATCGCGAGACATTTATCTCATCTATGATCTCATCCCAGAAAGATTTTCTTTGACTTTGACTTGTTTATTTGAACATTAGTTTTATCTAATGACATAGCAAACATGATGAATTGAATCTACATATCCTTGCACTATGCAAAACTTTTTTCCACTAGCCTAAAACCTGAGACTGAATTGCGTTACGTTCCTCTTAAAGTGACAGGCACTCAATTAGACTTACAGACCACAAATGTGATGATATTAAAGAAAAGTTATCATTTAAATATCAATAAGATTCAAATTACTAAATATGTTTAGCTATTAGTAATAACAATAAAAAGTTCATATGAATTCCAAAATATGAAAACCTATGACAACCATCACTTTCTGTGTGTGTGTGGAGGGTCATTTAAATTCTATGATTGCCACTGATGATGATCACACAATATTCAATATTACTGATGGCGTCAAGGTGGTGGGGGCCCCCAAACCAATTTTTTTTTTTTTAATCGCAAAAGGACGACAAAAGTATCGAAAAGACGGCCAAAAGTATCGAAATCGAGATTTTTCACTTGCTATTGGTATTGAAACAATAATGTTGATATCGTGACAACAGGAGTTGGGGATGTGTCCCCACCAAAGCTGAGACCAAACCTACGCCCTTGTCTGAAGCTGTTTGATAGTCTATTTAGGAAGGCCTGTGAAAAGCCCAGTACAGTAGTCAACCCTACTGGAGATAAATGCATGAATAAGTTTTTCTAGATCATGTTTAGACATTAGCCCTCTAAGTTTGGCAATATTTTTGAGGTGGTAAAAAGCTGATTTAGTTATTGCTTTCATGATCACTGTCAATTATGACACCAAGATTTCTAACAGTATCCTTTGCTTTAAGCCCTTTAATATCAAGGAGAGTGGCAACCTTAAATCTTTCCTTTTTTTTACCAAATATAATTACTTCAGTTTTTTCTTTGTTCAACTGAAGAAATGTTTGAGACATCCGGTTGTCAATCTTGTCAATACTCTGACAAAAAGATCCATTGTCATTAAGCGAAAGAGCTAAGTAAGCTAAGTCCAACCCAGTGCTCTAGTCTGTGTAGTAATATTTTGTGATCAACAGTGTCGAAGGCTGCACTAAGGTCCAATAACACTAGAACTGATGTTTTGCCTGCATCTGTATTGAGGCGTATGCCATTTAAAACCTTAATAAGAGCTGTTTCAGTGCTGTGATTTGCCCGAAAACCTGACTGAAAGTAATCAAAATACCCATTTCATGTTAGGAAGGTGGTTACTTGATTAGAGACTATTTTTTCAATAATTTTGCCAATAAAAGGTAGATTGGATATGGGCCTGTAGTTGTTTCGGATGTGTTTTGAGAAAGTTCGATTGTACCGTTTTCAGTCACAACTCGTAGCCTGGAAGTTAGCGGGGCATTTCAATTGCGCCGCTACAAAACGCTATTTCTATACCTCTTCTACAGTTCCAAACAACATAACACTTACGTGGTAGTGAGTGGAGGGTCCCTAAAGCCAAACCGAAGTATCCCGAGGTCTTTATGTGGTCGAATAGAGAGTCCAGAATGAATTTCATCAAGCCAGTACCTTTACAGAAATGTTGCCATCTTTGCCGCCACTTTGAGGGGAAAGTCCGTAGGAGTCTTATTGCTGAGTGTGTTGTAACACGCTCTGGAAATTCACAATTTCCGTTTAAAAAAAAAAAAAAAAAAACATAGTCCAGTATTTCTTTCGAAATTGAAATGAAGTTGTATGGACTGGACTATGTTTTTTTTTTTTAAAACGGCGACGAAATTGTGAATTTCCAGAGCGTGTTACACAGCAATAAGACTCCTACGGACTTTCCCCTCAAGGTGGCGTCAAAGATGGCAACATTCCCGGAAAGGTACTGGCTTGATGAAATTCATTCTGGACTCTCTATTCGACCACATAAAGACCTCGGGATACTTCGGTTTGGCTTTAGGGACCCTCTACTCACTACCACGTAAGTGTTATGTTGTTTGGAACTGTAGAAGAGGTATAGAAATAGCGTTTTGTAGCGGCGCAATTGAAATGCCCCGCTCACTTCCGAGTTGTGACTGAAAACGGTACAATCAAACTTTCTCAAAACACATCCGAATGACATAATTTTGATGTCAACTCAACGTGTGTACCCCCAATCATCCGGAAATCGATCTAAAGTGCATTTTACTCCGGATAATTCCTTTAACAACAGCTATTTTCAGGGACTTAGGAAATGTGCCAGACAGTAATGATGCATTTACAATGTGAAGTACCGTACATCTGCTGCTATGAGGTGAAGAACAGATTTAAAGAAACTGGTAGGTAGAGTGTCTAAGCCACATGTGGAGGAGTTGAGGTTCTGGACAGTTTTTACAAGAGTTTCATAGTCTATCAAACTAAACTCTGACATCAAGTTAAGTTCCCCTTCCCTTGAGGCTGGAAGTTCAAGATGTTGAGTACTTTGGCTGATCTCAACAATGCTTGGTTTATTCTTATTTATTGATGCAGACTAAGTGTCTCGGGGGAGTCTTTTCTGAGTGTGAGCCCCTAAGTCTCCCGTAGTCTATAACTGTCTCTCACACTTTCTTTCATTCTTTCTCTCCCTGTTTCCCTCGTTCCCTCCATCCTATTAAGGGGAATTAGCTCACTCACATACACAGGAGAATTACTATGGAAGCTTAAGAAACAGAAATGGAAGGAATAAATCACAGCAGGCAAGTTAACCATGCATAAACGTGTGAGAGAGAATGGATTAGCACACAAGTCCATGCTATCTCTCACTCTCCCACACACACACATGCACGCACGCACGTACGTACGCACTGTCTTCTGTCTGTTTCCTCCCACCTCTCTCCTCATGCTATCCCCATGTCTACTCCATCTAAGTGTACAAATCAACACTTAGCAATCATGTTGGCGCTTTACTTGAGCTATCTATTATTAAGACTAGATTAGGAGATAAACGTGTCATAAAGATGCTATGGTGGATGCGATAAACTGTCACAGTGTCTCTGCAGGGGGATGGCAGACTCACGTCACCATTACAGTCATGACACTAACCACAGTAGCACCAAGTAACAGCTTCCATTAAGTGCAATGCTATGACTTAATAGCATGTGGGGCTCATGTGGAATTTGACATGATTCTACAACATCATGATATGACACGGATGCATACAACATCCACTGTTCTGTCAGGACATCTCCTAGCAGAGCAGAGCATCCTTCATGGCATATTTGTGTCATATTTTTGGTAGAGTAAACAAACGAAAATGAAACAGAATAGAATGTCTTACTATGTCTGTCTGTTTCTCCATGATCAGTTCTATTTGATACTCTGGAGCTGAGGAGGCAGATGAGGCCCAGGCCGCTTATCATAGCATAACTGTTGGTTTTAACAATAAAAGTCTTTAACAAACAAATAATTATGGTGTCAACAAAATCATTCACTTCTCTTCAAGTAAAGTACTGCTCTTTCACAGGTTTCTGCGCCCACACACTCAGAATTTGATCTCCAATTAGCCCTGACAGCTCTTTCAGTTCCCTTCATCTGTGATGCTACGCCTACTCCATCTAATATTCTTTCTTTTCTTTCTTTGTCTTTCTTCCTTTCTTTCTTTCTTTTTTCTCCATCACTGTCTCTCAGTGTCCTCATCTTTTCTCACGTCTGTCTGTCGCCCACATCGTGCACAGTATCACATCACAAACAAATAAATAGAACACACAAACATCACATGACTTTAGACCTCATGCCTGCTGCAGTGCAAGACTAATCTGATGCCTACCTCCTGTGCCCATACATCGGTATGCCTATGAGAGTCTTTCTGTCAGTCCAGGATTTCATCAGGCACTCAGTCTTGCAATCTGTCAGAGCTCAGGTCAACCAAGGGAGTCATTTATATATAATGGTTACTGTGAAACCATCAATCCTCTCTCTCTCTCTCTCTCTCTCTCTCGCTCTCTCTCTCTGTGTGTGTGTGTGTGTGTGTGACTGTGATAAAAATGACAAAACACAACCATGAGTACACAGTTGCTAAAAACCACAACCTCCTTGATTCCCATTCCACCACTGTGGTTAAAAACCACAACCTCCTTGATTCCCATTCCACCACTGTGGTTATCATGTATGGTATTTATACCTTTGCTATCCATTTTCAATGCACAGAGTACCAATTTAGCACTAAGGTGGTCAACTCTGACAAAAAGGCATGTTCCTGCATGGTAAGCTACGGAGAGCAGAACCAGAGACATCATTCTCCTTGTTATAAGTCAGTGTGCCATAAAATTAGCTTTTTAAAGATTAAATAACTTGCTGTAAGACTTGTGCCGACCATTGCTTAGGGACTGCCACACAGTGTATTGTAAGGATCAGACAGGTTAAACTACATTTCTTAGAGAATTCTCTGCTACTCTCCGCCTCTTGACTTTTTCCTTCTTCTTTGGATCAACACTGCCAACATTGTTGTGCTCTATGACCTTATCATGTACATCCCCGAAAGGTTAACATCCAAACCTTGATTAAGTGTTTCCTTAATGACCGTGTCCATGGTAACAGAGAGGGCCAGTGACAGCTTACGGAAAGCACCAGTGAACATAACCCTGTGGAAATCTCTCACTCTCTTCTTTGACTCGCTCTCTATTTCATTAATGCTCTCTCTGTTCTCCCCTCTCTTCTTCCGCACGGAAAAACTGTAGACATACATATACTGTAGCCACATGTATCCATCTAATGAACTTGATATTGATAAAATGTGTCTATATTGATAACATGTCTTCTATTCTATCACTATGCGATGCTGAAATGTTCACGTAAGGGATGATGGACAACATGGCGTTCAGTCATCATAAAGACGGTGGTAATGGGGTCATGATGCCAAGTGAAGTAATGTTCAAGCATAACGTGACCAAAGAACCGGACCTAGTTCATAGGTGTGCAAATATGTGAAAAATAATTGACGTTCTAGAGAGCACATCACAATGGGAAATTCAACCAAGTAGTGGTACATAAGCATCTGTATCCTGTAGACAAGGGGTCGCCAACCCTGTCGATTGCTATCAACCTGTAGATCTTTGGGACTTTCCCAGTAGATCCCAAAAATAAAAACACAGTCAACAAATTCCTGCATGTTTGCCAACGTTTACCGGGCCTATATTTCAGCGCATGATTTATTCAAGTCCCGCAAATCTAGCCATCATGATGCGAGAAATTCCCGCCCACATTTACAGCGCTGTCTGATAACGTTAATCTAACAATAGAGCGGCGTAAATCCTCTCTCTCTCTCTCTCTCTCTCTCTCTCTCTCTCTCTCTCAGCAGGACCTGTCACTGCTGAAGTCAAATGCTAGGTGCTTCTACATCAACTGCTAAAGCTGGGAGTTTGGGTGTGAGGGCATCGTGGGTGAGTGTGTGCGCTTGGGACACAGGTTGCTGTCTGTCTGTTTCCCCCCCTTTTTCCCTTTCTTTTCCCCCTCAAAACCTATGCAGATTGAAAAAGTTTGCCTTCCTGTTGTTTGGCTTCGTGCCAGAGGAACAGGGTGGAGGGGACAGGTTTAACAGAGCCGGTGCCTTTGTTACAAATATCCTTGGCCACAAGGCTGAGGATTGAGCACAAGTATCATCAGTTAATTGGTGATCTTGAGACTTTCAATGGAACATGGGGTTGAGGGTTGCATTTGTGCACTGGATGAAGAAGGGGAATTATTGTTCAAGTTTTGAACCGTTTAAAGTGTGACTGATAGCTAGGTTGGTCTGTCTGTCAGGTTGATTGTTTTTTTTTTGGGGGAGGGGGGTGGTTGTGGTCATTTTGGAGGGAGGTTTTTATTATGGGTTGGTTTTAATGTTACATGGTTTCCTTTTTGACTGTCAAAAAAGGAACCTTAAAAGTCAAAGTCTCTCCATTTGAAAAACGTAATCGATTGCGGACGTGCACAGCAGCTAGACACGGAGTGCATCGTAGGCCTAGGTTACTTACACTTTCTTGAGTGCGTATTCATTATGTTCATACAAAACAGTGATCAAACATTATGAAATGTATCATGACATGTGTTATTTCATTAACACCTGTATAAGGACAATGCGATATCGGTTTGTGAAATGTATGCCATCGTTGTGTAACCCAGGGTCCCAGACTAAAACGTACAGAGGCCTAAATAAAAGGCCTTAAATTGCGCTTCAAGGTAGATCTTGCCTTTATTCAGGACCAAGGTCAGGGATCTTGGGCCCAAAAAGGTTGGTGACCACTGCTCTAGACTCTGGTCTTCCTAGTTGGGCCAATAGAAGTCTCCAAATTGTTCAGAATGCTGCAGCCATAATAATGACAAATTTAACCATAACACCTATTCTAGCCTCTCTTCACTGGTTGCCAGTACAAGCTAGAGCTGAGGTTCCCCTTTGACCTGAAAGTTGAAGTTGACCAATTGACCAAACTGGGGGCGAGAGATTGGAAGTGAAATTGGGATTTGAACCCGGATCCCTGTGAGCGTTTGGACCCGAACATTGGTGACTTGTAGTCACTTGCAACAAAGCTCCCCCAAAACATTATACACTTTGATCTTTCAAAACTCTACGGTACATGACACTGTCATCCTGACATGGTATTAAAGAGAGAGGCTCGATGATCCATTAAAATCAATCATTGGGTCCATTGGGTCTGATGACTCTTCAGTAGTGCCAGTGTAACCCCATTACCCTCTCTCTCTCTCTGTCTCTCTCTCTCAGGCTGGTCACCTGGCTCTGGGGTCTTCCTCAGACAGCAGTGTCTGCCCGCTGACCCAAACACATGGACAGGGCAAATAATCAGACCGTGGCTCACGGGGCACTCTGAGTACATCAGGAGTGCACGTCTGACTACAATACACACACAAGACTGACAGCACAGGAGCACAGAGAGAGAGATGGAAAGACAGAGAGAGAGAGAGAGAGAGAGAGAGATGGAGGGAGACTAGGGACGTGGAGAGAGAAGGGAGGGAAAGAGCTTTTATGGTAGCGCATCAAACCAGTGTTTAACCCTTTGGAATACCATACCCACAAATGCACAGGTTTGAAGTATGCGTATAGAGAACATATAGATTCCACAAGTGTGACACCCTCTGTTTGAAATTAATAGACAGAAAAGCCTGTATAGACTCTCTGCCTCATCCTTTAGCAATCAGGGTGATTCAGGAGATGAGAGTGGAAAGGAAGACAGAGAAAAGGAGAGAACAAAGAGATAAAAGGGGAGAGGGATGGAGAGAGTGAAAGAGAAAGAGAGAGAGAGTGAGAGCCTCTCAAAGCTATCTGTCTCACACAGTCAGGCGGAATCTCATTCAAACAGGTATTTTCACAACCCCTTACGTTTTGAAGCAGAAGATGAGACGACTGCTTCAAGTCACCGTCTCATAAAGTCCAAGTTCAAAACGCCGAAAACATACAGATGATATACAGACACAGGAGAATGCTTAGATGCATGCCAATGGTTGTGTATGAGAAGGACAAAGAAACAGGACATCTATGGTGAACAGTTCAAAGCCCGTAAGCCTTTTGTTGACTGGTTGAAAAACACACAGTATATGTCTAGATTTTGTTTTACAATTGTCTTGACATTTAAACCTAGCATTTACACCCACTCTCTCTCTCTCTCTCTCTCTCTCGGTTGTGAGTGTGTATATATTTGTTTGTTTGTTTGTTTGTTTGTTTGTGTTTGTGTTTGTGTGTGTGTGTGTGTGTGTGTGTGTGTGTGTGTGTATGCGTGTGCTATGTTGACAGTCTGTCTATGCACATTAATGTTATCTATTTGGACATCACTATGAGGCAGCATTCATCACCCTAGTTTCTCCATGCAATTTCACACAAATGTGAATCATGCCATTATATCAGCAGCAGTCATTTAGTAGATTGAGGAGTCAATGGCACTTCACTTGATCATTCCACAAACATACTGGACATTGGATTGTCTTGTTTACTTATTGTATACTGAATACATATTCATGAACGAATTCATAACAATGATCAGATTCCCATTCAAATAGCCTTAGTGTGCTTCAGTAAGCATTAGTAAAGCATGGCAGACAGAACAACAGGGCTGATTTGCTTGCATGGCATCTGAGCACTCAGCCACCTGGTTGGTCCTCGGTGGTCCTGCTGTGGCACACTCATCCAAAGTGTCACATACAATCACCAGAGAATAGACAGAGATAGCATGAGGAGAGAGAAAGAGAGAGGGCGAGAGAGAGAGATAGAGTGGTGCTATCATGCTGTGGTATCTTTATGCATTTATGTAATAGCTGCTTTGGCAATACAAGTGTATAACTATTTCTCATGCCAATAAAGCACCTTAGAATTTGAATTTGAGAGAGAGGAGTTCTCCTTCCCTCCCAAGTAGAGTGTGGTGTGGACCCTGGGTATGAGCATGACGGTGCACAAGAGAGGGATTTCAGTGTTCGCAGACACCAAAACCAACACCAAAAGAGGGCCTTTGATAACACAAAAACATTTTGTACATGTTGTTTGCCATCTGTTCTGTCTCTGAATGACATCCCACAATGGTGAAAGGAGGGCTGAGTAAATTCAACACCATGTTTTATTTCTTTTTTTTTTCATTTTAAACTCAACAGCGCTTTGTAAGTGCACAGTGAGATGAACTGTCATTGTGCATTTCACATCCTATCACAGACACAGGTTTCCAACAGAGAGCCTTCCGGGGGAAAAGTTGAGGAGAAGAAACAAAGATGGGCAGAGAGAGAGAGAAAAAGAGGGGGAGAGAGAGAGAGAAGGGGGGAGAGAGAGAGAAAGGGGGGGAGAGAGAGAGAAAGGGGGGGGGAGAGAGAGAGAAGGGGGTAAGAGAGAGAAGGGGGGGGAAGAGCACTGAGACAGAAACAAATGGACAAAGCAAATCTGACTACTCAACCTGGAGTATACACATACATAAACACACACACACACACACACACACAAACTCACGCACACGTATACACACGTACACACACAAACACACACTTAAGGAAAACCCCAGTAGATTCTTTAAAACTCTTCTGTCTACCAATCAATTCCCTGTCAATAATGCTAACAATAAACCCTGCACTGAAATCAGCACGACCCACCCTGAGCCATTAGCAAACCCTCCACTGCTGACATGGACACAAGGAGCAATACTGAGAGGTTTAGATGAGGTTGGAGATTAAGATGGGGGTCACATAATAGCTGGAACCAGTGTAGCCTACGATGTGTTCACTGCATACAGTAGTTCAACTCCTCGAGCAGCACCATGTATTTTGGAGGTGAGCATGCTAGCAAGGTCTGTCACTAGCGTGTCTCTTAAGGGAGCTTTACTCATGGCTAAGCTACGGTACCCACTAGCTACCGTTACAGTAGCCTGGTAGGGGTCATTCAAAGGGAAACCCCTCTGCCATGTCTCTAACATCATGCCAATTTAACATGTTC
Organism: Alosa pseudoharengus; assembly: GCF_046254945.1. Lineage (NCBI taxonomy): Eukaryota > Metazoa > Chordata > Actinopteri > Clupeiformes > Clupeidae > Alosa > Alosa pseudoharengus. Next base: position 16,981,320 of record NW_027468774.1, read on the forward strand.
AGGCAGATGCCACATACTGTCCAATTAGTTTAGTGAAGAAGAGAATAGAACAGGCATATAAATGTAATGGCAGATCTGACCGTTTTTGATGCCCAGTCGCTGATTGGCATCTCAGATAATCTGCTATGGCAGATTAAAGCTGTCAAGCAATGACCAGTAATAGTGACAAGACAATAACAACAAAGAACAATATGAAGAAAATGTAATTTGGAAAATGTTACTTGACTATGTCTACTTCATTAAAGGTCCAGTATGTAGGAAATAATGGACTGAACCTCAGTCTTCACTAAGAAGAGTACTAAACGTTTGTCATACAAAATGTTTTCCTTCATGCTAAACAAGTATGCCAAACATTTACTAAACAAGTATGCTAAATGTTTGTTGAATG
>NW_027468774.1:16984207-17006707 GCF_046254945.1 Alosa pseudoharengus
GCCTAGCTGCAGATTATATTATGACCTGCCATAAAACAAGAGAAAAGTTGTAGCTTTCCTGTATGTGACATATTGATGAGTTTATCCCCTTTGTGTACATGTAAATATATTTTTTATATATATAATTGGTATTGCTATTTACCTAAAATTGATTTATGGAGATGTATCTGTAAGTGTAGGCATATAATATGTGCTTACAATAATACGTTTTTTTTGTTTTGTTTTGTTTGTTTTTCTACAGTATAGCACTATTGCTAAAACTATTACTGTCCTTTTTTAATGCCATTTACCATTTATCCCTAAAAGGATAATTCCGGAATTTAGCACTTTGAGTCCCTTTTCTGGTTTGTTCTGGATGAACTACACTGTAGAGTGGTGGACACCGAAATTTTTACGATGGGTCCTGTCTCGACTTTCTGGCTCGTTTTGAATAGCCTTTGACTGTTTCAGAGTTGCTGGCTATGGGCATACACAAACATGTCCTTAAAACAATACAACCCTTAACGTTCGTTTTCAAAACTGTGCAACTCACCTAGTGGTTAGTGATGTTCGTTGATGTTCCAAAACAAGTAGCGTAGCGAAATACAATATTAACCACATAAGAAAATGTTAACCACATAAATAAACAATCCACATGAATTTCCCAATGTTGTGAAATACTTATTTTTTCATTCAGACTGGCCTCATCTGTGCTGCTATTGCTGGCTGAGTGGCTTTCATCATACAGTAGGCCAGAACACATAAGGACAGTTGTTTTGATGCGGTGATTAGATGATGGCTGAAATAACAGACACCCAGCTCTCTGGGAGCAATGATGAGAGCCTGTCACAGAGTTCTAACCAGTTTTTCTACCACTTAACAGAAAAGCATGGTGATCCGAATCAACCAAAACACTGAACTGTATGTGAGAGAGAGAGAGTGAGATAGATAGATAGATAGATAGATAGATAGATAGATAGATAGATAGATAGATAGATAGATAGATAGATAGATAGATAGATAGATAGATAGATAGATAGATAGATAGATAGATAGATAGATAGATAGATAGATAGATAGATAGATAGATAGATAGATAGATAGATAGATAGATAGATAGATAGATAGATAGATAGATAGAAAGATAGATAGATAGATAGATAGATATAGAGAGAGAGAGAGAATGTGTGTGTGTGGGTGTGTGTGTGTGTGTATTTGTATCTGTGTCCTCTTACAATATGCTTTAACAAGCTCTTCAGGGGACAGTTCACAGTGAATCATGATGAATCACAATGAGTCGCTAAAAAACAGATGAAATGGTCAACACATTTTTCACCACTGTGCATGCAATCACTCATCAGATTATGCAGAGAAACACACAGTGGCCTTCAAGCATCAGGGAGTGCTAGTGCTGGAATCTGAACCCAACACCTATAGCACAAGAGGGATACTCTGCTACGGTAATTTACACGCTCCACGATTCCATATTAGATTGCATACGAGATGGAATGCCTCATGCTGAGGATCTGCTCTAAATGTACAAAACTGCATGCTCAGGAACACACACACACACAGAGAAAACGAGATGCAAGTGGCTATTTTTACACCGGGGCAGGTTGCCAACCTGACTCCAGTGAAATAAAAAATGTCAGAGCCACTTCGTCATCATGGCAAGTCAAGCCACCCAAGCGCCAGTCAGTCCCATGGGAGTGCAGCTTCTATCACACACTCAGCTTCAAACATATAGCACACTCTCGCCTCAATAGACACACACACACCTACTGTACACCTACACCTAGACATGTGTGCACACACACACACACACGCCAACACATAGACAATAACATACACACACACACACACACAGAAAACATGCACTTATCAGCCAGAAATATAGGCACAGAAATAAATGCATGTGCAAGTGGGAAACATAAATATACCTATACTATCTCTTTCTCTGTCTCTCTCTCTCTCTTACACACACACACACACACACACACACACACCTTGACACGTTAGGTGTGTGTGTGTGTGTATACAGATATATACACATACATATACAGTATATGTGCATATCTGTATCCGAAATGCAGACACACACACTATTTGTCTTTCTCACTGCCATGTGTTTATTGACTTTTTTATGATGGCCATCTATCAAAACCAAGCTGGCTTTTAATGTTAATCATTTGTTACTGTGTGCAGTGAATGTCTAAAAGACTTCACTATTTCCCATTTGCTCTCTACTTTATGTCCACCCTTTATCACTCATCGTTTCTTCTCCTCCTTCTCCTCCTCTTCCACTCCACTCTCCACCCACCCTGCCCTCCCTCTAACCTTCCTTTCTGTTCCCCGACTCCTGAACATAACTCCCGAACATCAGGCTGCCCATGAATGATTGAACATTACTGTATGTTCATGCTGACGTGTCAGCACAGCGCTAAAGAACTCGGACTTGGTGTGAAAGGTTGCGTGTTTGTGTGTGAGGGTGAGAGAAAGAGAGAAAGAGAGACAGAGAGAGGGAGAGAGCGGGAGAGGGAGGGGGAGGGGGAGGGAGGGAGGTCATCTCCATGAACACAGACTCTTCTGCACACGGTCCACGCGCTCCTCCAGCTTAACCCCTGTCTGCTGCCACTCTCCCCTGAGTCCCTCTGCCATCAGCTATGCTCCAACTCATCCAGGAGAGATGGACGAGACCACGGCGGAGAATAAAGAATTTGTTTTTCCACTGCGAGCACACAAGCGGCTATGAGTGAGTGTGTGTGAATGCTGCAGTGGCAGTGTGCTGAGCATGACTTTTACGCTGATTACCAGGGGCACTTACACAGACGCTCTTCCAGTGACCTCAGCCTTATCCTTTTAAGGAGTGAATTACTTTTGCATGTCGTTCAAGAACTACACTGTAGATCTAGAATGTACATCAACTTCCATTCTAATCTCAATTCTGAATCGATATAACTGCAGGCATCAGGCATCATCTATTACATACATGTACATATAAGTATCTAACAGTCTATAATATATGTACAGCAGAGCTTTCGGATGACTGGCATGACTACAACTAATGTAAAATCATTGACTATGTTTACATGAACATTAATGTATTGGCCTTATTCAAAATATGAGGTTTACATGAGCTGTTGACAGAATATTCCATTCATATTCCCATTTATATATAAACACAGCATAGTCCGATTATTACAAGTGAAGACTATTGATTCTGTAAAGGTTTCTGCTCCGAAAATGTGTATAGGACATTATAATGTGGTTAAGGTGACATGCATACAATCAGAGCCGGACAGTAACGGAGTACATTTACTTGAGTACAGTACTTGAGTACAATTTTGAGGGATCTGTACTTTACTCGAGTATTCTTTTTGGGGAGTACTCATGACTGTACTCAAGTACATTTGAGAGGCAAATATTGTACTCTTTACTCACTACATTGCTATCCATAACCGTGAGTACCTGTTACTACTTCTAAAAAAAAAAGGAAAAAAGAAAAATCTTGGAAACCCTCAATTTGTTGTTTCCCTCTCAAACGTGATTGGATTGTGCAGGTGCCACTGATTGGGACAGCCTGTCAGCAATCACCTTCAGCTTTCCGCCAAAGTCAACTCCATGGTCAGATTTAGATAAGAGACGAAACCATGGACGAAACCATGAAGACGCAGCAGGTCCATCCCGGGAATGTGCCAACCTGTGGCCCCACCCCGCCAGACTATTTCAATTCAATTCAAGTTAATGATAGTTTTCGCTTCAAGTGTTTCAATTACAAAATAGTATTTTGTATTTGAAATACATATTTTAAATGCATGTATTAGAAATATTGCCCATCCCTGGCAACATGGTAAAAAGATGAAAACTACTTGATTTTACTTTCAATTCATTTTACATTCTTCAAGGTATTAACATTAACATTTTTCATACTGTAACTCCATGTAGGACGTTTCTGTACATAAATGTAAGCACTGTGGCAGTAGTAATGCAATATTTAGAAAATGTAGGCTACTCTTGTACTCTTTTTTTTAAAACAAGTACTTCAGTACTTTTACTTAAGTAGAGTAGAGTAGACCTGACTGTTGTACTTTTACTTGTACTTGAGTAAAATTTAGCAAAGGGTATCTGTACTTTTACTCAAGTAATGAAGCTGTGTACTCTGTCCGCCTCTGCATACAATGCACCTCAATAATGTGACTAAGAACAGAATACTCTTGATTTGCGTCTTAATTTGATTATTGCTTATTCCGACTATGGCCTTATTTAGGTTAAGGCAATCAGAAAATACTGCAGTGTCATATGTGGAATATCAGGTTAATATCGGAATATTAATGTTTATGTAAATGTATTCAGAGTATGAGTTTGACAAAAAGATTGTAATGAGGCTTCATGCTCCCCCTCTCCCCCTTCCGCCCTTCCCTCTCTCCCTCCAGCTGCCACACATCCAAATCCCAAAAGCCTCAGAAAAAGACAGCTCGTTGGAATGCTCGAGCACATTCGGGCTATGATGATAGCAAACAAAGGCACGTCATTACAGGTGATTTTTTTCAGCAGTTGGTTTTTAAGGGCAAGAAAAAAGTAAATGGGATCTTCATTGACAGAAACGAGCCCAACTTCAAAGCACCACCAAGACAGGGAAGGAGTGAAGACTGAGAGAAGAGCAAGAGGAGAAGAAGAGGGAGAAAGGGAGGGAGAGAATGAGAGAGAGAGAGAGAGAGAGAGAGAGAGGAACTCAGCAGGAGCCTAAGGAGGAGACGCCTGTAAAAAGCCTGCTAACCTGTGTGATGAAAGAATTGGAGACAGTGATTAATGAGCCGTGTGTTTTATAAAACACTTTAAGAGCCTTATTAAGTCCATAAATAACATGTGCTATTGAACTGAGCTGGGGAGAGGGTCACCCCACTGAGGCTAAGAGCTGAAGGATGCATGAGAAAAGCAATTATGACAGAGATGGAACAGACAAATAAGATGACAAAGAGGATGGGCTTTGTTCGTTAATGACTCGGTTAAAGTAATTTCATACTTTAAAACTCAAACTTTTGGACTCCAGATACCAAAAATGTAGGCATTTCCAGGCATCCAGCTTTGCATAAAGTATATGCACGGTACATGCAGAAACTTTCACAGAAATATATAAGCCCTTTAAAAAAATGCAGCACTTATTTCCAAGGGTAGTTGATGGAGAAAATCTGACAATACAGGTGCAATACGGTGTAGATGTCTGGGACAAGTCAATAGGGAAGGATGTCAGGAAGAAAGGGAGACACAACCAAAGACAAAAAATACAGATCCAAATAAAGCACACAGACTCATTACAGGACCTATAGCCCAGTGGTCTAGTAATACACTCAAACTGCCCACACAGATCAACTTCACACTCTCACTCTCCCTCAAACACACTCTCCCTCAAACACTCTCTCACTCTCTCACTCACACCCTTCCATGTCACACACTTGCGTTGTCCCTCCGCCTGCAGAGCGTTTCTGTCACTCCTCGAGGTCGCCACGCACTGACCCGAGCCCCACTGGGAACCGCAGACAGAGATGAGCCTCCAAACGCATGACGCTACTGCCGGTCATGGCTGGCCAGCGCGGGAGAGAGAACACTGTCCACCAGACAATCTGTTCCAGTCTATCAACTCCACTCCGCCAGACATAAACAAAAACAAACAAGCGGCTACGAAAGGAATAAAGATGAATCAGAACTCAGGGTGACGGAAGGAGGTCAGCTTTTATGATTAGAGAATCTCACACCGACAATATAGCAGGGAATTCATATTTAGGTTTATGATTAGAGAATCTCACACCGACAATGTAGCAGGGAATTCATATTTAGGTTTATGATTAGAGAATCTCACACCGACAATGTAGCAGGGAATTCATATTTAGTTTAGTAACTCATTTTTTGGGTACAAGTAAGGATGTCATGCCACACCGTATTGAGTGGATTAGTGTCATTACACCAGACCAGTAAGAGTGAGGCAAGCATTAGATAATTGCTTAAAAACTATTTTCTACAGGAAATGTTAGAAGAGAAAGAGAACAGGACAGTGAGAGACTGTGACCCACTTTCAACTCAACCAAGTGTTTTCTCAAGCATTTCATTGGCAGCCTATCAGGTACACATGTCTTCTTGGCATAGCTTGGGTCCTCACAGACATTAACTAAGAGCCTTGGAGAATGGAGCTACACTAAGTTAGCTGTGTGTACATTGTTAGCCCAAGCAATGACTGAAATGCCTAGAGGGCAGTGGCTAGCGCCCCTGGCCAATGACCAAACATTGAACTACAAATTACTGACAGGTGGAGCGAGCAGGACCAAAGTTGTTGACTGTTTTCTTTTTCTGAGCTAGTAATGCAAAGCTCAACGGTAAATAACATGCTTTGGATAATGATGAACATTTCTCCTATCTTTTAGATATGATCAGATGTTTATGACTATGGGCTAAGCATGCTAACTTCTCCTTGTTAACTTGCCCCTTAAGATATAGTGGCTTTTTTGTTTACCATGTACCTTTACACTAAAAATACACATTTCCATTCATATATTACTGTATATTCACTTTTTGGGAGGCACATCTTGGTCATGTGCATATCAAACTCTCTCTCTCTCTCACACACACACACAATTGCTAATACATACGGTCATGGCACACGCAGACACTGGTGCACATTTACACACTGAGGTGAGTGTAAGGATGCCTACCACCACGGGCCATCAGCTTTCTCCAGTTATGCAAAGCACTCACATTAACTCTGCCTCTTCCCTGGCCTGTGTCATTTACTCCAACTCTCTCTCTCTCTCTCTCTGCCACTCTCCTTTTCCCTCATAGGTACTGTATGCACTGTGTCTGCCTGCAATCTCCCTCACTTTCTCTGTCCGTTCTGTTGCATCTCATCTCTCTCTCTCTCTCCCTCCCTCTCCTCACACTCCTGCTAATACTAAATTATGGATGTCATTCGGAGAGAATGATATTGTTCCTGCTGTGTGTTTATTTGCTTTCCATCGCTGTCTACCCAACCACACTCTTGTTCTATTTATCACTCTCTCTCCCTCTCTCTCCCTCTCTCTTTCTTTCTCTCTCTCTGAGTGGCCTAATCAGCCATGCTGGTGTGTCAGTGGAGGAGATTTCAATCAGGCAGGCCTTGTTCAGCGTTGGAGCATTCATCTGAAGGGTACAGAAGGACAAACACACACATGCACAAAAGGGGCGCACACAGGTAGGCTACACATACCCGCTCACACATTCACACACTAACATACTCACACATACACACACACACACACACACACACACACAAACACACACAAAATATACAGATACGTACATACACACTAACACTGGACACATACATCTCCCATATCCCATAATGATACCTTCTCCCCTTTGTAAGTGTATGGACTAGAATGAATTTTACTAGCACCCATAATTTACGCTGACTTGCGGTGTGATCTGCCAAGGGAAAGAAACTGTTATAGCATGGCACTGACATCAGGATAATGCAGTACATTCAGCTGGTTAGCCTAATGTAAAAAGAACCAACAGGAATGAGTATAAAACGTTCTCAAATCCATCAAACAAAATCACTAGCCGATTAAAGCTACATGCATCGTTTGAAATGCTTTAACGGTGATGACGCCACGGCTCTTGTGGACAGAATTCTCGACTGCAGCAAACAGACTGGTGAGAGGTTGAGGTGGACATTGTGGCACACAGGGCTCTGACCAAAACGTGCATAGTACACATATGGAGACCTGCACTCAAGCTGTTATAGACAAAAAACAGAAAACACACACACACACACACACACACACACACACACACACACACACACACACACACACAGAGTGTGCACACGACACAACACAAATACAACTCAGTGATGTGATGTGAGTAACACACTGCTGAACTTGCGACATGCTCCCTCAGCGATTTCTCCTCCATTATTTCCTTTTTCTGATGGCTACGCCGCTCATCGCCAGAGAGCAATCAGGGAAATCAATGTGCGTAGTCCAGTACAAATCCCCCATACACAGCTCATTACCAGAGGCAGGGCAGGAGATCACTCAACCCCCACACACACCCCTCACACACACACACACACACACACACACACACACACACACACACACACACACACACACACACCCACACACACACACACACACACCAGCTGCCTGCCAGGGAGTCAAGTTTCTCATTAGCACCAGGCAAGTGCAAGGGCACCCTGCTCACTGTCAAAACATGCTGGTAGGCCTGGCTGGCAACCTGGCAACCCCTACCCTGCGGCTCTCGATAACTCAAAATGACAACTAAACCTGGCCACCGACACTACGATCACCAACATCACCACATGATGACAGGTCTGGCAATGGAGCCTCTCCTGCACTAAATCCAAGTGATTTAAAATGCTAACCTGGCAACAGACGCCGAGCTCACAAATCATTCAGAGCTCATGCAGAAATAAAAAACTCATTAACTGTCCTTTCTCTATTCTGTCTCTCTCTCTAGGTCTGGATTTGTTTTTAGGATCAATCTGTTTCTGCATCGTTAGCTGCTAGCCTGATGACTGTCTCCTATTTATCTTTCTGTCAATGGCAGATAAGACTTTTGGAGACAGACTTACTGTAATCATGCCTGTAAACCACTGGGGATTAGCTTGTATATATATATATATATATATATATATATATATATATATATATATATATATATATGTGTGTGTGTGTGTGTGTGTGTGTGTGTGTGTGTGTGTTTCTTAGATAGGGCAGGAATGTATTTGCGTTTACAACTTGATTGTTCAGTTTCAGCTTAAAGTTATAACAGGTAATTCAACGGGCAAGCATTTCCACTTTGCAGCTACAGGTGGATGCGTTGGTTCAGACAAAAAACATACTGACTGATGGCTGGTACAAGCCTGCTCTGAAATGCAGGTGCAGGTACCATCACCTGCATAAGAAAGAGGGATACAGAGAGAAAGATGGGAAGATAGAATGACAGAGCAGAAAAAAGGCCAGAGAGGCAGAGATGGCATCACCAGGGAGAAAGAGAAAGAGGGATGAAGGAGGGAGAAGGACAGAGTGACGGAAAGAGTTCTGCGAAGGGACTCTTTCAGTCTGTGCACTTCCAGTTTTAGCCGGTTTTTCCAGTTACTCATTCATTTTTCATAAAAGAACTTTCTCGCAGAGAAATGTAATAATCACAGCCTCTGGCAGCGTCTCTTCTCTTCTCCGTGCCTCTCTCTCTCTCTCTTTGCCGCTAATTCTCCTGTGGTGCCTTTCCCCCATCTGTCACATCGTACTCACGCATTCCTGTGTGGTCAAATACAGCATTCTGTCACAAAGTCTCTGTCACACACACAGTCTGTCACACACACGCCTCATCAATGCAAATGAGACTTCAACAGCTGTGAGGGAACAGCCCAGCAGTCTGTCCGTCATAACAATGCAAACACAGACAGACAGACAGACACACACACACACCTCATCTTATCAGGGTTTATTTTCTTTCCAACCTTATTAGTGGGCAGGACCTCTGCTCCTGTTCATACACTCCTGTGTTCAGACTAAATGAGAAGATTGATTAGTGCACACAGACACACACACACCCACACACGGATAGAAACAGACCTATACACACATGACCTACTACACAACTCAGTCTCATTATGTCACTTAGGTGTGATCTCTAGGCTGACTACTAGAGGCTTGGACAAACGTAAAAGAATACTTCACTCTTCACCTGAGACTGTATTGGCAAATGCTACCCACACAAGCTGCACACACACACACACACACACACACAAACATACTCTCTCTCTCTCTATCTCCCTCTCACTCTCTCTCTCTGTAGAATTTAAATTCTAACCCTAACCCTAGTTACGTACTAGCCTGATGTGATTTGTGGGGCGTGTTTCAACCGATACACTGGGGGAAATGCTCTTCACTCAATTGAATAGACCTAACCAATAAGAGCAACAAAATAGCCCACCCTTCCTTCTTCTCGACAAATTTTCTGATCATTATTGTGGTGTCAATATCTTGTACAATAGACGAGATAGCAAAATCTAAATGTCTAGCTTCTCTAGCGACAGGCTCAGGTGACGTGATAGACTAGGCACCGTTGCTCATATGTCCGTCATTGTATAAAACCCGCCCAGACAATTTGATTGGTGCAGTCGGTTCGAACTGCTCTGGTTCGGGCATAGTTGTCCAGGCCGCCTTTCCCGACCTCAAATTTTGTGGACGGGGTTAAATTCGGGCTGGCTTCCAGACTAGTTATGTACTATATTTCACCTACATATCCATTACATTACTTAACATTACACTTGCCAGACTAGTTATGTACTATATTTCACCTACATATCCATTACATTACTTAACATTAGACTTGCCAGACTAGTTATGTACTATATTTCACCTACATATCCATTACATTACTTAACATTAGACTTGCCAGACTAGTTATGTACTATATTTCACCTACATATCCATTACATTACTTATCGGAACGCCCCCTATTACCACCAGTCCCGTGTTTCCGTCCTCTTGCGTGTATGTGTCACTTAATATTCATTTCTATACAAACGAATATTACAAGACGGCGGATTCCTAAAGAAACTGAGCACCCACACCATTGGTGTATCTAAATTAGCTATGTACCAAAAATGACATTTAACCGTGACTTCGAAGAGCTGTAAACAGTGTTGTAAGGCTGCGTGTACAAATCCACTTGGAGTTCCAGTGGAATTTTGAATTGCGACGAGAATTCTCGGGCTAACCGTTCATGTGCCGTGTGAAAGGGTGGAAGTAAACGACCAACCAGGCCAGCACTAACCTCCTCATATTTCAGGCAGTAAAAGCCCCGGTAAGAACCAAACCAGATTTTGTTCAAATCTACACACCTATGGCTACTGAAAAATGTAAGGTTCATTTATCAAATGTTATTTTGAAGTATTAAAAAAGATCGCTGTTTTAGACTTTTCGAACAAAATGGGTAATAATTGGAGGTGTTACGATAACATTAGAGCTGCCAGTTATGTAGCCTACTGTACTGGAACTGATGCAAATGTACAAGGGTAGGCTTGAGATTATAAGGGAGATATGTTGTTAGCCACAAACGCCAGACCACATGTCAAGTAAAGTCAAGTCAATTTTATTTGTATAATGCATTTAACATAAACAGAGTGCAACCCAAAGTGCTCCACATACAATACATTGACACATAACAAAAGACAATTAGACAGAAAAGATGCCAGAAGGAGCGGCGTAATCGCCAGTGTACCCGTGACACCAAGACATACAAGAAAGACAACAAAACAAATTAACAAATAAAAAGTAAAAAAGAAAATAAATTTAAAAAGAAAAAATCATGTTAAATTAGTCCAATTTCCAACCGGTTGAAAATGTCCAGGGGCAATGATGACCCGCGTGAAACTGCGCACAGCTGTGTCTTCACAACCGCGTAAAACGTATACATCATAGCCGAAGGGAGCTAATACATTCATACCCACATCAATGAGTAAGAAAGCAATCTGGAGGACAGCGGGTCATACACATACACAAATTAACAAACAGACAGACACACACACACACACACACACACACACACACACACACACACACACACACACACACACACACAGTCTGTAAAAGTCCACATTACCAAGTCTCTTTTTGTAAACATAGCTCTGGGCATTAAATCTCATCACAGTGTTCGAAACATTTCGACCGCATGAAATATGGATGGTGGCAAGAAAAAAACTGACCCCAATGCAGAATACAGATAACAGAAGCAGCAAAAGGAAAATATACAGGTACAGTTGGCTTGGCTGGAACTAGATTTGGTTTGTATAATTTATTCTGTGTGTGTGTGTGTGTGTGTGTGTGTGTGTGTGTGTGTGTGTGCACGCATGCAAATGTGTACAATTCCAAGAAGACCGGCAGCCTTCAGATGTTTCAATGAACCTCCTGTGCCTTTCCTTTGAATTATGTCCTCAGAGATGGATTGGTGGTCTAAGGAGAGTCCCCTCAGCGTGTATTTGAGAGAAAATACCTATACACTAAGTGTAATCTTTCATTCATTCATTCACTTACTCATTCATGAATTTATTCATTTTAGTTAAGCACTGTGCAAGATTTGTCTGAGCAAATTGCTAAGAACAGTTCTTTCCATGGTCACCAGTCAGCCACTAGTCAGCCTATCTCCATTGAAGACCTTTTAAAACCGCGAGGCAGGATTTGCACTCAACAAGAGCACTTCACATACGTAGTTGTTCAGAGTATCAGCCTGGTGCATATGCTATTGTACCACTGTTATCACATGTAGCCTTGTGTGTTATCAGCCTTTGAAAGCCTTCCAGGCCATCAAGACTGAGATTTTATGCACACTTGCACACGGCAAGCAGAAGAGGTCCGCAGGAGAATCTGAATGGCTGAATCAAACATGCGACATCAGAGCTTACCAGAGGGGCACACTGAGATTATTCATGCCCTGGAGAGGGACTGGCTAGGCCGTCTCAAGTGTCCTAAAATAGCCCGCTGTTACATACAGGCACATCTCCCATCCTCCTCAGTGTTTCCCATACATTGACTTATTTGTGGCGGCCCACCACAAAATCAACATTGACCACCACACAATGATTTTCCAGGTTGAACTAAATTGTGCTTAAATCTTGTTAGCATCATAACCACGCTGTGCTAATTCACTGTGCTAACTGTTGTATTCAAGTTAATTCTGCAAACCAACCACCACAAATGGAATTCAATTCTGTGGGAAACACTGCTCCTCTGTCAGTTGTCTTTACACATGGGGCTGTGTCCATCCACAGAGATACTCCTCATTCATCACTTGATCCGTGTCTGGATTTCATTGAAAAAAATATCTCTGTGATGAACACCGACAAAGACAACATGTATGTTTCTATTAAGGTGATAAAAGGCAAAGGATTGTGTGGTTGTTGGAGTGAATCCTCAAATGCTCTGTTATATTTTAGGAAAATGACATTTGCTGAATAATCTTGGCTCTTTATTTATATTTGTGTATGTGTCTAGTCTACATACTGTACATTTATATTAACCAAATGCTACAGGGGACCCATGCACATCTAGACAATGCTGATGAAATTTTCAGGATTATGTCATTTAACTCTGACAGCTGCTTCCTTTAGAAATTCTCAGATCGTTCAGGAGAGTTGGTTGTATTCAGGAGCAGTGTGAGTGGAAGTACAGGAGCAAGGTCAGGGACTTTATGGACTGGTAAAACCACAGCCATTTACAGCTAAACATCTTAAGGAGCAAAGAAATGGATGTGGAGGAGAGCAAGGCCTGATCCAGACCCAGTACCATTCATCTGACAGCAGTGGAACTTGCCTTCAGCTACAGACACCTTGGAGTACAGCTGGTCATCAAGTTGGACTGGTCCACCCAAATGAATGCACTGTACAAAAACGGACAAAGACTGTACTATTTAAGGAGACTGAGATCTTTTCCCATCAGTAAGACCCTTCTGTGTTTCGGCTATCAAGCTATAGTGGCCAGTGCTCTTTTCTTGAGTGTGGTGTGCTGGTGGGGATGGTGCACACACAGCAGACAAGAACAGAATAAATCAACTCATTAGGAAGGCAAGCACCATCACTGGGACTGAACAGGACACAACAGACAAACAATCACATCCACCCACTTCACACACTGGAGGTGTTTCCTGCCAGCTGCCACTAGAGTGTTTAATGTGCAATAGTATTGTATGCTATCTATCTACATACATAAATACATATATATATATATATGTATATGTACAGTATGCATGTATAAGATGTGACTATGCATCAGAGGGGTAGCAATGGAGGAAATCACAGAGGATACTTCAGAAAAGTATCTCTGTCTCACTCTTATAATATTCTGTCTGATTGGAGAGGAGGAGGAAAAGAAAAAAAAGAGAGGGATGAAAAGTAGTGGAAAGTACCCGGAGAAAAGAGAAGGTCAAAGGGCAGGAAGAGAGGAAAACAAAAGGAGGAAAAAAAGAGAGACAAATAAGGGCCAAAAAGGATGACAAGAGAGGACATAGGAGAGAGGGTGGAAGAAGTGATGACCAAAGAAGCAAGGGGGGGGGACAGGGAGAGGAAGAGGAGGGGGGTTGGAAGGAGAGAGCAGAGGACAGAGTGATAAGTAGAGTCTGGCACAAGGATAGTCATGGTGACGGATGCTTGATGACCCGAGGCTGAGTGAGGGGAAGGAAATTGGTGAGGTGGGATGGAGGAGTGCAAAGAGAGGGGGAGGAGGAGGAGGAGAGGGGTGACATATTGTGCCAAGCCATCTGTCAAAGAGTGGGAGAGCTGGCCAAGGTGTCTGGGTGGGGCAGGAGTCCTACGCGTCAGCATTAGGGAGCACCCAACAGCAGGACAGGCCAACTACACGTACACACACACACACACACACACACACACACACACACACGAAACTACAGAACAGAAAACACAAAAGAGAAACACACATGTACATGCATGCACACTTATGCGCACACACACACAGACAGACACACAGACAGACACACACACACACACACACGCAGGTGCATGCATACACATACACACACAGGTGCATGCATGCATGCATGCATTGCACACACACACACACACACACACAAACACACACACACACACAGTTCTCTGTTTAACCCTTCTGCCGACTTAAGCATCCATCATGTTGCCACAATGTTAGTATGATGGATGGCTTGATACTGGTCATCCACTATCCCCAATCCTCTCCTGTCACGCAGTGGATCAGGTGGCTTACATCCCCACTAGATGATCACTCAGTCTGAGACGTTGCAGCAGTTAAAGCGTTAATTGTGGACATGCTTGACAAAACACCTCATTCAACGTATTGTTCAACAGAAGAAATGATATCATTTAAAAGATCTTTTTAAAAATAAAATTCAGCAGATTAGAGAGAAAGTAAAGACCCAAGGTCAGATGAAAAGACGCAATTTCTTCTGCTGAAGCATAATTAAGGAATAGATTTTTATGTGTGAAAATGTCACTAATTTCACCACCACCAGAGAAAGATGATAAGAATTAACTGTTGGGTTTTGACATGGGTTTAACCGTCTATCAATTAGATGCTAATGAACTAATTTTTTCCATAATGAGGCACATTATGGACTCTGCCGCTGTTGCAGGCAGCTCACTGCGCCGGGATTAGTGTGTGCTTCACCTCACTTTGTGTTCACTGTGTACTGAGTGTGTTTCACTAATTCACGGATTGGGATAAATGCAGAGATCCAATTTCCCTCACGTGATCAAAAGAGTATATACTTATACTCAATTATCTTTGTAAAAACCTTAAGATGTGCAGCCTATATGCCTGCTGAAAATAGATTTAGAAAACAAAGCTTGAAGATTTGCTTTAAGATTGTGTTAATAGTCTGATCATAGATGTTTCAAAACTTCCCACCAAAAACCCCCTTATCCCTATCCCTATCAAACCATTACTTTGCAGTTAGAAACATCAAATTAGTTCAGTGAGTGCTAACATTGGGACACCAGAATGGTGTGAGCATGCGTGCGTGCATGTGTGTGTCAGTGTGCGTTTGCGCATGTAATTCTCTCATCTACATCAAAGCTCTGACGACGAAAACAGCCATCCTCCAGCAGAAATTCCCTGAAGCCCCACTTCGATGGTCAACTTAATTGGTAGCCTTCTGAAAAGAGTGATGCACACAGGCCACATAGAAATAGCAACAGATAGATAAAACAGACGCACAGAGAGAGCTTTGAAAGCAGAGAGGACCTTAGCCTCGACATGGCAGTTACACGGCAAAAAGGACAGACTGTGAGAGAACCCATAGGGAGAGAGTGAGTAACCCATGGAAGATAAAGGGAAGAAATATGAGAGGAGTCCAAACCAAAGCCCCAGTGTAGCTTTCAGTCAGAACAGAAAGTCTGTGTGTGAGAGAGAGAGAGAGAGACAAAGAGAAAGAGAAGGGTAGACAAGAGTAAAAGATGAAGACAGAGAGAGTGGGGAGAGAGGGAGAAAGAGAAGGAGTCCTTGGAGAGGCTGGAGGGGGACTGAACAATAGAGCGTGTGTCCTGCATCGCTCCGTCTCTCTCCACCATTGCGCTCCTCCGCCTGCTCCTCATGTCCCCCGTCAGCCTTCTCACAACGCTCCTCTGGCAGCTCACATCGCTGTCTCTCCTCTCATCCATCTCCTCCTCCTGCACCAACAACCCCCCCCCCGCCCCCCCAAAGCCCACTCCTCACCACCCTCCACCCTCTCCCTCTCTCTCTGTTTTCTCTCTCTCTCTTTCTCTCCCTCTCTCTGTTTCTCTCTCTCTCTCTCTCAGGCCACTTGCCCACTGGTGCAGACACTAACCGGATTGGACAGCAGTGTGCTGGCTTCTTAATGCGCAGACGCAAACCATGCATGCACACATGTATATGATACACACACACACACACACACACACACACACACACACACAATTGTGATGCGATGACAAAAAACAAATATCAACAAAGTGTGATATGTTTTGTTTTTTTAGTCTACATTCAATTGTACACTACAAGTGAGTTATTAGGCCATAAAACCTTCAACTGGTGGTTAAGTGAAAAAAAAAAGATGGAGAGTAAGGAAGTTCTTTTACAACAAACTTGGACCTGTCTTAAGGCTGTTTCACACCAAGTCTGAATTTGAATATTTGCATGAATAAATACATATGTTCCTATAAGTCCTTACACACTAAGAACAAAATTTGTTGTGACATACTGTAAAACAATTTGGTCTCGTTGGATGCAAAATTTTGCATGCGCTAAAGACTGCTTGACCAATCAAATAAGGATTTCACTGGGTTCCATGGAGGTCACAAATAGAATGTACAAGCAGGAAAAGACAGCAGAATGGGTGATGTTGCTGCCTATGACCACGTCTCATCATTAATAAGCCACAAAGTTTATGTTACATCAGATTCTTCCACCACAAACAGTTTATGTGTCATGGGAGCTTTCCCTACCACTTCCAATCATGCATTCCTTCACATCACTTCACACATATAGAAAAAAAAAGAAAGCTCACTACATACAATAGTGAACAGAGAGCTTCTCAGTGCATAGGTGTCCGTGAAAAAACAATTTACATTCAATCATGAAACAAAAGTATTCATGAGTTTATGAGCTCTGCCTGTTGTAATCTCTTACAAATATCAGGCATGGCTAACCCTAAACTTTCTCTTCCTTGGGAGCGTTTAACTAGTGGGCAAATCCATCATTCACTCAGAAGTCAATAGGCCACTGAAAGTTGCAGTATGAACCTGCATGAAGCGAGCAAGAAATAGAATCCGAAATATTAAAAACAATCAGAATCGGACTCTGTGGTTGGAAAATGTTGTACACAAATGTTTGCATTTTCACACTGGAATTTTGCGTCATATCTGGTCTGTGCGGGCTTTTACTCTAAATCAACCACTTGGCAAAAAACACCACAGATCTGTTGTAAACATCTCCTGAAGCTGTTTGTGTGCTTGTTTGTTTGACACCGAAACATGACCTTAACCAACCCCAGTCATCCCTCTCACAGACTTCAGGAAATATCTGAAGATCCAAACAATTTCTTCTAAAATATGTTCTTATCAGCAACCCAGACTTCTTATAATCAATTCAGACATCTTATCAACCCAGATATCATCTATTTCTAATCTACCTCACTGACCTCAGCAGAAATGTGATCACAACATGCTGTTTTCTTCTGTTGGGTCGTGCACGTCGCTGGATTTAGAGTTTAGACAGTAAAACAGTCAAGTGCACAAGAGGATACATTTACAGGACTGTGGCATAAGACCAGCACGTAACAAAGTTATGCCCATGCCGTTGCCATGGCAGAGACATAAAACGCTGCCTATGGTGCTTGCTAATCCTCCAGCTAGAGTCGTCTCTCGCAGCTAAAGCATCTGACTCTCCAGAACTGCCCTCTCGCTGACCGTATGCCAGCACCATTACGGGGTTGTTCATCACGGTTCCAAGCAACTCCATCACCACAGCTCCATTCTGATGATCACGGCAGGCGCCAAACGTCTCCACCCCTCACTCACAAGCTCTTCACATGGAGGCTTGAAAGTAAGTTACCAAACACTGCATGGACACAGCTTGGTTTATTGTTGAAATTACAAACTCAATCCCTTTTGCCCCAACGCTTTGGAAAATCAACTTTGTTGTGCATAAGAAACATTGAACTGTCTTACCAAATACCTGCACATCCTTCCACACTCAAAAACATCCACATCCTCATGACAAAACTTTGTTAGGTTTCTTTCTCTCCTCCTGCAAACCAACCAAAGCACTTGCAGCCCTCTTCTCTGTTGTCCTAACCTGTTGTGGCTTTGCGGTGATGTTCAGCTGTCAGAAATTATAGCGGAGTGTCAGTGATAGCCTGTGCGATAGCCTGACCTGCTCTCATCTCCCTCTCTCTCTCATCTCTGCCAGATGTCGTGTCTGCGTCTCCCCAGCTCATTAACCCAGCAGAGGGGGCCAACACCGACCTGCCCCCAGGCCACGCTCACTAAACACACACCTGTTTCTATGGTTACTTACGTCGAGAAAGCTTTTACTTCTCGTACTCCGAAAGTGACACACACATGATAGGGTGCAAAAGTGGAGAGAGAGAGAGAGAGAGAGATGGAGAGAGAGAGAGAGGGAGAGAGAGAAAACAGCATGAAGTATTTGGATTTATTTTATTAGAAATTGTTGTGATTCTACAGAGGCACACAGCCTACAGTAGATTGCACCACAACGTGGCCATTACAGCAGGAGGCAACAGCACACTCCTGTATGCTTCTTTCAAGAGGAGTATCAGCATACAGAGTACAGAGGTGTTGGCCAAGGTCTTCATATGAATGTGACAAAAGCACAGCTAATCATAAAGATGAGTCGACAAGGTAATCAAGATGTCGAGTACTGCAGTTTTAGCACTACAGAAAAAGATATATACACACACACACACACACTTTTCTCTCTCTCTCTGTGGGCAAGTTATGATGGTCATTTAGGACGCGCACGCACACACACACACTCACGCACACACCCTGCAGATCAAGAGTGTAGAAAGCCAGTCCCCTCAAACGCAACTACCTGCACATACACTTACTGTAGAAGTATACGCTTCACTCTCACAGACACTTTCTCTCTCGTTCTCTCGCTCTCTCTCTCTTCACTGCTTCACTGTGTTTTCTCGACATCTTTCCTCCCTTTCTAATTACTCTCTGCTTTATCCATTATTCATGGTGCTAAGCTGTTGCTGTGTTTGCTCTGTTCTGGCCGTCAGTCACACTTCGTGTGCTGGCACATTCTGCAGCGCTCCCCTCTCCTCTCCTTCCCTTCCCTCCTTTCTCCTCTCCCCTCCCCTCCTTTCCTCTCATCCCCTCTCTCCTCTCCTCCCCTCCCAACACAGAACAGAGAGACCTATCTGCCATTAATCCACAAGCTATAAATGAGAATAATGCATGCACAAAATGTCCGTTTAGCACAGAAAATAAAATCCAATAAAATCCAATACAAATGAAAAGTGTATTTGTAATCAACATACAAAGAACATGCAAGCATCAAGGAAACAAATGTACGGTACTTGTTTGTCTACAAGATACCATGCTAAAGACATGCATGGAAACCACATATCGTGTTTGCATTAATATGAACAGACCTGCCCACATTACATGTGTTTAGTGAAAAAACAATAAGAACTTAGATCATACCAATATGGTATGATGTTTGAAGATAATACTATCTTCCAATCTGTAGACTAAGAGGCACACATCACTGTTTGTGACAAAGAAACTGGATCACTAGTAAGTGCTGTTTTAGAGACTGAATCACATTTCATCACTGTCCTTATTGTCTACTTTGTCTGGTTGATAAAGCAATGATTTGTCTGGATCTGATGATCCCATAATGTCTTCACCTGACTTTCAAGCAGTAATATATAATACTAGATGTACCGCATAGCGGTACAAAATATGACAGCCGCTCAATCCTGTACATCCGTTCCGCGAAAATAAATCACACTAATCAATGTCTCCATCTTCTACTCCATCCCCCACTCTTGAAACTTTTGTGTATGCTTGTTTGGCATGCCTGTGTGTGTATGTGTGTGTATGTGTGTGTGTGTGTGTGTGTGTGCGGGCCGCACAGAAAGTAGCCTACTGGCGCTGCAAAGGTGAATAGATTTGTAGCACTAGCCAAAAAATGTGTAGCATTGTTATTAAACCTTTAAAATTTCTAAACAATCACAGTAGGGCAGTTCATCACAGTTCATCCATTGCAACTGGACTGATGAAAGGTCATGTACACCTGTACACTACATTGTATTTGGGAAAAGCAGAAGGTATCAGCATAATATTTTTTTATTTATTTATTAATAAACAAAACAATCCCTGTCAGTTCTATGCAGTTTTCAACAGCTATCAAGAAGAGAGGTCATGTCATGGATTTCTTTGAATGTTTCTTCTTCTACATAATAGATTTTAGTCATCTAGTTCATATAATATTCAGAACTTTATTGTCAATGCACAAATTAAGTAGGCCTACCAGTAGTCTAAAACGAAATGAAGTTTTACATCTAACCAGTGGTGCAAATAACTGACATGTCCAAAAGGGCCTGGGTTAGGGTTACTGTAGGGTTTAACGGGCCAAGAGCAGTTGTCCGTTATTGTTCGTGCAAATAGGCTGATTCATGTTCCCTTGCATTTTTCAACTGTGAGGTCCATGGTTAGTCTGGCTTTCACAAGACCAAGCTCAATCTTTTAAGAAATCGAAAAAGACATCGCCGGCAGATCAGGCTGGGTTCACCCAGCCTAGTCCATGGTAGGCGCCCGATAGATTTATTGTTTAATATTGCGAGTGAGATATCCATGCTCTGGCGTCCCCTCTGCGACGTGTTCGCCCCCCAGTTTCAGAGTTATTCTAAATGCAAAAAATGCATAGGGGGAGTTATGACAAAACCGTGACTGTTAACAAACTAGGTCCTAATAGAAAGCTGTTAGCTTTCCTAAGCTACATAAGGTATAATCTAGGCCTATTACACAACATAAATTGTCACTAGGCTATGCTGGCGACCCAAATAAAATATCCTTTGGGAACCAATGGCTTACAGTATCAAGCAGACTCAAGCGGCCACCACGTGGCGAAAAGTTGTAATACATTTCACGCAGCTGCGTGAATCACGGAAAAGCGTGAATGAAGTGGCCACTTCTAAATGGGACGCACTGTACAGTAGCTGAAGGTCTGTGGCTAAAGCAGCCATAATAATGAAAGTGTTGGATATTGTTTGGATACTTCACACACACACATGCGTTTTAATCGCATAGACTACAACTACCAAGCTTGAATCAAAGCACATCGATTACCCTCTCACACATACAGCCCTGCCCTGGATACATCTCTCAAAGTGCGCTCTAAAATATTTGGTTTAAAAAGAGATGTAGATCATCACGGTGCATTAATAAATCTACATTGCAGTTGACACAAATTTCACTTTGAAGAATCAATGTAGTCAATTACGTTGTCTCAGAAAATAGGATTGTACAGAGCCCCTAAGGGAACATGAGCAAAAAAAATCTAAAGTTTAGTTTCATGTGCTCACGTGAAACTTTCATGTGCTCACGTGAAACTTTCATGTGCTCACCTGAAACTTTCACAAGTTTCAGGTGAGCACATGAAAGTTTCACGTGAGCACATGAATCTAAACTTTAGATTTTGTTTTGCTCATGTCCCCTTAGGGGCTCCGTAGGATTGAAGTAGCCTAGTGTGTGTTTGTTAATGAATGTTAGCTCAGATGCTTTTTGAGACTTTTTGTGGTCTTAATGCAACATTACCACATATACTGACAGAGCCACCAAGGAGTGTGAGCGAATCAACAGCAGAAAAACTTATCTAGCAAGCAGAAATGTCCCAGCCCGGTGTTTAGGATGCATCATAGACAGGTTATCTTTCAGGTATATTTTCCATTAGAAAACCATCGTGTTAGCGAACGTGTTGTGGCTAACTCACTTAGCTCCTGTTAGTTAGCCTGGCCTCTGCCTGCCTACGTACTTCCGCTCGATTTCTACCTGTTAGTAGTCAGAAAAGAATGAGATGACAGTCGAAAGATACAATTACAGTGTTGTTCAATTTGCTTGGTGTAACCGCATTTATGGTTTTCTACAAATGCACCAACAATCAAATTGGCCCTAATCACTCAACCAATGCTAACGGTAACATTATTTTACCTAAGTCCTAGGCCAGTGGTTTTCAAAGTGGGGGTCGTGAGGGGGTGCCAGGGGGGCCTCAGCAAGTTGGAAGGAAAAATAAAAGCAACAAATAAATACATTTGAAAAATGTAAAATATACCTATTACTATGAGGGTTGTTATACAATGCCATTATAATAATTTGTCGCATATCTGAACATTATATTTTCCATGATAATGACTGGGAATAATAGTAGAATGATTGCTCTCATATAGCAGAAAGCCCCAAATGCAATTTTTACACACTGTATG
>NW_027468774.1:17009207-17191707 GCF_046254945.1 Alosa pseudoharengus
GCCACAAGGAAACTGAGAGAGCCACTTAGATAAGACAGGGACATTCACACACCGTCTATATACACTTCAAGTTTACCAAGCCTCAATCAATATTTCATTAACTATTTGATAGAATTAGTCCTTACATGAACAGTGAAGTCAATGTTTAACCATGTCCTTCAACAGTGACTGTGTGGAAGATTTCTCTCTGGCTTTGTTCAAAAGGGCTTCAAGAACTGGCAATATAAATGTCTTTTATACGGTTTGTGTAACCGAAGACAGATGTTTACAGCTGCAAAGAGTACAATGCCACTAAAAGACGGCCGTAAGGTTAAGTGTACTTTTCCACAATTCCAATATACTTTTTGTCTTACAGGCAGGCTACATTGGACGCATTGAACTGAAGTGTTCGATTTGCAGAGCATATGTGGCAACAATTACCTTCCATTATAATCAACGGAACTGGCTGCACTAGACATGATGCCATCATTTGTACAAATAAATAAATAGCCTACAGCGATATTACCGGCACTGTCCCGCTTGTCAATTGACAGCTGTATTAAATAGACCCACCTATGCACTTTCTATATCAACAAAATGGCCGCTGCGAATGTTATTACCTGATTATTATTACGTAGATCGAATATGCCTAATTCGAAAGAATTCAACCAGTCTTGTACAACTGGGCTAAAGGTAGGCTTCAGTAGTGCGCCTGGTGCCGCCGGCTGTTCTTCAGCTAATTGTGTGCTCGCAGTAGCAGTCCAGTCTGTGGCTCTGTGAATGGCAAATGAACCAAGTGGCTCAGACAGAGCATACATTATTCCAGCCAGACAACACTTTGCTTCAGGGACACTGAGGGCAGCAGCTTAATAGGACCGGCTGCTGAGATCACATTACATGCCACACACACAATACGCATTAATACAGTGGCGTATTGACACCATTTGTCTTTGCCATTTGTCAGATGCAGTGTTACTAGTGCCAAACATGCCAAGCAGTGACATGCGCTGTCTTAGCCTGGATTCAGAAGCAAAAAGAGACATAGATGAAGGCCACAGGCCGTTGTGTGGTAAAACAGGCCCAACTCTTTCATCCTTCCCGGCTGCTTTCTCCCTCCCTCCCCTCGTTCCTCTGCACTGCTCGCGTGGAGGAGGGAGAGATTGATCATTATGGCTGGAGCATTCCACCAGGACCTGTCCTGCTTTCTTATAGTCTCCATAATGAGCACACATTCACACACATACACACGCGCGCACGCACGCATGCGCACATGTGGTGGGTGCAGATACACAAACAGATGGACAGAAAGATAGATAGTCAGAGGAGAAGGTGAGCAAGAACAGGCAAAAGTCAGAAAGATAAAGTTGTAAACAGAGAGGAAGAAGAAGAAGAAGAAGAAGAACGAAAGAGTAGAAGTGAGTACGCCAGCTAAGGACAAACGAGTGTGGCCGTCCAGAGCACACATCAATTAGAGGGCCATCACAGCACTGATGGATTCATCTCCTGGCACATGGCAGCAAACACTTAATTTGATTTAATAAAGTCTGCCGCTCTGTCTGCCTCTGCCTCTCTCTCTCTCTCTCTCTCTCTCTCTCTCTCTCTCTACAGCACCCTCTATATCTGTCCTGCTCCAATCTGCCCAGACATGCGGCTAAAAGCATTCTTGTGTAGGTGTCCTTGAGCTTACAGCATCCTTCCTGCTTGCTTCCTCAACTCTCTCTCTTCTTTACATGCCATCTCTCTCTCTCTCTCTCTCTCTCTCTCTCTCTCTCTCTCTCTCTCTCTCTCTCTCTCTCTCTCTCTCTCTCTCTCTCTCTCTCTCTCTCTCTCTCTCTCTCTCTCTCTCTCTCTCTCTGTGCGCATGTCGGAGTGAGTGGGCGGAGCCGAGCGTTTGAGTGAGTGTGACTGTTGGCCGCTGTGCCAGGAACAGCGTTTTTCTATCTTTTTGCTATCTTTTCTATCTCCTTATTATATATTTTTTTTTTCTTTTCTTCTTTATAGTGTTAAGGGTTGGTTCTGTTTGGGTTATTATAAGTAACACTGGCGTGGGGTTTTGTTGTTGGTGTTGGTACTTGGTTTACCTGGACGTCTGCTTCCCGTGTTTGGTTGCAGCCGCCCCAGGTATGGAGAGTTTTGAAAAACTTACGCGGCGTCATGCTGTTAAAATAGCATCGAATGCCAGTGTAGAGGTTTGTAGTTTAGCAGCAGGAGAAGTTGTAGGGCATGACAATATTCTGTCAGCGGCCCGCATGAACAATGTGATTGTGCTGTTTTTGGGCACGGTTGAGTTGGCTAATGAGCTGGTTGAAAGGGGTTTAGTGGTTGACGGCATTTTTACTGCCGTCCTTCCTCTCTCCACTCCATCAAAGAAAGTGACTTTGTCAAATGTTCGGATTGACGACCACTTCCCTGATGTGGAGCAGTTCACCACGAAAACTAAAATTTTTTTGGGTGAGGGCTGCTTTACAAATCCAGAGTGCTTCCGTTTCAAAAAGATAATGACCAAGATTAACGTTTTGTTAAATAGCGATGTCTGATGTTGGTCTATTTTTCACATGTATTATGATGATGGCGTGTACACAACTCTTATATTTTTTTATTTTTATCATGGGTGAAATCAGAATTGCTTCTTTAAATTTAAATGGGGCCAGGGAAAGAAGCAAGAGAGCCTTGTTGTTTGAAACGATTAAGAAGAATAGATTTGATGTGCTTCTTGCTCAAGAAACTCACTCTGACGCCTCAATTGCTGCTGACTGGGCAAGTGAGTTTGATGGCCTGTCTATTTTAAGTCACAACACTTCCAATAGTGGTGGTGTTGCCATTCTGTTTTCTCGGACCTTTACTCCCATTTCCTACCAGACTGAGGAATTAGTCAAGGGTTGACTCCTAAAAGTCAGAGCCCAATTTGAAAACAATTTCTTTGTTTTTTTGTGTGTTTATGCACCCACTACACCAATTGATAGAATGCTTTTCTTGAATATGCTAAATGATGCTCTACGCAATTGTGAATCTGAGGATTTTTTACTCCTGGGAGGTGATTTTAATTGTACTGAAAATGCAATGGATAGGAATCATGTAGAGCCACACAAGCCCTCACGCAGAAGACTCATAGAACTGATGAATGCAAATGAGCTTGTTGATGTCTGGAGGAACTTTCACAGTACTCAGAAGCAATACACATGGGTTCACTCCTACAATAACCTTTTGTCATTGGCTAGACTGGACAGGTTTTATGGTTTTAAGCATCAGCTGAGTTTGTTTAGGAAATGTGCGATCATCCCAGTTGGTTTTTCAGACCACAGTTTGGTTTTTTGTTCTCTTTCTTTGAGTTCTGTAAAGTCTAAAAGTGCTTATTGGCATTTTAATAATAACTTGTCATCGGATGGCCATTTTAGAGAGGTATTTAGACTGTTTTGGCAGGATTTTAAGAACACAAAGACATCTTTCAGCTCGTTGCAACAGTGGTGGGACTTTGGTAAGTCACAAATAAGACAACTGTGTCAGGAGTATACTTTCAGTGTCACAAGGGACATGACTCGTTCAATGGTGAAACTTGAAAAGGAAATAATTGAACTCCAGCATTTAGCTGAACAAACTGGCAACCAGACTTACACAGCAAACGTTAAAGCGAAGCAGAAATCATTGGCTGACCTGCTAGGCATAAAGGCACAGGGAGCTCTGGTCAGGTCCCGCTTTCAGAGTGTGGAATTGATGGACGCTCCTTCTAAATTCTTTTTTAATTTGGAAAAAAAGAATGGACCGAGGAGGTTCATTCACTCACTGCTTTCTGAGGATAGAGTTCTGTTGTCCAATCTGGCTGAAATACGTCAGAGAGCAGTCAGTTTTTACGAAGACCTATATAAGAGTGAGAGCTCGGATATTCAGGTGGATGACCAGTCCTTCTTTGAGAACCTACCCCAGGTGGCCGAAGAGGCGAATGCAGTCCTTGGAAGGGTTTTGACCCTAGAGGAGCTGCAGAGAGCCCTCCAGAGTATGGAGTGTGGAAAGGCACCGGGGTTGGATGGTCTACCGGTGGACTTTTATAAGTCCTTTTGGTCAGAAGTGGGTGAGGATGTGCTGACTGTTCTCAGCGACAGTCTTGCCAGGAGGCGGTTGCCACTGAGCTGCCGGAGGGCAATACTCACTTTGCTCCCCAAAAAAGGGGATTTGAATGACATAAAATCATGGAGACCTGTGTCAATCCTCTGTACTGAATATAAATTGCTCTCTAAAGCGTTGGCTAATAGATTGAGTGAAGTTGTGGAGCAGGTTGTCCATCATGACCAGACCTACTGTGTGCCAGGTAGGCTGATTCAAAACAACATTTCATTGATCAGAGATATATTTGATGTAGGTAAGCTGTTTAACCTGGAATTCGGCTTAGTATCCATTGACCAAGAAAAAGCTTTTGACCGTGTCGAGCACAATTATTTGTGGAGTGCTCTGGCAGCCTTTGGTTTTTGCCCTGAGTTTATTGATATGATTAGAGTTCTGTATTGTGACATTGAGAGTATTTTAAAGGTTAATGGTGACTTGTGTGCTCCTTTTAAAGTCCACAGGGGGGTCAGACAAGGTTGTGCCTTATCTGGTATGTTGTACACCCTGGCAATTGAACCCCTATTGGTGAAGTTGAGGAAAGAGCTGGTGGGGGTGAGAATTCCAGCGTGTGAAAGTGTTTTTAAACTGTCAGCTTATGCAGACGATGTTGCAGTACTTGTGAATGGTCAAAGAGACATAAACACTATGTTAGAGATTTTTGATGATTTTAATGTTGTTTCCTCAGCAAGAGTAAACTGGTCCAAAAGTTTAGCTATGCTGGTCGGGACATGGTTAAATGAGCCAAGTCTTCCAGCTGGCTTACATTGGGCCAGGAGTGGTTTTAAATATCTTGGTGTTTTTTTAGGGGATGAAATGTTTATTCAAAAGAACTTTGATGGGGCTGTTGAAAAGGTAAAGGGCCGCCTTGATAAATGGAAATTCCTTTTAAATAAGATATCCTACAAGGGGCGTGTCCTTATTATCAATAATTTGGTGGCATCCGCCCTTTGGCATCAGTTATCTTGTGTGGACCCTCCAGCACAGTTGCTGTCAAGAATCCAGTCAATCCTAGTGGATTTCTTCTGGGATAAACTTCACTGGGTTCCACAGAGCATCTTATACCTACCTAAAGAGGAAGGTGGACATGGACTTGTGCACCTACAAAGTAGGACAGCTGCCTTTCGGTTGCAGTTCGTCCAGCGTCTTCTCATGGAGCCTCTGGATTCCAGCTGGAAATATGTGGCGTGTGCCATTTTACAGACTTTTGATGGACTGGGGCTGGACAGAACTTTGTTTTGGATGGATCCAAAAAGATTGAATATCAACAAACTCCCTGTGTTTTACCGTAATTTGTTTAAAGTTTGGTCCCTTTTAACAGTGCAACGCACAGGAAGCACAGAGTCTTTGTATTGGCTTTTAAAGGAGCCCCTAATCTATGGTTCTGTTTTAGATATGTCTCTTGAAAAGTCTCTTCCCACAATCACACATAGCCTTCTTAGGTCTGGAGTCATTACTATGGAGGGTTTACTCAAGTTAGCTGGACCAGATCTTGTTAACGCTGAACAAGTTGCCAGTCAACTGGGGATGAGATCTATTCGAATAGTAGCTCAGCTACTTGAGAAATGGCGGGCCTCCCTAACAAAGGAACAATTGCAGTTGTTGGCAGACAACTTCAGAGGGCTGTGCAGTTCAGACTGTAATGATCCTTTTCCCAATCTTTCATTGTCGCCAAATTTGACAGGTTGTACTGGTTCTTACTTGCATTTTGATCAATTGTCTCTTTTGGGTCAGAAGCCAGCTACTGGCAAGTGTTTATATAAACTGTGTGTGAAGTCTTTTAACAAAAAGTCTTTGGACAAGAGGGTGGAATCACCCTGGTCTACTGTTTTACAAATGGGGGATGATGTCCGACCCCAGTGGAGAGCACTATACAAGTCACCCTTAGCCAAAAAATGTGGAGATTTACAATGGAGGATTCTGCATGGAGCAATTGCAGTCAATGCCTTTGTTTCAGTGTTGAATCCTGGTGTGGGTCAAGAGTGCCCATTTTGTTTTGTGAGAGAGACTGTGTTTCATGCTTTCATGCAGTGTGTAAGGCTAACACCTTTATTCGTGGTTCTACAGTCACTCTTTAATCATTTTAATGAAACATTTTCAATGGAGACTTTTATTTTGGGTTTTAAATATGTGCGGAAACATCGTTTCAAATGTCAGCTGATAAACTTTCTCTTAGGTCAAGCAAAAATGGCAATCTATGTTAGTCGTAGAAACAAAATTGAGCAAACTTCTAGTGATGACCTAGTAATGGTCTTCTCAATACTTGTGAGGTCTCGCATGTTAATTGATTTTCATTTCTACAAAGCCATGATGAATCTTGAATCTTTTGAAGAAATTTGGTGTTATGATAGTGTGTTGTGTATGGTTGCTGATGGCGAATTGCAGTTTGCACATTTCTTGGAGAAAACTTGACTTGCTCCTTGATTTTATTTATTTATTTATTTTATCTTTAATGTGACTGTACATTGTGACAAAGTGATCATGTAAATACTTTGTGGCAAGAATGTAATAAAGGGTTTTTGAAAATTCAATTCTCTCTCTCTCTCTCTCTCTCTCTCTCTCTCTCTCTCTCTCTCTCTCTCATCCACCTATTCTCTCTCTTTTCGCTCTTTCTTCAATCAAAATGAAGCACGCCACTCTTTCCCCTTTCTCTCCTGCAACTTTGTTCCAGAAGACTCTGTATTTGCCAAGCATGGCTGACCTCTGGCTCACTCTCCTATGACCTCTGGATGACCTTTTGCCCCTAGTGAGCGAGGCGAGGAGATAATGACCTTCCTCCCTCCCCATTAGAGGGTGACAATTTTTCGGGACTCCCGCGGGTCACGGTATTCCCGCGGGTTTCCCGCAGTACGGGAGTAAATTTCACTGTTGGTAACGTGATTGGGACGGGACAGGAAATAATAAACGGGAGCTGGCGGGAAGCCAGAGATTATTAACTTAAAAAATGACGCTGCAATGCAGTGAGTGCGCCCAAAGACGTGAGGCATTTCGTTTTAGAAAAGAGAACCAATTACAACCCACAATACGTTTGTTGTTGATTGGTAGCCTATCAGAGCAAGACAAGCAGCTGCCCTGTTCACAATCAATCAGCTTCAGCGATAGGCCCTAAGGCAAAATGGATGCAAAGAAACAGTTACAGGCGAAAGTATCAGCAAAGGACAACTCTATTCAATTGCACGAGCTGTCCGGGAAAGCGATTCTCGTTGAGTTTAATGTGTCATGCAATGTTGGGGCATGACACCTTGACGATCGATCGCATTCCTCAATATATTTATCGCATAACCCTGGCGGAACACAAAAAATTGTTTTGTTTACTCATAGCAACGTTGCTATGCTTCGCTGGTTTAACGTGATGAGAACGGTGCAAACTTAACTGATGGGATGAGATCTAACTATGAAATGATTTAAGCATAGCCTACAGCAAAGTACTGTAAAATATGTAATTTTAATATAGCCCAAAATGATCGGCTATTAAAGAAAAGTTAGACAAGGCTTTCTGCCCTACCAAAATGTATGGTCACCGCACGCTACTGTAGCCTAACAGTCGGATAACTTTAGACATCAACATAGGGAGGGGGACGGGATTCGGGAGTCTTTCTCTCGGGATTTTGCGGGACAGAATTTTTTTGGGGGGGCTGTCACGTGATCGGGATATGACGGGAGTATTTGTGCGGGCTCGGGATGGGACGGGAGTGAAAATTGCTTCCCGTGTCACCCTCTACTCCCCATTCCTCTCTCCCTTCTGAGAATCTCAGTCCACTGGTCAAAGCTCCTCTCTTTCCAATGAATAATGCAAGCAGGTCAAAGAAGCTGCAAGGGTCTCCATAGGGACAGCCTTGGCCTACTGGTTAGGGCTTCGGACTTGTAACCTGAGGGTTGCCGGTTCGAACCCCGACCAGTAGGAACGGCTGAAGTGCCCTTGAGCAAGGCACCTAACCCCTCACTGCTCCCTGAGCGCCGCTGTTGTTGCAGGCAGCTCACTGCGCCGGGATTAGTGTGTGCTTCACCTCACTGTGTGTTCACTGTGTGCTGAGTGTGTTTTTCACTAATTCACAGATTGGGATAAATGCAGAGACCAAATTTTCCTCACGGGATCAAATGAGTATATATACTTATACTTATACCATAGCTGGCCCAATCACGCACTGTCACAAGATTACATAACAGCCACTGCACTTCCACCGTCATGACTACCTCTGTCTGACAACTTGCACTCTCTCTCTCTCCGTCTCTCTCCTTCCCTTCCTCTCTCTCCCCCTCTCCCCCACCCCAATCTCCTTTAAATATTTCTCCCTCTCTCTTCTGCTCTCACTCGCTCACTCTTTCTCTCCCACTCTCCTTTAAGTCCCTCTCTCCTCAAACCTAAATGGGAGGAGGCTGAGAGCCAGTGGGCCTCTGAGACAGAGTTGACCTGGCAGACACAGCAGCACTAGCAGCAGCAGCAGCAGTAGCTGTAGTAACAGTGGCCCTATTTCAGACAGTTACCTTTCATTCCATTAGCATTTGTGGCCACTCCGCTAATATGCTTGTCCATTAGCACTTCTAAGCACCGCACCGCGCCAAACCGCACTCATTTTTTAACCCTCTCCAGTGACCAGGTCCAAACCACACTGGGGCACCTCCACGCACGCTGAATTGAAGGAGAAAAATGCTATCTCTTTTGTGACTGGCTCAGTCATTATTCAGCACGAACCCATCCCAGGATTACTGGGCAAGCCGCTGGGTGGGTTCCCTTTGAATTACACACGCAAATCTTGGCGGCTTAATGGAACATATCCTGGAAGATCGGGATGTAATCCCTAAGACATCAGAACACACACGCCGGAGAACACACCGAAAGAGCCGGAATCTTCTCCAGTGGGTTTTGCCAAATGCTCTTTTGCTGCTGTGAGATCTTGGGAGAAATATCTTAGTCAATCCTTGAAATGTCACTGTAATTAGTCAATTAGGTCTTTCTCTCTCTCTCTGAGTGTGTGTGTGTGTGTGTGTGTGTGTGTGTGTGTGTGTGTGTGTGAGAGAGAGTGAGTGAGCGTGTGTGTGTGTGTGTGTGTGTGTGTGTGTGTGTGTGTGTGTGCGAGTCCTGTAGCCTGCCCAATTATAATTCCTTCATAGCTTTGAGACCTTATCACAGTTCCGTATTATGAAATTAATGAGTATTATGATGAGTATTATGATGACGCAATAAAAAATAAAAAAAATAGAGCCTAAATAAGAAGATTAAAAACTCTTACACTAAATCAAAACTAGAATAAAGAATAATTTTAACGATTTTTCCAAAGTTTGGGGGCTACAGCTACAAAAGTCAGTCTCCTTGATATTCATAAATGGTTTTGGGGCCAGTCAGAAGAGATTGATCAGAGGATCCTGCTGGGGCATACCTTTGTAACAGTTAGCACTAACACTGTGCCTGTACATAACAACTAGTCAACTAGACAACAAATATTATGAAAAACTTGCAGTAGTTTTGAAACCCCTACCAGACTCAAATTCTGATTTGAATATGGCTACTCCAGACAAAGAATGTAATATAATGCATCTGGTTTGTGTTGTCTTTTCTTGTACAGATTTTAGCTGGTTTTGGCGGATTTTGTGTGATTAAGGCTGTTAATGTAGTCTCTCTGTCTTATTTTGGTCTCTGTTCTACAATAATCTCTTTTTGAAACAAACATTTTCAGAAATGTCCTTCCCCCCCTCCTCTCTCTCTCACTCTCTTTTCCACTAAGACTGCCCTTCTCTTCCATCCTCTCTACTCCCCCTGCCTGGTTGTGAGTCCCTGAGGCCAGACAGGTGACTGGCCTGGCTTTATGAGGCTGTGTGTTCCCAAAGCAAACTCCTCCAGCAAAGCACCAATAAAAACTGTCAAGTGGGACGGGAGTGGGTCCACTCTGTCATCTCTCCCTCTCTTTTCTCTCTCTCAAACATTTTCATTTTCCTCTCTCTCTCTCTCTCTCTCTCTCTCTCTCTCTCTCTCTCTCTCTATCTCTCTCTCTCTCTCTCTCTCTCTCTCTCTTTTCTTCCCTTCGGCCCTCACCCCACTAGTCTCATTCTGTAGTGATTTTTTTTCTTCTCAGTCATCAACATAAGCCCCACAGTCGTAGCCCACATACGGCACACACGAGCAGACGGTCACAGAACTGGAGGGACTCTTAGCTTGCACTGCTGTCACCAGCAAAGTTATGAGACAGAATGCCATGAAGCCACTCAGTAGAAAACACTCAGTACAAAATAGATAAGGTAAGATAAGTATACATATAGGTAAGGTAAGGTAAGGTAAGCATACATATAGGTAAGGTAAGATAAGTATACAAGGTAAGATAAGCATACATACAGTATAGGTAAGGTATATCATTATAGGTAAGGTAAGATGAGTGGTATTTTGCAGAAGCGTGTATCCAAAGCAACAGTTACTTGCCAAGTTCTTCCATATGTCTAGGGGTTGGAACACTTACTATGTCTACAGAAAATATACAAACAAAGGGGCTCCGCAACATGCCAGGACTCTAGGAGGAAATGAGTGAGACAGAAATGGAAAACAACAGAAATAGAGAGAAGGAGAGAAAATCACTGAAAGGAGTACAGTACATGGTTTCAGGCTCCATCTGGGTCTCAATATGGTGAAATATGCCTAATTAAAACACAAATTGCCTCGGCAGGAAGGCTCGAAACTCAGTAACCACGTACATGTATGGAGCCCAGAACATGCCTACCCACAGCTCTGTGGCAGCCTTTTCAATGGGGTCAGTATAATGGCACAGAGGACTGGAAGCAATTAATCTTGTGGGTTGCTTAGGCCATCCTTAAAAATATTTTCGTTTGCCGTAACCCGACCGACCCTGTCAATTTAGAACCGACCCAAATATTTATTTTTTTCCCCTTTTAGTCCGACCGACTTGCCGGTTGTAAACTTGCGTTAAGACCGACCGATTTTTTTTATACTCTAAACAACCAATACAAATAAAATACTATTTATTTTATTAGGCCTAAGTATTGTGAATATAAATTGCCTACATGCAAACGTAGGCTCTCTTAAATAAAAACCCTGTGGCGTCATCTCTACACGCATGTCACACTATGGCCTATACGCTTCGTTTCATTCACACAACGACAACGATTTTACTTGGCACGAAGTTCTGGAAGAACTGTGCCCAGATATTTTCCCATTCTTTCTCCCCTCTAGTCTAACGGTGACTGTGTTGAAGAATTGACATTGGTTGTGGTCTATTCAGCATTTCTCAAAATATGGGTCCGCAACGTGGAGACTGCTGGACCGCGAAGTCGTGGAGTGAAATTAGGCCCGGTGCTTCGTCTGATAATTTGCTGCACAGTTGATCAAGATACCGCGGACCGACAAAAAAAAAAAAAAAAAACGTTTCTGCTATCGATGTCATTAAACATGGAGCCATACAATAAAGTGGTGGTATGAGCGTGCATTCAATGCAGGCGTCTGCGCGAGAGAAACGGAAACTAATCGATAACGTTGGTAGGCTATCAAAGCTCCACTTCAACCTGTTGAATGCTATTTAATTGTTTAACAACACTTAATAGAACGACGTTGATTTTTGGAACTTCCATAGAAACAGAGGAGAGACTGTAGCACTGAGTATTGTATAGTCAAATTTGAATATAACGTGGCCAAAAGCTATTGTAGCCTTCTTTCTATCTGTTAAAGACCAACAGATCAGTGTTTTACGCCTATCTGCTCGCCAAAAAAGCTGGTATTGTGTTTCCTGAATCCTTACATTCAGGCATTCAAATTAAACTTCATTAAAAAACATGTATTTTTTTTCTCCATTTCCTACCAATGTATGATGCTTGCATGAGGGAAACATCCCAAAACAATAACACCCATATAATTGTTGCTGTTTTGAGAAGTATTTCTTTTCTTATGCAAGCATCATGCAACCATGCAAAAGCAATGAAATTATATCTTACATTAGTAAAGCAGTCCTCTGATGTGCATGTCACAAAACATTTAAGTGAAAGTGCATGTATAACAATATAGGCATAATAATGAATGTGATAATGATAATGACAATTTGATTGGGGGGGAGTGGGGTTGGGTATGTGTAGATGAGCCCTATGGCCTTAAAGTCTGCCATGACTGGGCCTCAGGTCAAAGAAGTTTGAGAAAGGCTTGTCTACATAACCTGCATCAGATTGAGGTTTGCAATAATGCGCCTGAAGGCACGGGTTGAGGACTCAGTCAGTTACGTCACAATATGCACATTTGTTTAAATTCATACCTACGTAATCACCATGACCAAAATTTTACTTTTTTTTTTTACTTTGAATCTTGAAAAAACTAAAATATTGACCTACCTACCGACCCATTTTTTAATTTTTTGGGCTGTTACTGCAAACAAGAATATTTTTAAGGATGGCCTTAGATACAGGCAACAGGTAGCATGGCACGGTAACATGTGCAGAATAATACACAGGTAGGAACAGTCTTAGATATTACAACGGAATACAAACTTTACAAAATCACATCACACACACACACAGTGTGTTTGTTTTATGTCATGTATATTAATAGGATTGTTCTTAAGCTTCAAAGGGCAAATCCGTGGTTACACATTAACATAATGGTGAATTGAGGAACATATAGACTAGTTTATAAACGGTATCCTTGATTGTAACTGCAAGGCTACAGTAGCCAATCTGTGAATTAGTGAAAAACACACTCAGCACACAGTGAACACACAGTGAGGTGAAGCACACACTAATCCCGACGCAGTGAGCTGCCTGCTACAGCGGTGCTCAGGGAGCAGTGAGGGGTTAGGTGCCTTGCTTAAGGGCACTTCAGCCGTTGCTACTGGTCGGGGTTCGAACCCGCAACCCTCCGGTTACAAGTCCGAAGCCCTAACCAGTAGGCCAAGGCTGTCCCTATAGAGACCCTCGCAGCTTCTTTGACCTGCTTGCATTATTCATTGGAAAGAGAGGAACTTGAGCTTTGACCAGTGGACTGAGATTCTCAGAAGGGAGAGAGGAATGGGGAGGGAGGAAGGTCATTATCTCCTCGCCTCGCTCACTAGGGGCAAAAGGTCATCCAGAGGTCATAGGAGAGTGAGCCAGAGGTCAGCCATGGTTGGCAAATACAGAATCTTCTGGAACAAAGTTGCAGGAGAGAAAGGGGAAAGAGTGGCGTGCTTCATTTTGATTGGAGAGAAAGAAAGAGTGAAAAGAGAGAGAATAGGTGAGTGGGAGATGATGGGAATGAGAGAGAGAGAGAGAGAGTAGAGGAAGCAAGCAGGAAGGATGCTGTAAGCTCAAATATGCCTAATTAAAACACAAATTGCCTCGGCAGGAAGGCTCGAAACTCAGTAACCACGTACATGTATGGAGCCCAGAACATGCCTACCCACAGCTCTGTGGCAGCCTTTTCAATGGGGTCAGTATAATGGCACAGAGGACTGGAAGCAATTAATCTTGTGGGTTGCTTAGATACAGGCAACAGGTAGCATGGCGCGGTAACGTGCAGAATAATACACAGGTAGGAACAGTCTCAGATATTACAACAGAATACAAAATTTACAAAATCACATCACACACACACACAGTGTGGTTTGTTTTATGTCATGTATGTTAATAGGATTGTTCTTAAGCTTCAAAGGGCAAATCTGTGGTTACACATTAACATAATGGTGAATTGAGGAACATATAGACTACTTTATAAACGGTATCCTTGATTGTAACTGCAAGGCTACAGTAGTCTTGCTGTGGGGCAATGGTGAGTTCAGGCTGTGTGCATTATGCCTCAAGAATTTCACACCAAAAGGCCTTGTGTTTTCAGGGCTGCGCTTGTTGTTTAACCTTCTGCGCCATTGCTCATGGTATGTTTGTGTTCAGACAGGAGTTGAGCGTGCTGCTTGTAAAATGAGCAGAATGATCCAGCGGTGTGCTACAGTAGTCAGACAATGCTCCAGAGAACAAGCACACGGGTCTCCTCTCAGAAGACATACACACATGACGTTCCATCAGGCTTCTACAGGAGCGGTCACTGACTGAGGTAAAACAGCTGACGGCAACAAAGACTGGCCTGTAATAATATGTGTGTGTGCGTGTGTGTGTGTGTGTGTGTGTGTGTGTGTGGGGGGGGGTCTCTATAAGTGTTTCACAAGTGCTATCCCGAGAGTTACAACCTTGGAGGAGAGAGGTTAGCAAGGTGCAAGAAGTGAGGGGAGGGCTGTTTAGAGAGACATGGGGAGGGATGAGGAGAGCAAGGACAGGGATGGAGAGCAGACGGAGCGAGCGAGGGAGGGAAGAGGGAAAGGTGCGAAGACAGACGGGCTCTAGTTTGCAGCTTCACCTGATAATTGCTTTGCACCGGTAGGCCTGTCACGAAATTTTGCTGGACGATAAATTGTCTCAGAAATTATTGCGATAAGCGATAATATTGGCGTTCTGAGAATTTTCCTCGGGAAGAGGAAGACGGCCCACTTGTTGTGTTTTTTTTTCCCCAACTGGGAAAACTGCAGCGGATGATTGTGTTTTAGATGCATATGCATGTTTGTTGTGTTGCCGCTTTTAATCGCACGCGTTCAGTGGTTCACCACGGGCATTCGGTTTAAATCCGAAATGCTCCCACACTGCAGCTGTCGCGTTTGGCTTAGAAACAATTCCATCTTTTTTGTCTTTATTAGGCGTAGCCTACTGGAACTCGCAACTAGCTTTCTCTCTGCCTAGTGCCTACCGGTATACTTCTCACGCGGCTTTTTAGCTGCACTCTGTGGTAGGATACGCCAGTAGTCCCGCCTCCCCACACACCATGCGACTGACAAGTGACTGACATGAGGGTTCACTCATCGTTACTCTAAGGACCCGAGAGAGGGAGAGAGAGAGACGAGGAAAACAAACAAGCAAATGGCATTTATCGCAGCCAGAAAAATTATCGAGCTAATTTTAATTATCATGCGATTAATTGATTTATTGAATATCGCGACAGGCCTATGCACCGGTGTGTCACCGCGAAGCAGCCGGGGGCCACACAAGAGGGGATAGGAGGAGAGCAGCAAACCAGACAGAAGGGAAGCAGGACAAAGATGGAGAATGCAGGGCCCTGTCTGTGGTCTCGCACAATCCCACCATAGCTCTCATGGTATGCGTGCATGTGCATGTGTATGTGCGTGAGGGTGTGGATGGAAATGTATGTAAGTGTGTGCGTGGGTATGACTGTGTGTGTGACTCCCTTTTTCTATGGCAGGCATCACATTAACATTATGGTGTATTGAGGAACATATAGACTACTTTATAAACTGTATCCTTGATTGTAACTGCAAGGCTAGGGCAAGGGGTGAGTTCAGGCTGTGTGCATTATGTCTCAAGAATTTCACACCAAAAGTCTCTCTCTCTCTCTCTCTCTCTCTCTCTCTCTCTCTCTCAACGGCTCGCTGCCAAAGACATCTGTGCGAACCACGGCCATGCTGAACTGGGCCAAGGCGCGCCAAGACAGACCCAAAATCCGGAGCGTGGCAGAAGAATAAGCGCACACAGAGGGACCGGCATGTGCGACTGTGGCCTCGCCCCGGCGAAGCGCTCTCTCTCAGGGGCCTGCCACGGTGTGTGTGTTCGTCTGTCAAACTGGCCCCTGACCGGATAGAGACGGACAAGCCGGGTCTGTTCTGGGGCCCGCCGCGCTATTGGGAGACCTCCACGGTTCCATTACATCAGTGGGAAGAAAGCAGCCTAGGGCGCCAAAAAAGAAAAAAAAACAGAACTCTCCCCCACATGGAACAGAAAGTAGGACAAGCCTCGCGGCGCAGACAGAAGCAGGACGGAAGAGCTGCGGCCCTCGTGGCACAGGATCACGGAGCACAGAGATCGCGAAATTACGCTCATAATGCAACATGGGCCCTGGAGAACCCTGGGATACTGGAGGAGTGAATTGGAGATGGAAAAAGGTGGGAGGTGGTAGTGGTGGTGGCGCAGGGTGGGGGGGGGGTGTTGAGTGCGAGTAAGCGAGCGAGCATGCTCCAAACCTTAATAACAAAAAAATAAAAACGTGGAGGAAGCAACGAATCAGCCGAGCAAACAGAAACGAGGGAATCCGACAATGGCCCGGAGGCGCAAGGCAAACATGGGCATGAACGTAGCACACACACGCGCGTATACACGCCCGCTAACATTTATTCTCCCTCACAGCCATCGTGGTGAATGACAAAACAGGAGAAAAGGAAAAGGGGGACAAAAGCAAATGAATATTTCAGAATAGTGTGTGTGTGTGTGTGTGTGTGTGTGTGTGTGTGTGTGTGTGTGTGTGTGTGTGTGTGGGGTGGGGTGGGGGGGGGGGTGGGTCTTCACTGCCCGCCTAAAGGGCTGTGTTTGCATAACGCTGATTCATATTCATGCATTAGCATGGAATGTGTTTTGGGCGGGGGCTGGGGTAATTGAATGAATTTGATTATTTTAAAAGTGTAATAAGTGTTTTTCTCACTCTCATTTGTGTACGCCGTGAGTCGCCTAAGCTCTTATCAGGATCGGTGGCCTTCTCGAGAGGAAACGATGAGAGGCGCCAAGGCCGTCTAAAACAGCAGTCACCATGGATTTGTATCAGATACTTTCTACAGGCTTCCACACGGAAATATCAAGAGCGTTCAACATGTCTGCAGGCATAGGGCTCGGGAGTTATTCTGCCCTGACCTTTAAGGGAATGGGAGCCAAATCCTTCGTGTGGTGTGGACTGCCTCAGCTACACTACAAACAAACAAACTAAAGGAGCCGGAAGATTCCACTAACCTCAAAAGTGACCTATAGCCGTGGATCTTTTTCAGACCAAGGACCACTTAACCAATAAAAACCACTTAACCAATAAAAAAATAACTCAAAGACCACCTAACTCCCTAAATTCCCCCTAAACAATAGGCCTATTTAAACAGTCTGTTACACAATGCTAACTGAACTATTGTGTCAGGTTGAGGTTAGTTAGTTAGGCTTTTGACTAACCCTATCTTGACCATTTGATGCCAGTTATGTTACAAGTAAGCTTATTGTATTTCATATTCTCTTTAAAAAGGTCACACTGATTTTTTGACTCATTATGGCAAAATTGTAATCTGGCATAGCTACATAGGCGGTGTTCAAATCTGACGGCTTGTCAAAATCTCAGGACTATTAAACAGACAATTCAAATAATACTGTTTCAATTTGCACGTGAGTTGGTTCAATATTGCAAACAACTCATCTATGTTTCCCACATCTGCCACTGGACCACTAGGGATAGCTTGTGAAAATCCTAGATAATGCTGCTAAAATACTGTATGCATACTGTATGCATGACATTGGGCATGACTTCTTCTCTCCACTGTGGCTACCATCTTCAGGAACTCTTTCTCCCGTTAGACCCTTTCCCACTGCTCCCCACCTCTCTCTCTCTCTCTCTCTCTCTCTCTCTCTCTCTCTCTCTCTCTCTCTCCTTCTGTCTCTGTAATCACCATTTGCTCTCCTGGGTTGACAGTAAATTACTGTAAATTTGCATCTTGTTCTACCTGATGAGACGTGTAACAGTGAGGCTAATGAACCTTGAAATAGGGACAGGGCAGACATACACAAAACAACAGAAGGGGGAGGGGCAGAGAGAGACAATCTGATGCAATTCTTTCAATGCAGAAATAAACACACATGTTTACAGTAAACACTGTTACAGATGTGAATGTGCATATTATGCACACATATGGACCATATGCAAATTGCAATCAACATACATGCCAATGTGTGTGTGTGTGTGTGTGTGTGTGTGTGTGTCTGTGTGTGTGTGTGTGTGTGGTGCTTCTACACGATGTGCCTTCTCGATGTGTGGCCCTGCATTACATAAGGCCTTGTAAATGTGAATATTTTAACACACACTCACAACCCCAGCTGAGAACTCAGACAGGCAGGGCTCCTTCCTCCCTCCTCCTCTTCTCTCTCTCTCCTAGACTGACACAGTAAAAACATGCCTCTGGAGCAGACACTCTCCAACTACTTCTTCCTTTGTCACCCTTTCACCATATTTCCTCTCTGTCTCCTTCTCTCCCAATCTATCTCTCTCTCTGTCTCTATCTCTCTCTTTCTCTCTCCCTCATAATGTGGCTAGTCAAGTGCAAGAGCACAGCTCTTGGTAACACAGGAGAAGGTGTTCTGTCAAAGCTGTGCTGACCCAGTAGTGCTATAAATAGCATTTAACAATTCAATGTCCATTTTAGTCACTGCACACGCATTGTACCACACTTACCAAAGCAAACAGCCTAGTCTCATGCCTCTCTGGCTGATGGCATTCACTAATGTTTACGATGCCTGTGGAACGTCTAGTGGCAATTCAATCTATTTCATGCCACATTTAAAAAAAACGACCGAAAAAAGAGCAGCACGTAGAGAGACTCACCACCATGCTGGACTGGTCTATGCTCACTGTCATTATAGCAGCCACACACACACACACACACACACACACACACACACACACACGGCAAAACATGCACATGCTGGGATTAAAATGTCATCTCTCACAAAGGACAATTGTATACCAGCCGCACAACATGGCCAAGCCATTTACCATCAAACGTTCTCACACTGTTCTTGTAAGGTTCAAGTTGTTCGGCACGACAACTTGACAATGCCCAGTATAAAAACGACCTACTTCAATGTGAAGGAGCTGCATTATTGTATTGCATGTCTTTGTCATTGCTAAAATATCTGCTTTAAATGACTTGATGTCAACATTCCGTGCATGTTCCTAGTTTTTCTCCTGCTTCTGCCTGGCCACAGTGGATATGCGGGCTTCATCTGCAGACACTTGTTTGTACGCTGCTCAGTTAAAACAATGAAACACCTCATTATTGCTGGTGGTTTCACTCCATTGGAAGGGATCCAACCACAGCTCAACCCCTTCAGGTGCAGTATTTACTTCTCATGCCACTATTCTGCATTCTGCCCACTCGTGTCACATCCACTGTTTTATTTTCTTCACTGCATTTTCCCAAACAAAAACTCTCACACATCACAACACCAATCTCATGCATGGGATCAGTTATCATCAAGGGATGCCAATGGTTGTTTTGCCCGCGGCTGTTTTCGCAAAACATCACGAATCATTTATGGCGCGTTCCGTCGGAGCCCTCATCACATATACTCTCCACTATATACAGAATGATTATTCGATGTGGCTCGTACAAAATCCCTCTCTGTGCGTTGGCTCTGATGGTAGCGTGTCTGTTGGGCTGTTGGGCCCCCCCCCCACCCACGCACCCCTCGCAGCCCGCGGGCCGGTGCTGTTGTCCCTTGGTGCCAGGCGGCCGCTGCCACTGCTGCTGGCTGCCGATAGCTGGTTGGCGGCCGTGCCGTGCCCTGCTCTGGAGCTGCATGGGGTATTTTTGGGCCGCCCTTTACTGCGTCTTAATCCAGACTCAGGATTCCAGTCGCACTGTGTTCTGAATTATAAATGAGGTGGGAGAGGGGGAGGGTGGAAGGGGAGAGGGGGTTTGGGTGGGAGAGGGGGAGCAGCGAGTTGGGGGGGGGGGGGGGGGACTGGATTGAGTCTGGCAAGGCAAGAGGAGGAATGACAAGGCACTGAGAGGGAGGGCAGAGAG
This sequence comes from Alosa pseudoharengus, assembly GCF_046254945.1. NCBI lineage: Eukaryota > Metazoa > Chordata > Actinopteri > Clupeiformes > Clupeidae > Alosa > Alosa pseudoharengus. The sequence goes on from NW_027468774.1 coordinate 17,028,845, forward strand.
AGGGAAGGGAGCGGTTTTACAATACTCCAAGACGACAGCCCAGTGAAACACAGGAAGAGGGAGAAATGGAAAGAGACCGGGAGCGAGAGCATGAATAAAAACAAATATTGGTTATAAAAAAGGTTGTATATGTCTTGTAAAAAATGTGGTCTACAGTACATGTAAGACACACCGTGATGAATGGTTAGCCTCTAAGCGTGCGTGCACGCGTGTGTGTGTGTGTGTGTCTGAGAGAAAGACAGACTGGAGGGCTAAAACACAGTGAAACCTTGTCTAATGGCTAATTGGAGCTGTTAGTCACAAGGAGGCAGCCGAATGACTAGCTGGGAGCGCACACTTAAAAAATCTCTTTATTCTTCTGTCTTTCTTGGCTCCCGTCGAGTCCCTCTCTCCCTCTGTCTGCTCAAGCCGCCCCACCCCTTCCCTCCTCCCGCTGTCTCTCATCCAGGGCTTCAACATTCCCTCTCACTAGCAATCTCTCTCGCTCTCGCTCACACTCCCTCGTCCCCCCCCCCCCTCCACACACACACACACACACACACACACACTCTCTCTCTCATCCTCTTCCAACTAAAACAGGTGGAATTAGCAGAAGCAATAGTCCAGCGCTGCTGTATGACACGGCTGAGTCTCCCTGTATAATAACTGACTGACTGAGTTGACTCCTGCGCCGGCTTTAAAGGATTTCACACTAGGAAAACCTACCAAGTAAACCCTGCAAGGAGCCGAGTGGATGGTAGAAAATCCTCTCTCTGAACTTCTCTTCTTTCCTCCCTCAATCCCATTCTCTCTCTCTACTCCTCCTATCTCATCCCTCCTTCAGGTCTGGCAGAAAGCAGCACTGCCCACAACACCATCTTATGGGTTTTAGACTTGATGATATTCGCCTTCACTGGTGCTACTGTTTTGGTTCTGCTCTTTGCTTAGTGTTGCTATGGCAATGAAGCACACCTATGAGATATAAACCCACACACACACACATACACACAAACACAAACAAAAACCCTGTCTGTAATTGAATGATTGAATGATTGTCTCTGTGCTTGCAGGTGTGTGTCTGTGTGTGTGTGTGTGTGTGTGTGTGTGTGTGTGTGTGGTCCACCTGTCCATGAGAGGGTGTGTAGTATTATCAGAGTGTGTGTAGTATTATCAGTGGGTGTAGCATGAGACCACATTCATGTGAGAAGAGGGAAAGGCTCTTTTGTGTGTGTGTGTCCTCTTTTTATCACCATGGTCCACTATCAGCACCTCCTAAATCTCAGGCACACAGGCAGCTGAGAGAGCACATCCTAAGTAGACAGGAGCTCATAGAGCAGGTAGCAGCCACCGCAGAGATCAAACAGCCACCACCTGCTGCACAGACATCACAGCGTGAGAACAAGTCTGTGTGTGTGTGTGTGTGTGTGTGTGTGTGTGTGTGTGTGTGTGTGTGCAGGTGCCCGATGGGATGAGAAGATCTACAGAGATATGGGAAGGTGAGGAGAGAGAACGATAGAGAGGGAGACCGTGAGAGAAAGATAGAGAGGGAGAGAGATAAAGAGATGGGGTGTGCGAGAGGTGTTGAAAGGCGAAGAAAAACCCCTGTTGTCTGGCTATAAAAGGTCACATGCCCAGGCACATCTCCTTCCACTCTTAAAGAAATAGCCTCTCAGACCCCATTTCCAAAAGCCCACTTTACATGGCTATGAGCTAGACTGACCTTCAAGTGGCCGTTTCTCATCCGACACGCACAGATCACAGATCAAGACCATACAACCTGTCCACCCCTTCCAACCAAGCAGCTGTACTTAAATTTCAAGAAAAAAAAAATGGCTGTACTTAAATTTCAAGAAAAAAAAAATGGCTGTACTTAAATTTCAAGAAAAAAAAAATGGCTGTACTTAAATTTCAAGAAAGAAAAAAGAAGAAAATCAAGCCATACGGAAGCAGATGATTTAATCTCCACACATATCTTCCTAGTCAGTCGCAACACAGAATCACTTATGTAATATGGTCAGACTTGATCTCAGTTGGGTGTAATGTGTGAATAATATGCGAGCGAGACCAAATTTTCAAGTGAAGTGTTATTCAAGGTTTACTCAAACCCGCTGGATCCACACAGGCGGCTTTCGGTTTCACAATCATGCCGTGTATTTGCACAGTGATTCTCCAATGGCCAGATCCCTGGTCATTAGTCGAGAGTTGTCGAGAGTAATGAACTGCTAAATATGCCGAGATTAGATGCAGAAGGCTAAGAGAGTCAAGTGCAAAATGATTCAGTCCCACAAGTAAACAAAGCAAACTCACAGAAAACACACCCACACACACAGACACACACACACACACACACACACACTCACAGACACACACACAGACACACACATAGAAACACACCAAGGTCCAGCATCTTCAAGAGACAAGAAACATCCAGAGCCCAGAGTCGCAAAAGGGAGAAGAAACTCATCCCTCTACACTAATACTGAAGCAAAAATTCATAATAAACACACTCTGCTCTCTATCTTATTATTCTTTTCCTCGCTCACATTTCAACCTCTTTCTCTCTCTTTCCCCTCACCCTGTCTCTCTCTCTCACACACACGCACGCGCACACGCACACGCACACGCACACACAGTGATAAACTAGGACTCCACGCAGGCTGCTGGGGTAATGGACCTTATTCATCTTCCCCCTGCCGATTCTCTCCATTTCCTCTCTCCCTCTTTTTGCCATATATACACCTTTTTCTCTTCATGCAATTTTTACCGGATGCAGTAAATTCATTGGATAAAAATGCATGTAGCCATAAACTCACAGAGGGTAACTACATCCATCCTAGTCTCAGGAAAACGAACCACAACGTTGCAGTAATGCAGCAGTGAACTTCAAGACCCCATCAAAACCTTTTCCATTGGCACAACAATTTTGATAAAAGAAAACAATAAGGCTGTTTATTATTATTTCCCTTCTCTAGGCCGAGTGTCAAGCAATGGTTGTTGTTCTCTGAAATATGTAGTACAGCCCTTTAGCACATGATGTCCTCATAGGCTAGTTTCCCTCACATGCACAAACCACCTAACCTGGCCCTAGCCAGATGAATGTCGTTCCGCTTAGCTCCGCCTAGCTTCACTCACATCCATCTGGAACCTCTTCCATTGAGAGTGATTTCTCCAACCAACTTTATGGTTTAGCCAATCAGGACGCAGGGCGGGAGTTTCATAGATGTGACATAGCAGAGAAGCGTCTGTGAGACTGTTATCAGCGTCACGGGTTGGCTTCGATGAGAGTGGTTGAAGTAGATGACGGACAAGTGGCTTATTCAATCATATGCAAGCATTTTTTGATTAGGTCCAGCCTTCTGAAGCAACACTTCAATGGATCGGTTCCAGATGGATGAGTGGAGCTAGGCGGAGCGAAATTCATCTGGCTAGGGCCAGGTTACAAACCACCATGAGATAGCAATGAGGGAAGTGTTCACCAAAATGACTGACTATTATAATGACAAAAGTCGTGGCTTCTCAAATCCTGAAAAACAGATGCATGTCACGAACTGATAACACATGCATTGAATTTGTGCTTTTACTGGGACTGGGTCACAGCACTGCCACTGGGTCATGCGAGGACATGAACTACAGAACTGAGCGTTCTGGGCGTGACACTGAGAGCCGAAGGGAGAGATGAGTGACACGTCTTTTCAGACTGCTACTCCTGCCCTCTGGGACACAGAGGTGCTCTCTGTCTGTGTCTGTGAGTTGTGATTGGTTGGTGGTGGTGGGAGTCATTCACTGAACTGACCAATCAGGCCAAAGCATATGACTAAGCAGTCTGTTCAGCGAATGACTCAAGAGGCACAGTGTAAAATAAGACTGTCAAGGGAATCCAAAGCGAGTGCCTGAAATGCCATTTTAGTCAGGACAACTGTCAGGTTTGATTAATGAGGTTATGTAATGGCTGATGGTTATGGCAAATGGAGCAGGTTTGGCCTAAGTGAAGTAGGTCTGTTGCAGTAAAGACATAAGGAGAAATGCCGTTGTGTGGTTATAGGAATGATACACTTTAAAGAAATAGATATAGGCATGAAGTGCACTGCAGTGAATACTGTACGCCAGCAACCACAAAGTAAACAAGTCTATCAAGAGCTACGGGGATATGAAATTGACTGCTTAATAGCATCGCACATTTGTGAACCAATCAGCCGTACTGCACTGGACCGTGGACCATTTCCTGACTGAATGCACATGTTATGGTTTTCCCATAGTGATGGCCAACCATAATGTATCCCACATGTGGCCATCAATCCAGATCATTCCATTAAATAGAAACTGGAATGCGTAAAGGTGACAGTAAACGTAATGCAGCTGCAGAGTGAATCATCAGTAGACCCTCATTTTTACGCTTTGAAACACACCATCTAATTAGTCCCGTGTCTAACTGCTGTAATTAGTCAGCTGAAGGCGTAATTGACTTGAGTTGTCCTGCTGAAATTAAAGAAGTAAAAATGGATCCCCTCTAGAGGCAGACAGGTTGATTGTGGCACTAATTGTCAAGTGGTTAATTTATAATACCAGAACACTCAGATGAAATGATCAAGGTCAAATGAGTGTTATTTGGAGAACAAACATTCTGAGCCCTTTTCTTTGCATTCTCATACAAGCGCAGACATTCAGTATGGGCATTTTTCACATCATCATTGACATCCGAGTCATTATTCATGTATGGATCCTGTTCTCACGAGAGAACAATTTGAATCACTCTGGCACAAGTCACTTTGTCGATGAGTAATGATGCTCATTACCTATGCCCATGGAGCCGAGCTGCACCAATCACATCGGTGTATCTGATATAGGCGGGCCAGAGGCGAGCTGATGACGACAGTGCTGCAACGGCAAAGTCCGGAATCAGTCAGTAAACTTTGGTGGTAGTGTTATCTAATTGCATTGAACTCCGAAATCAGCCAGTAAACATTGGTTGTAGTGATATTTTCAAATGCATGCTTGGTGCCGCCCCTCGAGTTGGGCCAATTTCGTTACTCGTAGCCAGACCCTTAATCTTTCGGATTTGGGTCTGGATTTTCAGGCTACTTGAACGATGGAATCACTTCTTAGAAAAATGCACAAAGGTATCAGCCATCATCTCTCCACTGGTCCTGTGTGATGCAAAGCTCGTACTCACAGGAAGTCAGCGGGCTGACCCCAAATCAGATGTCACAGGCGATAAAGGCGTACAGGGCGTACTCTGTGATCAGCACCGGGCCGGTTCCTCCATCTGCCATTACGCCTCAGCACGGCGCTGGAATATTATCACGTCTGTCATCCGCTAAAGAGGAGCATCTGTCACGGAACCCTAGCTCGCTCAGCCTCTCACCCCCACCCTCACGAGCTGTCTCTCAGGATGTGTGTGTGTGTGTGTGTCTGTGTCTCTGTGCGTGTGTCTGTGTGTGGGTGGATGAGTGCGCTCGCTTGGCTCATGTCCTGTCAATCACACATTAAAAAGCTATTAGCTCCAGTAGGCAAACAGGTAATGGGGTGGCACTGGTGTTTGCAGAGGGAGACGCCTGCAGTGCAGCAGACACTATATGTCTTCCAGAATAAGAAAAGAGTGAAAAGTCAAGAAAAAGGAGAGCAGCAGTATTTGTCTGATCTCTGTTCTCTACTAAAAATAATTTATTCACTCCTGGCTTTCTTTCTCTTAAAGATTCTTTGGCCGAAACCACCCATTGGGGTCCTTGAGATGCCACTTTTAGAGATGAAGCAAGCAAACCATTCTGCTCCTATTAGGTGTAATGAGGCTCCTTTAAACTGTTTCACATATGCACTCTGTAATGAATCAGTCTGTGCGTCAATGATCTAAGTCTAGCAATATATCTAAGGCGAAACTAAACATTTCAATATTCTGTTGCCATGAGACATCTTTGGGACCGCTTACTTGCATCCTCTGTCATAAGACACAACCACCTGTAATAAACACCATGTGGCAAAGGTGATGTTCTGTCTAACATATTCATTTCAGTCTGCGTTCAGTGATGAATGTCAGCTACCATGTTTCCAGTCTGATGTTCTGAAAGCTTATTAGCATGCTACGTCGGCTGTTATGACATTGAGCATATTAGGCCATCCTTAAAAATATTCTTGTTTGCAGTAACAGCCCAAAAAATTAAAAAATGGGTCGGTAGGTAGGTCAATATTTTTGTTTTTTCAAGATTCAAAGTAAAAAAAAAAAAAGTAAAATTTTGGTCATGGTGATTACGTAGGTATGAATTTAAACAAATGTGCATATTGTGACGTAACTGACTAAGTCCTCAACCCGTGCCTTCAGGCGCATTATTGCAAACCTCAATCTGATGCAGGTTATGTAGACAAGCCTTTCTCAAACTTCTTTGACCTGAGGCCCAGTCATGGCAGACTTTGGGGTCATAGGGCTCATCTACACATACCCAACCCCACTCCCCCCCAATCAAATTGTCATTATCATTATCACATTCATTATTATGCCTATATTGTTATACATGCACTTTCACCTAAATGTTTTGTGACATGCACATCAGAGGACTGCTTTACTAATGTAAGATATAATTTCATTGCTTTTGCATGGTTGCATGATGCTTGCATAAGAAAAGAAATACTTCTCAAAACAGCAACAATTATATGGGTGTTATTGTTTTGGGATGTTTCCCTCATGCAAGCATCATACATTGGTAGGAAATGGAGAAAAAAAATACATGTTTTTTAATGAAGTTTAATTTGAATGCCTGAATGTAAGGATTCAGGAAACACAATACCAGCTTTTTTGGCGAGCAGATAGGCGTAAAACACTGATCTGTTGGTCTTTAACAGATAGAAAGAAGGCTACAATAGCTTTTGGCCACGTTATATTCAAATTTGACTATACAATACTCAGTGCTACAGTCTCTCCTCTGTTTCTATGGAAGTTCCAAAAATCAACGTCGTTCTATTAAGTGTTGTTAAACAATTAAATAGCATTCAACAGGTTGAAGTGGAGCTTTGATAGCCTACCAACGGTATCGATTAGTTTCCGTTTCTCTCGCGCAGACGCCTGCATTGAATGCACGCTCATACCACCACTTTATTGTATGGCTCCATGTTTAATGACATCGATAGCAGAAACGTTTTTTTGTTTTTTTTGTCGGTCCGCGGTATCTTGATCAACTGTGCAGCAAATTATCAGACGAAGCACCGGGCCTAATTTCACTCCACGACTTCGCGGACCAGCAGTCTCCACGTTGCGGACCCATATTTTGAGAAATGCTGAATAGACCACAACCAATGTCAATTCTTCAACACAGTCACCGTTAGACTAGAGGGGAGAAAGAATGGGAAAAGATCTGGGCACAGTTCTTCCAGAACTTCGTGCCAAGTAAAAGCGTTGTCGTTGTGTGAATGAAACGAAGCGTATAGGCCATAGTGTGACATGCGTGTAGAGATGACGCCACAGGGTTTTTATTTAAGAGAGCCTACGTTTGCATGTAGGCAATTTATATTCACAATACTTAGGCCTAGTAAAATAAATAGTATTTTATTTGTATTGGTTGTTTAGAGTATAAAAAAATCGGTCGGTCTTAACGCAAGTTTACAACCGGCAAGTCGGTCGGACTAAAAGGGGAAAAAAATAAATATTTGGGTCGGTTCTAAATTGACAGGGTCGGTCGGGCTACAGCAAACGAAAATATTTTTAAGGATGGCCTTAACACTAACGTAAAACTGTTATTGGACATCACATAGGCTATCACAACATCCAATGAGAGCTTATGATATCTAGTAAAGCATGTTTAATATTTGATTATGTTATTCTTAATATGGATAGTTCAAGTCATGTGTTATTAAGTACTTTGAACATATAAAAAACTTGGATATATATTAGGGTGCATCATCCGCCTCACTTTTTGAAAAAAGTTTGAAAGTCAATCTGTCCCTAGAATAATTTTGATCTTCTGAAGTTTCTCCAGATGGGCTGGTCCGTCGTTTTCAGTGGGATAGCTCAGAGTTTGGCATTGATTCATCCAAATCCGAAAGATACCACATGAAGCACCTGAGAACTTGGCGACAGTTTGGAAGACCGGGATCCAGTGATAATCGAGTCATCCTGAACAAGTCCACAATATCCAAGACGATTGTCTTGTAGACATAGTACATTTTGAAGACTGTTGATTGGCATTACTAATACACTCTCCACTAGAAGCCATGTTGCAAGAAAGTTCATGTAATGCTGTGTGATACAACTACTACTCTACACTACTAGTCCCACGCATGTAGCCTATATCTGATTTGGAATTATGAGATTTACTCACCATAGCAACAACAGTTAAATTAGATGGTTAATGACAAGTGTTGCAATACACATTAAGGTGTTTTTCATCAAAAAACATTCAAATATATAAAAAAACGGGAAAAATCACCAAAATATGTAGGCTATGACAACATAAAGAAACCCAATGTTTATCCAATGAGCTGTGTGCTTTATGCCTTTACCGTTATTATTCAAATAACTACTGGCTAACAAATTGATAATAGTGAAATAATGTGAAATATACCCCCATAGTCCCCCATATTGCGAGGTGATTTCCTGAATTTGGCAACAATTTCGACCATTCATAAAGGATAATGGTGGGCCACCTAAATATTATCCAATTTACTTCAAAATTTACCAGGAATGTTTTTTTGCTTATTGGAACATAATAAGCATAGGGACAGATTAATTTGCATATGTCAAGGCGGATGATGCACCCTAATATATATATATATATATATATATATATATATATATATCAATAATTACACACTTGTATAAGGTCCTACACATTTTAGACTCTGCTTTAGTGAAGCTGTGGTAATCCTGTTATCTCGCACTGCACATGATAGGCTTCATCAGATTCCTAAAAACCATAGTGCTGTATTAAGCACATGTCTTCCCTGTGTCCAATGCTCTAGCCACACGTTCTGTAGCATACACTACTCAGAGACCTTGCCTCCCAAGCACACACACACACAATTCTAACTCTGTCTGCAGTCTGAGACAGTCTGGGGCTGGGCACAGTTGGCATAGTTCTGTGAATTAGCATGCTAATGTATGGAGGATGCTACCGGGAGGCCGATACCCACTCTCAGCAAAACCATTTACTCAACAACAACGTGCTCTGTGAGGGAGAATGGGAAAGTATGATTATTCCCCCGTCAGATTCACACACACACACACACAAAACCAGACACCTACAATCACACAAAACCCCATGCACAGACAGACTAGCACAAATACACTCTCCCCTTACAAACACTCAGAAAATCAACACAGCGGGGATGGGTGCAATATTTACATAACCTCTAGAACTTCCCACCAAAAGTCTGCGGGGGTGACACCCACCAGCTGTCTATCGCCCTCGCCGTCTCACACGGAGGACAAACATTAACACGCTCACTTTAATTCAATTCAACTTTATTTACGGAAGCGGCATGACAAACAGGCTTTTATTGGCAAGTTGTGATTGTGCACAGAGGCTCATTAGACGAGTGAAGGCCCTCCTCCAGCACCCAGCAGGAATGCCACCGGCTCCTGGCACCCCTCCGCTAGCATACTAATCATACGGCTCTACTCGCTTAATACACACACAATCCAACATAGGCACACAAACACACAAATACACACACACCCTAGTGTTTCCCACAGAATTGGATTCAATCTGTGGCGGTAGCTGACTTGGACAACGGGGGGGGGTGTGGATGCAATTCCTAATGTTTTATACTTAGTTAGTCAAAATAAAGGTGTCTAGTCACAGTTGCAAGGTTTTAGAATGTTGCATCAAGTTGCTTTATAGAATGCTGCAGCTCATCTCGTCGCGAATCATTGGTGTGAATTGGGCTTAAAGGCACACTACACAGGTTTTTTAGCTTAATATGCAAGTTTTTTAGCTTAATTTACCTTCATTTAACAGCTTCAGAGTCATTGGAATGGTTATATGACTTTTTTCGTGTTGAATGGTGGCCGTGTCGCTTCCCCCTAGCGCCTGTGAGCGGAAAAACCACCCTTGCAACTGTGGGCCGGCAGGCCGACGGCCTCAGTGTCAGGAAGTATACAGAGTGTAACGAATTGCTTTACTGCATTTAAATACACATACACGCCAGGCACCGGCTAGAAAAAGGTAGTTATGGAGTTTCTCAGACATTCGTCATGACAGAGCCAGCGAAAAAGAAGCAAAAACCGAGAAAACAGTAAGGAAATTGGCAATACTGCATAGTTTACCTTTAAGCCAGTATGGTGCAGACTGCAAACGCTAACGTTATGGTTAGATGGCATTAAAAGACTGCGGTGGGGAAGAGCTAGAGTTACAAATAGTATAACTTTTTTCAATATGAACTATGCCTATATGTCCGACTTCGTCATCGTTCAATTCATCCCTTTTGTTTCAAATTTGCATATAGGCCGATGGTAAGCTTGTTTTTATGCTGGCAGGGGTTCGCGAACGCTATTCTTTATTCTAAATGCGTAGCGCCATGGCGATAAAGAAAAAGAAGGCTGATTTGAAATGTAAGCTGACTGTTATCAAATTTGGTAAATAAAATACAGGAAAAACAATATGGTTCATGCTCTCTCATGCTGTTTCATTCATGCCGAAAAGGAGGGAGAATGAAACATTACGCACGTCCCACTTTTACATATACAAATAATTCCTGAACGGTTTTGGTCAGGGCTGATAATCCAACTGTATTTGACAAAGGACAGATATAGGCTAGGTTGCGACAAAATATGAGCTTTCAGTGTGATACAATCTCTTTGTAAATTACGCATGATTAAAAAGTGTTTAATCTGTTCTGGCTATCCCCGCTATTTGGATCTTATCTCACTCAATGAACAACATATCAACACTAAATGAATGATGATCCGTAATTGTCATCGGATAGCCTAGTCATATGGGTAGACATTCAGTGTGTTTGAAATAATTAATTCGATAATTTTGTGTAAAGGGAATTAAAGGCCTGTCTCTAATACTAGCCGGTGCAGTTTTGGGAAAATAAAAGGCCGGGCTATTATTTGGAGTTTTACGATATTTGCACAGCATGGTCACGATGCTAAGAGGATTTAATAGTAATTTAGCTGGCCGTCTCCTATGCAATGCTTCTATGTGGCAACAACAATCCTTCAACAATCGTTAATGTTTTGTTAAATGCACATGCAGAAGAGGGGCAGCGCCGCAGCAGGTTCGTTACAAGAGAGAGCGGGGCGGGGCAAGGAAAGGCTGCGTGCGTAAACAGCGCAGCTCAATGAAAGGATTTTATCTTATCCTTAAGTTAAATAGTACAATATAGCGAATAGTGGCGGCCGGTTTTAATTTCGTAGATTACTTAACGTATGGGAAACACTGCACCCACACACACGCACCAAATTGCACACACATATACATATGGATAAGTGCACGCACACACACACACACACACACACACACACACACACACACACACACACACACACACACACACACACACACACACACACACACACACATATATATAGACAAGTGCATAAAAGACAGACACACATGCACCCACGCACAGAAGAAGACATATGTGCACATGTATTGTACACACTGAAACACATTTACCAAGACACACACACACACTAATAAACTCAAGCACAGACGGGCAGGACGGCTTTGCTCTACTGTGGCATGATTCAAAAGCTCTCTCTCAGACCCTTTCTTTCCTCCACACAGTGGCCCATTGTAGCATTGTGTGAACATGCTCTCACACCTTTTGTGAGCTCCGCTCGGCGACGCGGCCTGCATCCTCCATCACACGCGCCGCACCGCGCCGCACCGTGCCCCATTTCCTCACAGCCCACTCGGAGGCCATTTATCAAGATGTCACTCACATGCTGACTACAGTCCCTGGTGTCACAGTGCTGCATACAGGTTTGTGTGTGTGTGTGTGTGTGCGTGCATGCGTGCGTGCGTGTGCGTGTGCATGTGTGTCCGTGTGCATGTGTGTGTGTATGTGCATGTGTGTATGTGCATGTGTGTGTGTATGTGCGTGCGTGTGCCCATGTGTGTGTGTGTGTGTACAGTATGTGCGTGTGTGTATGTGCGTGCGTGTGTGTGTGTGTGTGTGTGTGTGTGTGTGTGTGTGTGTTTATGAGAATGAGCACTTATGTACAAACACACTGTGCGTGTGTGTGTGTGTGTTTGTTTGTGTGCGTGCAATGCACACATTGTTTTTATGAATTTATGTGTCTTTCAGCAGTTTCACCCCCACCCCACCCAAAAAAGCCTAAAGGGAAAAAAAATCTGCGTTTTGCTCTCCATAGACAGCAAAAAAAGAGAATGATAAAAGCAAATGGGATTAGAGAAATGTGTATGAGTGTGTGTGTTTGGGGGGAGGGGGGGGCCCAGACAGAATGATGGGGCGTCAAAGTGTCAATGAGGTGTGCCACAGGAAGCAGGGCGACAGGGGAGCTGCTGTCACTTCCTATGGTGTGTCGATGTGCCTCGCCTTTGTTCACGCAGCAAAACAAGGAGAGCGCAATGGGGAGCCCAGGCAGAGTCAATAGAACACTCTAGTCTGGAGTCAAAAACAGATGACTCACTCAAATAGAGGGAGAGAGAGAGAGGTAGAGAGAAAGAAAGAGTGAAAGAGTGCACTTTAGGTCTCATCATCAGGTGGTAACTAAGGGAGAGGCAGTTCCTAAAGACAGCGGCTTCTTCCTCTGGTGGAGGCCGTGCAAGCAGAACAGAGGCGGCCCCTCAGGGGGAGCCTCCTCAAGCGCTGATGGAGAGCAACGAGCCAGGAAGCAGCACAGGCACCGCACGCTGAGCCACAGACAAAAGCTCCCAGATGTAATTAAGAGGAAGTGAATCTCAGCAAATGGGAATGGGAGTGTTGATCGAGGCACAGCTCCCCCACCCCAACCCAACCCCCAAGACCCCACGCAGAGGGTGAGAGCAGAGAGTTTTTGACAGGTAATAAGGGTGACAACAACTTGTCCAAATAAGGCGTACGGAATATCACCAGAAGAGCACCAGAAAGGTTTTGCAAAGACAGAAAACTCTCTCAAACACTGAGGGAACTATCAACTGGTGTCTCAGTGTGAGTTGTGAGATGTAGGACTTATTTGTTGTTTGGTCTGTGTCTGTGCATCTGTGAGTGTGTGTGTGTGTGTGTGTGTGTTCCCTGCTAGGAAATAGCCTATTTCTTAGCACCGACGTGACAAAAACCAAGACGGATGTTTTCTTTAGGCAGCCCGAGGGCTGGGAGCAGCAGCAGGTGTGTGAGCTTGCCTGGCGCCCCACCTGCCACTTGATCACGGGAGGCCGAGCGCCAGACGAATGGCTTCGCTACGCTACGGCTCCTACTCCATCTCCACCCCCCCCCACACAGGCTCCAGATTCCCTTCCTCATACACCACCCCCATCCCTCTCCCCATCCAACCATCCATGAGAGAGGGGGGGGGGGGGGGCAAGGAGGAACGGAGCCGCAGCGGTTCATCTCAGCTGCGACTGCATCTCGCCATGATCTGGCACTAGAGCCCCGTAACACCTGAAGGGGCGCACCTGCGGCGAGATGCCAACAGCGCTCTGGCGTCGACTGACTGGGCGATAATGCAGGGTGCGGCATGACTCAGGGGACTCTGCCACCTGCTGATGATGAGCTGGCGGGGACTGGAGGGACACAGTCAGGCGGCGCCGCCTTCCAAACTAGCCTGCCCTTTAATAGTGCTTAAGCCCCACATGCCCCCTTTACTGGGTTTCCTTGATAAGCGGAGAGATGCTTAATATTTCCTGCCATTTCTGAGGGGGGATATCAGACACAGAGAAAAAGTGAGGGGACAAAAACAAAAGGGAGAGTACTAGGCCTATAGTCACATAGTAGGTACCTTTAGCAATGTAACTGCAGCCTGAACATCAGGTTGGAAGGCGTCTAGACAGACTTGGAGATCATTTATAAACTTAAAAAACACACCCTAGACAGACTCAAGCCAGAAAGGATAGATAGGATATTCCATGATGTGGTAGTCCTGTGTGATGTGGTAGTCCTGTGTGCGCGGTCATAATCAAAGTGGTATATGGATTAACCTAGCACCTAGCAAATATGACAATGAGAGCCACTTTGACAGTGAGGCCATCCTTAAAAATATTCTTGTTTGCAGTAACAGCCCAAAAAATAAAAAAATGGGTCGGTAGGTAGGTCAATATTTTTGTTTTTTCAAGATTCAAAGTAAAAAAAAAAAAAGTAAAATTTTGGTCATGGTGATTACGTAGGTATGAATTTAAACAAATGTGCATATTGTGACGTAACTGACTAAGTCCTCAACCCGTGCCTTCAGGCGCATTATTGCAAACCTCAATCTGATGCAGGTTATGTAGACAAGCCTTTCTCAAACTTCTTTGACCTGAGGCCCAGTCATGGCAGACTTTGGGGTCATAGGGCTCATCTACACATACCCAACCCCACTCCCCCCCAATCAAATTGTCATTATCATTATCACATTCATTATTATGCCTATATTGTTATACATGCACTTTCACTTAAATGTTTTGTGACATGCACATCATAGGACTGCTTTACTAATGTAAGATATAATTTCATTGCTTTTGCATGGTTGCATGATGCTTGCATAAGAAAAGAAATACTTCTCAAAACAGCAACAATTATATGGGTGTTATTGTTTTGGGATGTTTCCCTCATGCAAGCATCATACATTGGTAGGAAATGGAGAAAAAAAATACATGTTTTTTAATGAAGTTTAATTTGAATGCCTGAATGTAAGGATTCAGGAAACACAATACCAGCTTTTTTGGCGAGCAGATAGGCGTAAAACACTGATCTGTTGGTCTTTAACAGATAGAAAGAAGGCTACAATAGCTTTTGGCCACGTTATATTCAAATTTGACTATACAATACTCAGTGCTACAGTCTCTCCTCTGTTTCTATGGAAGTTCCAAAAATCAACGTCGTTCTATTAAGTGTCGTTAAACAATTAAATAGCATTCAACAGGTTGAAGTGGAGCTTTGCCTACCAACGTTATCGATTAGTTTCCGTTTCTCTCGCGCAGACGCCTGCATTGAATGCACGCTCATACCACCACTTTATTGTATGGCTCCATGTTTAATGACATCGATAGCAGAAACGTTTTTTGTTTTTTTTTGTCGGTCCGCATATTATCAGACGAAGCACCGGGCCTAATTTCACTCCACGACTTCGCGGACCAGCAGTCTCCACGTTGCGGACCCATATTTTGAGAAATGCTGAATAGACCACAACCAATGTCAATTCTTCAACACAGTCACCGTTAGACTACAGGGGAGAAAGAATGGGAAAAGATCTGGGCACAGTTCTTCCAGAACTTCGTGCCAAGTAAAAGCGTTGTCGTTGTGTGAATGAAACGAAGCGTATAGGCCATAGTGTGACATGCGTGTAGAGATGACGCCACAGGGTTTTTATTTAAGAGAGCCTACGTTTGCATGTAGGCAATTTATATTCACAATACTTAGGCCTAGTAAAATAAATAGTATTTTATTTGTATTGGTTGTTTAGAGTATAAAAAAAATCGGTCGGTCTTAACGCAAGTTTACAACCGACAAGTCGGTCGGACTAAAAGGGGAAAAAAATAAATATTTGGGTCGGTTCTAAATTGACAGGGTCGGTCGGGTTACGGCAAACGAAAATATTTTTAAGGATGGCCTGAAGCCTCAGAAGAGGTCTCTGAGGGCCTCTGGAAAGGGATGCAACCTGGGAAATGGAGTAAACAGCACACAACTAAAAAATATCTTTGGAGATGAATAATGCCACTGTACACAGAAATCTCAAAGAATGTCAGTGAGACATAGACTGCAGTAACAAACCAACTCAACCCAGACTAAGACGTGCCACACAAGGTCTTTTCTGTCACAGTTTCTAGTGACACTTCCTGTGACATGACAGGCCTATTCCTGAGCGACACACTGGGGATGAGAAGTGCGGACAGGAAATGACTTCACCTTACTGTCACACTGCTCTGGGGACTGACAGGTGGGTCAGAACCAGGCTTCCTTTCCCAGTGACACACTTTATTGTCCAAGGCCCATTTTAACAGAGAATGAAAAATTACAATGCACTGCCCTATGTGTGACAGCGGCTAAGTACACAAAGAGAGATCAAACTCATTATCATACCAGATAGCACACCATGGAGATGTATCAGATCCTCAAAGCTCTGGTAGATGTCTTCTAAGCACTGATTTATCAGGTAATTCTGACTCTGATCCAGTATGTGATAAAATATGGCTAATGAGTGGGGAAAACCAGGTACTTGAATGGCTCCGTTAGACTACAGGTTGTGGTGGATGCTCCGAACAGAGATGACAAAACAGATCTAAGCACACGAGGGGGTACACGGCACACAACAGGGGCCCACTAATCAGATGCCTGATTGTAATCATTTTTCTCCAAATTGAATGGTGGGTATAAAGCCAGCAGCTTGTGTTTCAACCAAAACATTCATAATCAAATAAGCCTAATCAGGAAGACAAACGCTGCAGCTTGCAAACATCAGGTAGAGAATAACAACACTGAACATTTCCAACACACACAAGAACATCTTCAAAACACATCCAACATTGAAAATAAATCAGTAAAAACACATGTAAAACCATATGAAATAGCCCATTATTCTCAACCATCCACTCTCAAAATAAGGATCTGAAAAGCACAGCCTGCTAAGTAATGCAGCACATTCAAAAGGCATGGAGGAGAGCACGAACTCATGTGCCCTCACCACTTAGCAGGGCCACAGCCAACCCACAGTGCGCTAGGCAACAGCCATGAAGAGGAGGACGATGAGGAACAGGTGAAGCAGAGGTAGAAGAAAGAGAAGAAAGAGAAGCAGAAGAAGGAGTAGAGAAAGCCAGTGGCGGTGTCTTACGGTGCTGAAGTCGCGGTGGCTGCACTCCTGGCCCTGGTAGCGGCAGTAGAGCATCATCTCCTGCAGGTCGTGGCCCACGCGCTCGGTGAACTCGCGCATGCTGAACGGCTTGGGCCGGTAGGCGCCCGAGAAGTTGGCGCGCTCGGCCAGGAAGGCCAGCACGTGCGGCTCGGCCAGCTGCGGCTCGGGGATCTGCAGGTGCACGTCCAGCAGCTCCAAGAGCTCGCCGGCGTGGTAGAGGTCGTTGCGCGTTAGCCGGCTGAAGCGGTAGGCGTTGAGGTTGCAGACGGTCACCGCCGGGAAGGTGAGGCTGCCCGACACCACCGCGTCCACCGAGGTGACGTGCGGGTAGGACAGGAAGTAGGCCAGCCGCTCGGCGCTCTCCAGGGCCAGCAGCAGGAGGCCCGCCAGCAGGGCGGCGCTCCAGAGCAGGCGACGGGGGGCCGAGAAGCGCCCGCCGCGACGGTGGTGGTGGCCGTAGGGGAAGACGTGGCGCAGGCCGTGAAGCGTGGTGCGCTGGGCGAACGCCGACCAGGAGGAGGCAGTGGCGGTGGCGGCGGAGGACGAGCCGGAGGGCAGGGGGGACGAGGGGATGCCCAGCGGGCCGCCGTGCAGCGACCCCAGGGCCACCACGCTGGCGCCGCGCTCACGCATGGCCTGGCTCTCGCAGCTCTCCTTCAGATCCATCGCAGCGGCGTCCAGCCACGACGCGGCCCAGGTGCCTGCACTGGACAGCGCTTACACATAAACACCTACGGACACACAGACAGAGAGAGGTTTAACCATAGAGGAGACAGAGAGAGGTTTAACCATAGAGGAGACAGAGAGAGGTTTAACCATAGAGGAGGAGACAAATCACTAACAGGAAAATGAATGGAGCTCTATGAGGGGAATCCTTAACACTAAAGATGGCGGACTCTTGAACGGAAAGTCCTCCCCTGTAATAGCCAATTGCATTTTGGAAATCCCATGATTTTGATATTTACATTGTTCAACTCGATTGAAACATGGATTCACATCAACTCAGATTGAAACATGGATTCACATGCTGTACTTGTAATGTCCATATGACATTCCTATTAAGAGTTATGGATCTCTCCCCATTCCCTTAGGATGAGATAGGAGCCTGATCTCGTTAGTCCGAAATAACTGCCCAAAGGAGTTGTCAAAATGGCCACGAGTGGCACGACTTGCCTGAAAGGACTTTGATTCAGTAAATGGGTGTTAAACCAATCATCAAAGCATGGCATCACCACCCCATTGAAACAGATGATACATGACAACCTACATGTATTATACTGGCAGATTAAAAGGAACAAAACAACTGAAACGTCCCACCTCATATATCAAAAAGAGACAGAGAGAGAGAGATTTATTGACTGGGAGAGAGAAACACACTGGCTGAGATTGTAGCATCCTGCAGTTAGCACATCCACTAACTACACATCTAGTCTACACACATAACTAAACCAAGATAATCAAAGAAATTATTCATTTAATAAAACCACAGAGTTCTACACATTTTCAAATCTGTAGACAAAGAAAGAGATGCATGCATGCTGAAAGGAGATTTTCATTCATACACATTCATACACACAAGACAAGCCAGAGAAAAATGTGGAACAGAGAGAGAGAGAGAGAGAGAGAGAGAGAGAAGGTAAGGGGGTGCCTTGGGGGAGGGCCAGCAGGTAGAAGAGTGTGTGAGTGTGTCTGTGTGTCCGCACGCTCGTGTTTGAGAAAGATAGTGTGCCAAAAACAGCCAATTGGCTGTCTAAAAGCAAAAAGGGTGACACAACTCACACATGCACATACACACACGCACACGCACACACAAGATGAGGACACAGTGTGAGGATTAAAAAACAGAACTATCACTAGTGGAGAGAAAAAGGACAGGGGGAGAGAGAGAGAGTCTGAGAGAGAAAAAAGAAAAGAGAGAGAAGGAGTGAGATAGAGAGAGAAATGCAGGCATGCTGGACACAGATCAGCTGGAGGGGGGGGGGGGTGAAGAATGCCTTGGAGCAGCAACTCTGCCCCTGTATCTCTCTCTCATCCTCTCATTCCATCTTCCTCTCACCCTCTCAAATTTAAATTCAAATTCAATTCAACTCTCTCTCACCCAATCATCTCTCCCTGTACTTCAAAATGCATCTCATCCACCCTTCTCTCTACACCCAGATTTTGCCCTCTCTTTTAATAACACTCGCTCGCTCACCCACTGGTCTTGTTTACATTGAGAGGGACACAGTAGGGAAAGCAATACAAAGACACACAGCAAGAGCAAGAACAGGAGCGAAAAGCAGAGCTCGCAGAGCAGAGATCAAAAGGATGACAAAGAAACGATCACAAGCCCAACTGCTTACACAAGTGTGTGGCCACCCCCCACACAGTCAGATGCTGCTTAAACGCACGGCCACAACAACACACACGTTACACACTGGACACCGAATGGCAGGACTAAGCATACACCTCACGTGCAGCAAAGCGGAGTGGCAACCAACCATGTGCAAGCATGCATGCAAGTTTGCTTGTGTGTGTGTGTGTGTGTGTGTTTTTGTGTGTGCATGTGCCAGAGAGAGAGAGAGAGAGAGAGAGAGAGAGAGAGAAGGAGGGGTTAGTAAAGGCCAGGGACAGAGCTGCCCTTGGCTCCCAGCCGTCAGTTTGCAACGTGCAAGCGTGTGTGTGTGTGTGTGTGTGTGTGTGTTGCCAAGCCGATTCCCGTCCCCTCCAGCTCCTCTCCAGCCAGACGCCGGCACGCTTACCTCCTCTTCCCAGAGTATCCACGGATGCAGGGAATCAGCAGCAGGACCCGCACAGCAGAGACGTTCTCTCGCACAAACGCACAGACGCACGAGTGCGCTGGAGAGACGGCGAGAGATAGAGAGAGAGAGAGAGAGGGAGAGAGAGAGAGAGAGAGAGAGGGTGAGTGAGTGAGAAAGAGAGAGAGAGGAGAGAGAGGAAAGGGACAGAGGGCGTTCATACATGCAGGAACACTCACTCGCAATTGTGCCACTCGCTCGCTCACTCACTCTTTTTTTTTTTTCTTTGCTCAGTCTGTGTTTCAGCGGCTCCTCTTCAGTTGGCTTCCGCTTTTCACTTGCTCTGCCGTTTCTCTCTCTCACTCGCTGGATCTTGTGACCCGCCGCTCGAGGCGAAGCCTGTGACGGAAGGATGCAGGACACATATTGCTGGAGACGGACAACAACAAGGAGGAAAGGACGGGGAGGGGTGAGGGGCACGTCTTGTCCAAGAGAAGATGAAGAGAGGGCAGAGGAGGAGGGGGTGAGGAGAAGAAGGGAAGGAAAGAGACAGGCAGCAGAGAGAGAGAGAGAGAGAGAGAGAAAGAAAGAGAGAGGGGAGGAGGAGGAATGGAACGTCTACACTGTAATACATTATGTTTTGTGCCTGACAGGCTGCTATCTCAGTGATTTGTGCATGGATTGTGTGTGTGTGTGTGTGTGTGTGTGCGTGCGTGCGCGCAAAATAAATTCTAGGAGAATGTAAATGGCAAACACAGACATCCAATGTGAAGTATGTGTGTTTCTTTGCACAGGGTGTGCACATGCATGAGAGTTGTAGAGATCAAAATGTCAAAGCAACATTGACAGAACTGTGAGCTTGTGCTACAGAGAGAATAAAATGTCAGTGTGTGTTTGTGTGTGTGTTTGTTTGTGTAGAAAGAGAGTGTTGAAAAGAAGAGCAAATCTGTGAGACTGTGAACTAACGAAAAGAGACAGTGGATGTGGAAGAATCTGTTCAGCTATGTTTACAAAAAGCAGAGAGAGAGAGAGAGAGAGAGAAAGAAAGAGAGAGAGAGAGAGAGAGAGAGAGAGGAGGAGGAGACAGGGGATATGAGGCAAAACTATGTCTGACATGTAATCCAAAATTACATGGAAGAAAGGCACTCTGTATGAGAGAGACCATGTGTGTGTGTGTCTGTGTGTGTCTGTGTCTGAGAAACAGAGATGTAGAGAGGAACAGGCCAAGACACATCTGGGTTGGGTAGGGCTGGACATGGAGGGATATGAGTGAAGTCAAACTGAGTGGCAGATTGTTGAAGGCCCCTTGGAGTGATGCTGGAGTGATGAAAAGCTTTAAGAAAGCTGAATAAAAGTAGATCAAGGTAACGTTAATTTAAACAGCCAAGCCAGCTTGCAAGGATAGACTAGACAAAAAGAGCAAGTCAGAGAATGAGAAAGATAGTGTTTGTGAGTCCCTGATGGGCAATATCAGGTCAGATCAGATGGATAGTGAAAAAAGTTCATGTCTACTTTAGGCCTACACAATATTCACCCATCAACCCACAGGAAAGACCCAACGTGTTGTACAAAAATAGTACATCTTCAATACAGACGAGGCAGGGATTCAAACCACATTATTTGAATTCACAATGTCTATGTCTGTTTTTATTTTATTTGTTTAATTCTGGTATAAATGTCTAGTTATGTGAGAATAGCCTATTATGAGGCACGTGGGTAAAAATGGTCACGTAGCAAAGGTCTAACATAAAAAAAAAATATCTTTGTAGTTTGCCCATTCAACATCTCTGCCTTGCTGACAGGTGGCGGGCCGATTGAATGAGATGATGATATGAGATGGCAATTACATACCGCCCCCCAGAAATCAATCTCGCCCCCACCCCGCGTCAATGGCCACTGTCACCAGCTGACACGAAAGTGTAATTGCCATCCACAAAAAAATAAATTAAGTGATCAGCAAATGTTTAACCCTTTCTCGGGATTCTTTGACATCTCGCCCAAAAATGAGCGGCGATTCGTGCGTTAAAAACCAATAGGTCTATCAGGAAAAAAGAGATTGTAGCCTAGGCCTAGCCTACTATATCCACGACCACGTCTGTCTCGTTTAAAAATGCGTCATGAAACTGCTTCAAATGCCTGACACAACCTAATGACTTGTCATTGTTCCCCCATGAACTCTTTTATCATGTGACACTCTGATCAATAATTTAAGATTGACAGCTGTCTTTCGGTGCTTTGCTCTTTCATCCAGGAACAAAAGGAAAGACGAAGTGCAATTCAAGTAGCCTACAACTCAACCTGGTTTTTAACAGATTTGTGTCCATTGGTCCATTTTAACAAAGAGATCAAGTGACAATTCCCGCACTAGCATGATTAACAGACAATTGAAAACAAGGACTCGTCACGAGGTTATGGCCTGGATAAAAGGCTCTCCTGCATTTCATAAATGCGCACACGTCGCCCCCTAACGGTTCACATTTGTCATCCTTTGATGATTGAGAAAATCAATACCCGAACGATTACCACCACTTCTACCAAAATTATCACTTCTTTAAGCTTGATTTTCATATTCTGTCTGGTTTAGGCCTACCACCTATAATCCACAGAAATGCACATTTCAACGGCAAAACTTCTCTCAATCGCTCGCGCGCTCACTTAGCCATCAATCATTCTCAACATCCACTAACACAAACACTCACGCGCGGTTTAGGTCACCCAGACGAATCCACCGAGGATTTTGGCAGCACAAAGATTTTGGGCTCACAGCGGCTCCTTGACAGCGTAATTAAGGGGGTCCCTGCGCTTTCAGTGACGAGGTGACGAGGTTGTTAAATGGATTAGCCGTCTTCCGATCAAACCCGTAACTTATTTCCTCACGTTAAAATTATCCTGAAAGAACATTCTGTTAATCAGATTTTTTAGTTTTTAGTCGATGATTTGCCAAGGTCCAAGGACACGGCAAGAGTTCCAATGTATTCTAATTGCATGAGGTTTTAGCCTACTGAGTAGGTTAGGCCTATAGGCTACAGCACGTCGAAACAGGTGCCCTTTGGGGGCGACTGTGGTGCATGCCTTATTTTCGCATTCTGATCTGTCCTTCAGTGAACAACATCCACTCGGCATAATACCTGACATTTAATTGGGCTCTTACTGTGCAAATTAATTCGTTTCAATAATTATAAAAGAAGAGGCAATACACTAGGCTAGCAGCAAGCCAGTGTTAATGGCAGGTGTTGGAGTGAGACATGGCAACGTTTGAAGGTGTCACAGAAAGCCAGCCAAATCTCGTCAGGGGGTAAGTGGCTGTTTGGCTCTGAACCCCGACTGAAATTGTTGGCCTGAAGCCAAGGACTTCTGCCCTCAAGTAAGGTGTTGCAGTAGCCTAGTGTCATTCGATGGGCCAGAGAGGAGCTGATATGAACCATGGATAATTTATGGGATAGGCTACTCTATTGTCCTTTTCGGTTATGTGGCTATTTCTTATTTGTTAATCGTCACCATGCTAAATATTTTTAATTTTAGCCATGATTGTTTAAGATTAGAAAATGATGGCCAGATGAATTGATTGATATATAAGAATTGCTGTTATGATGCGGCCCTTTGGGTCACTGCCTCCATAGTTCCCATTTAGAGGAGCATAGGACATAGGATCTACTGTATCCTATGTCCTATGACAACTGGAAGTAAGCTTAGGGATGCCTCAACCATACATGACTCTTAACAAAAGTCCCTCAACATCCCCCAACATTCCTCTCTACCTTCAAAAAACTCCTAAAGACCCAGCTCTTCAGAAAGTCTCCTCTTGTAGCACTACCTACAATGAGACTTGCTAATTCTAGCACGTATACCACCTGACTAGAACTGACACTGACTGTATGGAAGTAGCACTTAACTGCTGCACTAACTTGTCCTTATCACACACTACATTGTTTCCCTTGTTGGAATTTGCTTTGGTTAAAAAGTGTCAGCCATAATGTAATGTAATGTAATGTAATGTAACAAGGGTCATTCAGAAATGCCTTGTTTTTTTTATAAGAGGAAAACATTGTCAGGGATGACTCACCACAAGACAGGAACTAGCAACTTGCACAGCCCTGACTCGGGATACATTTGAGGTTTCCACAGCTCGTGCCTACACCACAGATAAACAAAACAATTAGTCAGTGCTGTTAGAAGTATACACACACAAACACACACACACTTTTTTCTTGGGTAGGCCTACCTTTCCATTATATGAGCTAATGGAAATGGAAAGATGGCAAAAAATTAATAAGTGTGAGTAGGCCTGCAAGTTTTAGTTTTTAGATGTCTGAAGAAGGGCATTCAGCCCGAAACGTCACATGTGGTGATTAAAAATTTTTTTATAAGGAGTTTTCAGTGTGCGGACTAACGTCATTTTTTATTTCTGCAAGTTTAAGTTGCCTACTGGTTGTGAATCAAACCCAGGGGGAACAGAACATAAGCTAATCACACTGCTTTGTAGGAAGGAGGATGCCGGCCTTCAGCATATTGTGATTACTAACCACATGTTTTAACCACATTTCTAGTCCATGGACTTTGATAACTTATGGGAATTATAAAGGAAGATTAAAGATGAGGACCTGATAACACATTTTCTGGTAGAACTTAAGTCTACATCATGACATGATGCTGAAAATAAAATAAAATATTTTAATGGCCACTATCAACTAAACATTCTGCAACTACACCATTTCCAAGTGTGTATTTTGCACATACTATTTCCATCCCACCTCCCATCGTCAGTTGCGGAAATGGACACCTGGGTGCCAGTGACATCAAAAGGATTGGAGCTGAGGATGACAATCAGCCACTGTGATGGCTGACTCTTGGCAGATGGCACTTCTAAAGTGTGTGCTGTTTACACTGGTCCAGCCGGTCAGTGATGTCAACATGGCCAGACCACCCAAGGCTAGAGCAGGGCCAGAGTATTACAGTTTTTCTCAATTGCTAAAACACAATTTCTGAAACCTTGCTCCATTTTCTTAAAAACATTAAACACAAAACCTCATCTCAAAGCACTATTTACAAAACCTCTGACTCCTCTTGCAAAATCAAACTTTCGCCAAAACAGTTTTACCTGTGTTCAAAATCAAACTTTCGCCTCAAAACAGTTTTACCTGAGCTTAAAACCAAACACTGCTCTCAAATCATAAACAAAGCAATCAAAATGATATCCACTATCAAGCAGTCAGTAAACAATACACCGCAAAAATACATTGTTCAAAACAGTTCTCAAGGCTCATAGGGCTTATATTGGTTGTGTCACGTCATTTGAACCAAGTGAAATAAATTTTGAGTGGTTGTGTTTAATCAATGACATGTCTGCTCTATTTGTATTTACAAGTTGCCACTTGTGTTTACCAGTATGGATGACCTGCATTAGAGTCCAGAATGTGTTTTGAGAATGATAATGTGTTTAGAGTTTTGCTTAAAAGTGTAAGTGAGATCTGCAAGTTGTGTTAAACCATGTGAAATGGTTTAAGGTATTGACAACAGACTGAACAATTAGCTAAATGAGTTCAGGCAACTGAGAACTTTCTTCAGCCAATGGGAGTTAGTGTTTTAGCAATTGAGAACAACTGTAACATTGCTGTCACACCAACTAGAGTAGAGGCTATGCAGCATTCCCAAACCTTCAATTGTAAGACAGCAATGCAAAAACTTGGTTGTTGGCTATGCCTTAAAATAATATGCATTTACTGTGCTTAAGCCGTGTCCCACTGGATGCAGATGCCAACAAAATTGACCAGGAGTGAAACATACATATGACTGTACATGCCAACAACAGGTTGATATGGAGAGGGAGGGGGAAAATTAAGAAATATCCTCATCACACTTGGCTGTCACTAAACACATTAGGCCACACAAACATAGGTGTGTTGTTAACCAACACCAGTGTTTCCCCTACAATGTATTCATCAGCGGCGCAGCGCCGCTGCTGGAAATCAAGCGCCACTGCAAAAAAAAGTTGCCTAATTAAAAAAAAAAAAAAAAAGACACAAGTGAACTTCAGGAACAGCTGCCGTTCGTTCAGGTTTCATGTCAACAAATAATAGTAGGCTAACGTTGAAGGCGCAGTCAGGATTCCACAGGAGATCACGCTTGTTTGTGTTTATGTTTAAGTTTATTAGCAGACGCATTTTTGTGCAAGAAAACGTAGCCTACATGTTAACCAAGGAACCAAATTAAACACGCCAGCGAGATAGCTGCCCCTACCTTCAGTAGCCTATTCCCAGATAAATTCCACGCATTGTTTCTTTTTTGTTTGTGATACAGGCAATGATTTCAAGCAGTGTTGCTAATACCTAGGCTGTGAAACTAAGGTCTAGCTAGCCTACTGGTGGGTTTAATTGAATTTGAGTAATAGGATACGCAACCATTTACATCTGAGATAGTTTGTAATTCCTGTAGAGCTCACCAAAATTATAGATATGATACAAGACACTTATCTGCTATAATCCAAGATAGATTTTCTTCGAGTTTTTGAGCATTTATTTTACCAAATGACATGGGAAACATAATTCATTTAAAGGAACCATATGTAAGATTGTGGCCAAAACTGGTACTGCAATCACTTTAAAAATACTGAAGAGCGGTGTATCCCCTCCCCCTCCCCCCTGACTCGAGGTTGCCAACCCTGATGGCGAAACACTACTGACTTCGTGATTAGTAGATAGGTGGAGGGTGGCGCATCAGGCCAAAACACAACATGACATGACAAAACACAACATCAACATCAGTTGAGGGCTGCAACTTCACTTTTTAAATGACAATATCCTGGCCGGACTACTGTTGTCAGTGATATAAGTATTTGAAATGAACATGATTTCTTAATGTCTAGTGACATATCAGGGCCATTTTATGATTAATTGAAATATTTTTCTTGCATAGGCCTACGGTTCCTTTAATCCAGTGTTTCCCAAACTTTTTTTCTGGCGACCCACTTTTTAAAAATGACAGACCATCGCGACCCATTTCACTTCAAATCTACCCTGCAACCACCAATATTGTTTTAGGCCACAGGTTCTCCAACTTTTCTATGCCTCCCCCAACCATACATTGCTATAGGATCCCTGCTTTGAACACGGTTGTGTTGCATTTTGAGCACCATCAGCGTGAAAAGTTGGAAATGACTACTGAAAAGATACGTTTTAATGTGCATCCGAGAGTAGGGCAAATTCTCGCATGTTGCGCAGTCGTCATTCGTCAGCATAGTAAGCTGTTCCTGTATTTCTAAAAATAAAGGTTGTAGGCTACGTTGCGTTGCAGACAAATGGGTCCATAACACTGTGGACGTCAATTCCAATGTAAACAGCAAATAACTCAAGTCGTTATATTGTACTGTTGTATTATATTATATTGTATCAGAACAAGAGGCGTTTGCGCAATAGCCGGAAGAATGCGCCTTTACTTTGGAGTTAGCGAGGTAGAAAACGAGAGGAATAGTGTTTAAAATGCCCATTTAAATTGTAGACTAATATAATGCACTGTTGTGCATTTTAAATCAGAAATAAGAATGTGAGGAGGTTGCTATTAACTTTAAAGATTGCATCTGCAATCGAAACTGTATTCAAATTGAATGGCCTTATGTCCGGTCTATGGATGTTTGCTTTAGTTGACAGCACGGTCACTAGATTTTAATCGGTAAAGTTGAGGAACTGGTATCTATTAATGTTCGTGCAAATAGGCGGATTCATGTCCCTTGCAGTTTGCAACTGCGAGGTACATGGCAGGCGCCCCCATAGAACGGTTTCATTTTGAGAGGTAGATATCCATGCTGGCACCCCCTCTGCGATGCGTTCGTCCCCCAGTTTCATGCGCCAGGTTCATGAGCTTTTATGACAAAACCGTAACTGTGGTAGTTAACAGTCTACATCCTAATAGAAAAATGTTAGCTTTCCTGGTATCAAATGACAAATGGTATCAGTTAGGCCTATAACACAACATAAATTGTGCTGGCGACCCAAATAAAATCTCCTGCGACCCACCCGTGGGTCGCGACCCAGACTTTGGGAAACACTGCTTTAATCCACATATGCACCATGCACAACAACTCTACTAAGTTAGCTTAAAACCTTGAGAATCAAGCAAGCCGTCACGGCATTAAAGTGACAGGCACTCAATTCGACTTGCACAGCACCTGACATGAAAGAGAAGTCTATATAGTTTATACAGTGCTGTGCAAAAGTTAAGACACCCATGCTGAAATTGACTAAAGGGAGGAATAAAACATACTTTGCCTTTTGTCTTAATGCCTTAATTAAAAAAAAAAAATAGGACATAAATTATTTTTTCATGTATCATGTATCGTAAATAAACAAATGTTATTATATAAATAAATGTCAACTTATGCACAGCACTGTATATTCTAAATAGTAATAGTTTGTACAGTGGCCTACAGTGTACCGTTGTACAGTGGCTAATTACTAATAATGTAAATGAAAAAGGTGAAAGAAAAACATGAATAATCCTGTTCAAGTACTGCAATAATCATGCTTTGTAAATGCTTGTGTTGATGGTTATGTCATAATTTGTAACTCAATCTGTCCATTTCTTTCACAAAATCCACCAGAAGTCACCATTTCAGGAATCATTTTTCAAATTTTTCTCCTTTTTTGGGGAGTTGATTCCTACGATCAACAGCACCGCTGCTGGAAAATTTTCTAGGGGAAACACTGAACACACATGTGGCTGACTATGCTTAGCACTTTGATGCTACTACCAGTGCATCTTGTGTTGTCTGACCTCTCACACAGCAGTTGTATAAGGACACCGACTCATCAGAATGCCCTGCACCCATTCGCCACAGGAGCGTCCTCACCAAGCTCGTCTCAGGAGTATACTCAAAGTCTCAAAGCTAACTTTGGTTTTATCTACAGATAAAAGTCACATTGCCTCGAGGGCTGGAGTTGAGAGGGGGTAGGGTTGAGAGGGGGGGTCACCAAAACAGAGGAGAGGGAGATTTAACGTTTTATCAAATAATGAATGATAAGAGAGACAGCCCTGATATGCTTGTGCAGATCGAATGAGTAATTACACTTCCATAACTTCATCATGGTGTGTGGGAAATAAGCTCCTTGGGCACATAATTAGAGAGTACAATGACTGGAGAGTGAAGAGGGTGAAGTTGGAGGTGGACTGGGGCCACAGAGGAGAGCAAAGAAAGAAGCGAGAGAGAGAGAGGAGAAAGAACGGGCCAGTCAGAGGAAGAGGAAGGAGTGAGAAGGGGGAGAAATGTCACGGAAGGTTGGGATAACAACAACACAACTCACGCTAATGCACTCATACATATTCAAACTAGAACTACCACAACATTGCACTCATCATATTCAAACTAGAACTATACCACAACATTGCACTCATACATATTCAAACTAGAACTACCACAACATTGCACTCATCATATTCAAACTAGAACTATACCACAACATTGCACTCATACATATTCAAACTAGAACTACCACAACATTGCACTCATTATATTCAAACTAGAACTACCACAACATTGCACTCATACATATTCAAACTAGGACTACAACACCATTTCACTCATACATATTCAAACTAGAACTACAACATTACGTTGTTATGCCTCAACACAGCCGTACATTTCTAGTTGACATATAGGCTACATGTATGAGGCGAGGCATGGAATACATAGATTATAGAGTTGAAAGGAATCTAACCAGTTGATCTTTTACCCCAAGTGAACATTTATACCAAATTTGAAGAACATACCTCAAGGCATTCTTGAGATATCGCTCATGAACAGGGGACATACGTACAGTAACCTCCAAAATCGAACCACTTCATCTTTGAGTCCAAGTTAACATACCAAATTTGAAGAATGTGCCATCTTGAGATATCGTGTTCACGAGAATGGGACATATGTGGACACAGCATAGAATGTCTATCATGAAGACAGGCTCTGGTCACAGTGACCTTGAACGTTGACCTCCAAAATCAAATCAGTTCATTTTAGAGTACAAGTTAACACTTGTACTAAATTTGAAGCACATACCTCAAGGCATTCACAAACACACAGAGTATACACATGCCCATATAGTGTTATATTAACACAAGCAAGCACCTGCACCTTAAAAGAAATAAACAAGCTTTGTTGGCTTCAAGATTCAGATTGCCTAACAAAGAAATATTTCCTTATCTTGAGATAACAAGATACTTTTTGAATTTCACAATAATTGAGATCTTGAGAAAGCGGGTCTAAAATAAATGTAAAGTTGTGGCATTTTCCATAAGAAAACAAGAGCTACTCTAATCAAAGAAGGGGCACAATGATGACTTATAAATGTCTAGGTCCTTAGGTGACATTCAGATTGTTGAGATAGCCCTCTGACTATCTTCCTCTCGCTGCATAAACACAGATAACCTTATATGTCCACCAAAGGTAGTATAGTCTAATATAAAAAGAAAAGTAAGGACATTCACTTTACCTGTGCACACACCAAAGCCAGCCTCTACAGTAGTTCACTTGACACTATTGCATGTGTTTTCATCAGTGAAATGTTATGGAAATGTTTGCTTACCAAAGACTAAAACTATCCTACACCTCACACTCACATCCCATTATCAGGTCTGTGGCAGCAATAGGAAATTAAATCCAATCTTCAATGGTTTACTTCAGAGTAGGGAATGGAGCAGTGGGCTTTGTACGATTTCGAACGAATGTCACTGTGGCCCCTTGTAATTAGTAATTATGCCATCAAAGAGCAATTAACCCATCAAAGTTACCGAGCTGACCAAGCTTTAATACACCATGCACTGTTTTTGTTTTTTAATTCTAAAAAAGTTGTCAGGAGGGACATAAAAACCCTCCAACCCCCACATAGCAAAAAGCACCTGCTAATTTTCTAAAATCACTTTGTTATCCCCTCTCCTTTTGTAGGCTTTTAACACCCTCTTCTAACCCGCATCCTTTTCTTCTCCGGAGTGATCTGGTCAAACCGTTCTGGTGAATAGGCCCGGTTTCATTTTGGTTTACCAGGCCTAACAATGTACCTCAGCACCCAGTGCGTTTAAAGGTTGGTGGATTGGACCCAAATACATCTAGGTGCACTTTCACACAGTATTTACTCTGCTTGTGTCCTCTTTACATGATGGCTTTCTCAGGGTGTAGTGTTGTAAATGTCTTCATTCGTTCTCCCAAACTGCTCTGCTCTTTTGACAAAAAACAATGTGATGCTGCAGTGCAGCTATCTGCAGTGCAGCATTGTACTGTAGATAGTGAACACCTACCAAAGTCAAATTCCTTGTGTACGTAAGTATACTTGGCCAATAAAACTGACTCTGATTCTGAGTAGGAGCAGAGGTCTGGAGTAGAGCAATGACTGGGCAGCTTTTGGGGGTTAGGGAGCTGATCGCTCATTCATTCAATGTTCTCAGAAACCGGGGAGACAACCTCTTCTAGTGTAGTAGATCACACATTTAATAGAGTATGTGCTATCGCATCATCTGATAGGCTGCACTATAAATTATATACATTTTTACAACATAAGTAGTCTCTTCATCGAAAAAATAGTTATAACAAATATAAAGCCAAAAGAGTTGATAACAACAGGCAGTAGAGGAGGGGGAAAAAGAAGAAAAGGACAGAAAGACAGGAATTTTCAACCGTTCAGCTCCAATGTCCTCTGTGAACTCGGCCTCCGCACGCGTCCGTGCACAAGTGATGCCCAAGCTGGCGTAGCCCCCAGACCGGGGTGGGGATGCCAGTGGCTGTGCCAGGACGCAGTGTGGGTCCGAGGGGCTGAGAAATGTCACAGAGCAGACTGGAACAGGGGCAAGGGGGGGGCCGCGGTCAAGCCGAGACGACACGAGACGGCACGAGGCGCGGCGGACCTCTCCCTCGGACCTGCCGTGCTGCGTCGCCATGGCAACAGGTGTTACACGAGGGGGGGGGAACGCTCCACGTGCCGACCCCGGCTCAGATCTGGCTCCTGCACAGATCAAACGCGCCTGATCCCAACACATGGAGCCACCTGAAGAGATTGTTTACCAAGAACAGGTGTGTGTGTGTGTGTGTGTATATGTGTGTGTACTTGCATGTGCATGTGTGTCTCTGTGTGTCTCTCTCTGTGTGTGTGTCTGTGTGTGAGCTTCCTGGCAACTGAAGGGAATGCATTGTAGTGCGGTTCACTGATCTTGTGGCTGGCATCACACAGAGTAGGTTTCCACTGGCAACTCTCCAAGTAACTCATCCAAGCCATCTGAAAACACAAATACATATGTGGGTGTGTACACACACACACAAACAACAAACAAAGACATAAGTAGTTAACATTAAACTCAACACCCCTGCAGGGGTTGCTCAGACAATCCAGTTGCTGGGAAACCAGAGGACACTAACTGGCCCCACCACAGGGAGAAAACAGCAGCACACAACTCATTCACACACACACAGACATAATAAATGATTTACTTCTAAAAATCTTGCAAACACACACCTGTGTCCCATGCACCCTCATTGGTCAGCAATGGTCCATTGTTGTGGACAGCAGCTTGAGGAAGGCCTTGCTGCACTCTACTGTCCTTCTGTCCCAGCTGCTCCTCGTCCTCTTCGTCCTCAAAGCGGAGCTCCATCTGAGACACAGGACCTCCTACTGTCCTTGAGTCCTCCCCCCACATCTCTGCTGGCCCCTAACACCCACACACACACCATAAAAGAGGAGCGATGACATTAAACACCACCACGTAAGGGGACAATTAATCAAATTACAGAAGAGTCAATCCATAGCAAGTGTTCTTATCCCATTGTTATCTGCAACTTCCACTGTGTGCAATATGTGACGCCCCTGCAAAGGAGACATCCCACAATATGCCCAAACATTTCCCCTGATCCCAATACAACAGTCTAGCCATTGTCCAGCCCATTAATTAAATTCACTATAAAAAGGGTTTCCGGCCCAGGCAGTGGCGCGACTGGCTTGGGCACCTGCACCGTACGCCAGCGACCCGGGTTTGATTCCGGCCCCGTGGTCCTTTCCGGATCCCACCCCGACTCTCTCTCCCACTCACTTCCTGTCATTCTCCACTGTCGCCCCCCCAAAAAAGGGGGTTTCCATGTTTTGAGCAGGTGTGAGAGCGCAGGTTGCCCAAAAATACAGGACACATTCAATACAGAATACTGTGTTAAATACAGGCCATGTAAGACAGCCTGCTCCTTTCTGAGGATATACCTCCACCACACCTTGAAAATAACACTAAAGAGAGGGGGAGACCTTCCGACAGCACGGTTTACCTGCCACTGTGGTAGCTGGAAGGCAGCATTTTTAGATGCTCCTGGCTGACAGACTAAACAGAGACGTAGGCGTAGGTTGCATCATCTGCCGAAAGCCCAAGCCTGAATATGAATGAATTTCACTGTTCACTGATGTAATTTGAGAGTTTTGATGAGTGGCCAGTAAACCTTAGTTTCCTCAGTAAAACCCAGTTTATAGTGAATGGTTTGTTTCATACAGAGAAATTACATTTCTATGAGTGACTTATTTACAACGTGGTATGATTGTGACCTGGACCTATTCAAAATATTTTGTTTATCGAACGTTTCAACAACCACCATTATGAATGAAATGCTACTTGTAGCGAAGGGAGAGAGAGCGGTCACCCCACCTGACCTCGAATCCAGGCCTTCGGGTTACCAAACCTACCTTTGATCGCAACGGCAAAGAGCCTGGCTCGTTGGTATCTATGGCACTCAGTCACACTGCCCTACCCTTTGGGAAGCATGCCCGTGCACTTTGCGCACACTGGTGTCCCTCACACATCCAACAGCTGTACTTCTCCCATCTCAGGGTGCCCCACACACACACACTAGTGCTTCACCCATCTCTGGGATCCCTCACACAGGGGTCGACCCATCCTGGGGGTCTCTCATACGGCTAACACATTGGGCACACCTCCGATGGCCTCACAGCAAGCCAACCCGCCAAAGAGCTTGGCTCATTGGTATGGCAGTCAGAGCGCATACTCATCACACTATTTATTGCAAACTCTTACGTTAAATGTTTGGCCAACGTAGCCTAAAGTGCCATGTGAGGCCTTGTTTCAAATGAAACCTAAGTCATCTGAGGAAGTGGACATTTTAAGAATGGACTAAATTACATTGGCTTATGCACGCTCTCCATTGATTGGAACTGAACTAATTGTCATAGTCTGTGGACTGTAAGAACGTTGTCATTTCTACCATGCGTCTGTGCAAAGCACACAGGCCTATAGCCTTCTTAGAAAAGGTGATGCTTTTCCTGCATTGTTTGCTATACAGGAAACAAACCCATTTAATGTTCTGTTTTGCTCATTCATCAATTTCACCCGTTTTTCTATTTGAGGGTTCAGAAAATGACCATTGTGAGTGAAATGTGAATCTATGAGTCCTGCGTAAGGTGACTGACTACCATTAATTTTCCCCCAAACCTTAATTCAGAGAACAGTAAAACCGTTACACAACACTACCTGGAGCTACCGGTATACACAATCAGCAGGCGGAGGAATCTGTAGCTCACCAGGGCATGCTGAGACAGCAGTGTGCAGGGCTGGAGGCTTCCGTCTGGCGGGTAGATCCGGAGCAGGTTGTTGGGCGTGACATTCAGGTAGTGGTTCCGATGGGAGGGGGAGAACACACCCACCTACGCAAGACAAAAGAGGATGTTGAAACTCCTATGCAACACTTTCACAGACTGTCAGTATGACAAATTACTTCTTTTATGTTTGCACACAGTAAGTGAAACTCTTGAGAGCACTCATGCAATGTACTCTCTTCTAATAAGCAGACTGAAGAGAGTACACTACAAGAGCATGGCACAATACTCTACAGAACAGTCAAGTCCAATGAAGCATTTTACTTGTTTGAGCAACAGCACTGCTCCGGTTTTGAGCTCTGCCTGTCGATCCTCTAGAAGTCGGCGGTGCACAGTCCCCTGCATTTCACCTGTACACACACACACACACACACACACACACACACACACAGAACTGAATATTAGTACAGCACCTTGGCGGTGGAAATGACTGCTGCAGCAGCGATGCGATTGGTGTCACAGTATGCGTGGTTCCAAATGTCGAGCGGAGCCCCACATTTCAGATGGAATGAAGAGAAATGAGTGGCGATGACTGCCGATTAGGAGGAGAAGTACGAGGGCCGCAGGGTGCTGGGGGAGGAATGCCTGAGTGGCCTATGAGTAGCAACATCACAGAGATGGGTAATAAGAGAGGGGGAATGAAAGAACTGCAGAGGACAGAAAACAGATTGAGAGCTGGAGGGCACAAGAGACACAGCAGATGTCTTGCACACTTACAGTGTGTATGAGTGAGTGTGAATGTGTGTGTGTGTGTGTGTGTGTGTCTGTCTGTGTAGTCAAGCATAGAACAAAGGGAGACCCCTTGACCCCTTGCCTCGACTGTTCATTCAGCCACAAATACCAGATGCAAACCAACACAGAAACTCACGATATAGGTCCTCTTCACAAGTAAAGTCCACTAAACCAACACAGAACTCACTATCGGAACGTCATCTATTTCCGCCCATGCCCTATTTCCGCCCTTTTACGTGTATGTGTCACTTAATATTCATTTCTATACAAACCAAGACGTCAGATTCCTAAAGAAACGCAAGCACCCACCCCATAAGTGTATCTAGATTAGCTATGTACCAAAAATGACATTTTACCATGACTCGAAGAGCCGTAAACAGTGTTGCGTGTACAAATCCGCTTGGAGCTCCAGTGGAATTTTGATTTCACGACGAGAATTCTCGGTCTAACCGTTGATGTGCAGAGGGCGGAAATAGGGCACCCACCAGTCCAGCACCAAACTCCGAGCACAGTAAACAAAATCAAATTTTTAAGGCAGTAAATGCTCCCGTTAAGAACCAAACCAGATTTTGTTCAAATCTACAGACCTATGGCTACTGAAAAATGTAAGGTTCATTTATCAAATGTTATTTTGAAGTATTTTTCACATCTTTGTTTTAGAATTTTCGAACAAAAGGGGCGGTAATTGGTGTATATATATATAGGTCTGCTTCACAAGTAAAGTCCACTTCGTCTTAAGCTCTTGTTTGTATTTTGCTCTCTATGGAAAGGGTATGTGACCTGGTAGTAATAGGCTGTTGCGCTGGGAGCATACACTGTGTGGGTGTACGTGTGTGTGTGTAGGGGGTTGCAGAGTGTATTTTACCTGTTGGGTCTTTAAAAACAGCCTTGGCATCAGCATGTGTGTGTAGAATACTCTTCAGTACAACAGCCATGTTGGGAACTTTATTCTTGTTTAGCTGTTTAAGTGCAGCCTGAAAATAAGTCAAATAAAACTGGTGAGGGAGAGAATTAAGAGAGTGACGCACGACACACAGAAAAGAAAAATATACTGAAAAAGATTTGCAAGATGAACAGTGTGAAAGGGAGAGGAAAAGAGGGGAGAGAGAGCATATCAAAATGTATAGTGCTCCAAAAAACTTCCATTAATGAATTCTGCATAAGGCCAATCATTAACATTCATCAATTAGCAGCTGATGAATAATTAACAGGCAAGCGCCATTAGCGAAAGCTCGTTAACGGCAAAACATTGAAATTACAATAATAATCACATCAGGGTGACAGATGAGCGTGACAATACTTATCATAATAACTACAAGCTCCTAAACACTGGAGGAACCATTTATCCTGCTTAGGTTGGTCAGGCCCCACTGGAAAGACAGGCCCATTACCATTAAGCAACAAACACATTTGGAGTAGTCAGCCATACAGCAGCAGCAGGAAAGCCGTAGCAGGAGGAACCCAGACAGATAACAGGAGGGAGTGGAACTGAGGGCCATTCATTTGTTAGCCTGGAGTTTACTCACTAAAGTTCATAAGCCATTTCGTAATTGTGTTCCAATTCAAAGTGAGCAGTCGTTCACAGCAGGAATACAAAACTAAAAGAGTGTGTTTTAAAGATGTAATTTAAAGAGCAATGAGTCACGGCACTTGCACTGCAGGGTTACTCAGAGTTCTTTATACAAGCTGTGCCATTGCAAAGTTAAACGTTGGGACTGCTGAAAAGACACTTATTAAACACATGCTATGCCACTGTAAAAGGGGACCAAAGCACTGTGACAGCCCAAGAAATGCCATGTCCAAACACCTTAGGCAACACCTGAAATGGACAATTCTGAGTTTGTAGAAATGCTTTTAGCAATTTGCATGTGACTGAACATGACAATATTAAAAAGCACTAACATTGGCTGCTTCTCAGAACCATTACTTCACACAGTGGATAATTCAATTCAGTTCAACTAGGTGCACTGTCTCATGTTACTGCAGTTTTCACCATGCCTACATTTGGCAAGCATTGATTTCCAACATCGTGTATAGCCATTTTGAGAAAATTCTAAATTGCCTGAACTACAAGGAACTACAAGGACTTGCTTGTTGAGGTCACTGCCTATAGCAACTAGTAAAGGCAGAGAATGGGAAACACGGGCTGCTGCTATACCCCACAAGGATCACCTGCCATTTGTATGCCAGACGCATGTGATGTCTGTTACAGCATGATCCAGTGCAGCAGAGGCAATGGCTGCTGATCCTTTTCAGGGGTCACTGGCTCATGGTGCCCTCCCTCCCTATCAGTCTTAAGAGTGATCTAATAGACGGGCCGAGAGAGTGTGATGCAGCTGTGCAGATGATTTACAAGCAGCGCTAATGGGGAGACGAATGGGGGGACACCAGGGGACCCACCTTGCGGAGCACCATGACAACGCTGTAGGAGTGCAGGAAGCAGGAGGGGTTCTTCTCATCCAATCCCATCTCAGCTTTCATGGCGGCCCACGCGCCACCACTGAAGTCCTCTTCATCAGGCGCCTGCGAGCTGGGGACCTGCGACACACACACACACACACACACACACACACACACACACACACACACACACACACACACACACACACACACACACACACACACACACACACACACACACACACACACACACACACACACACACACACACACACACACAGAACATATTAAACAGACTAACAGAGATTTGTCCTCTGCCGTGAAGTGACATGTGTATGTGCATATATACCTCACTCCTGAGTCGAGCATCAGCACCATGGGCGGGTGTCTGTGGAACTGCCACAACAATGTCATCCAGACTTTTGCCACTCAACTAGGGGAATGAGAGAGAGCGCAATTTAAATAGGCATTTATTCTTCTCTTCTCAGAAAAGGTTTCAGCAAGAGTGCTGTAGGTCTGCAGTTACCCCTAACAACTTCTCCGGTATCTAAGAAATAATAGGATATTACCAGGCCTGGCAAACCCACCTGCTGAGGAAGCATCCCAGCAGGTCCAGGGAAGCGTCGGGTTTTGGGCCGGGACGGGTCAGTGCGTGGCCTCTGAGGCGTCTTCTTGGAGGCAGACACCAGCTGGACCAGATGATTGGTCAGGACCGGTGTGTGGAGGGGGCGAGGGGTGGGCGTTGGGGACGGGCAGGGGGACACGGCCTGAAACAGCCCCCCCCTGACGTGCCCGGCAGGCTGGCCCATGGCACTGCACGTCTGCCCTGGAGTCTGAGGCCTCCACGGCCTCGGCGCCACAGGGCTGGGAAAGCTGTTCGCCATCCTTGGAATAACCGGACTACGTGGAGGGGCAGGGAGGGCAGCTGGGTTTCGGAAAGGACCTGGAGATGGCCGAGGGGTAGCGAAAGAGTCTCTGGGGATTGGGGCTCTTCCAAGAGGCTCAGGCGTGTGGGCAGCAATGCTGAAGCCTCTCAAACTGGGACCAGGGGGAGTTAAGCCGTTGGCACAGGCTGAAGGGCGCATCCTCTTCGCTGGAGATATGGAATCCTCGCAGGGCCAGTTAGAGATAGTCGTTGGTGGGGCTAAGCTAGTCACTGGAGCAGGCTGCCCTACATGAGGGACATTCTCATCCAGGTCCGTAAGATCCACGTCCCAGTCATCAAAGTCATCCAGTGGGCAGGCACCTGAAGCAGGTGTGAAGGAGTTCTGGTGAGTAGGCCCAGTACTTTGGATGCTGTTTCTCATGTCAGATAGACTGGCTGAGGTTCCAGCACCTGAGGTGGAGGAAAGCTTAGGTGCTGAAAAACCCCTAAGCCCCAAAACTGAGGTCTGGCCAGGGACATTATGAGTAGCTTGTTTCCCTGGGTCAGATTCATTTGGAATGGTAATGGTTGTGGCGGGGATGGCTTGCTTTGAGGTATTTGACGTAGAGGTCCCTTGAACATCTATGGGCTGTAGGGCGGTGGCTGGGGCAGTGGGCACTGTCCAGTCTGCTTGCAGCAAGTCCTATACAACCACAATGTTAATTGAATACTATTTCCAACATAAATCGTTTACCTTAGTTCAACACACATAATCACATGATGTATTATACAAACGCTGGCAACAGTGACGACTGGTGGAGAAATTGTCAAGCATTTAGATTAAAGAAAGACCGTGGTACGTGGTGGCCCACAACTAGTGGGTATATTACAGCATTTCTAACAAATGTATTACCGTCTTGCACTACACGAGGGGTCATCATCAGCGCCAGGTGTGACTGTGCTAATAAGAAATACACGTTCACTAAGGGAACGTTGATGGCCTTGTTTTTCTCCATAACCCAATGATATGAACATAACTGTTACTATTTAAATAGTATTACAACATCGGCAATTGTCACTTGGCCAACACCAGGGTTAAAAGACATGCACATTCAAATATCACCTCGTCGTCGAATTCCTCTCCCACGCTGAAAAGACCATTCCACTTGCAAGCCTGCATTCGTGTAAAAGGAATGAGTAACGTTACCTGGACGAAAACGCTGACTTAGGTTTGTTGGTGGTAGTGTACAGATTTTAACTACTCCCAATAGCTTAAAAGTGTTATGGCAGTGGCAACACTGTATAAGACGTCTATATTTAGCTATCTGACATACAACTTTCGCTTTTCCTAAACAAGATACTGATTTGTTTTATTTTTGGCGTGAACTTAGCTAATGATGGCTGAACCGAGTTAGCCTATTCACGTTAGTCATGAACTTACCATCGCCTTGGCAGTCACGAATGGGCTCTTGTCATCCTGCCATTAAAAAGAATAAACAGATTGACAATACAATGATACACGTTAAATTATCAGCATATTTACAATCGAATGTATTTAAGCTATTCCACAGACTTTGTGATGAAGTGGAAAACCTGCCTAGCCAAGCCCAAGCCAGGCTATACGAACGTAAGCTTTGGCGCCCCTACGTTCAAACAGTGCGTGGCCTGCGTAGCCCTGACGTACAGGGATGTGCCGCAAGTGTCTCGGCGTGCTAGCACCATCTGCTGTGTCGTTTGATACATGGGTGTCGGTTTGCATTCCCAGTTATTAATAACATTGAGCCCATTTGGGTACTGTGCGATCAACAATATCTTGTGACCGACTGAGGGTTTCCCAGGGGCATTCGGACGAGTCTGTCACTGGATAAAGCCAAACGGAAGTAAATTTGGAATACTTGATATTTGCATTCCATTCGCCTAATTCTACACAGTTTTCATCTTTACAGATAGTGCATGTTCGGCCAGTGTTCGTGTTATGTTATAGGCCGCATGTAACATCAAATAGTTTTTCCTAAATACGTTCTTGGGGTAAATGGGTGTTGAAAACAACGACCGTGCTACAGGTAACGGTAGGTTACGTGCTTTTAGCGGCAGTGTTTCGTGAAGCACCCTCTGTCCCTTGTAATATCTGTGTTGCAGGCTCAAGGAACCTAGGTCTCGGGGGTTTAATGGCACGGCAGACGTTCACCTTCACTTCTGCCTCCCTCCGCTCTCTCAGACTGGAACAGGAGATGCAGGATTGGGAGGAGGCGCGGCGGGAGCTGGCCCACAGGCGAGCCATGTCTCGGAGGCCACTGCCACCTGCTCGCAGTACCAGACCCCAACCTCGAACCGGCAAGATTCAGGAGGTCAGGGCACCTCCACCGCAGATCCGCTGTAGAGACCCAGCAGTCCACAACACCTTCATGTGTGGAGACATGGCTGGTATCTATGCTGTCCTTAAAGAACCTGGCATGGTCAATGCACTGATGGAGACTGTACAGGAGGAGATGGTGTGGGCACCAGAAATGGGTAGGGACTAGAATTCTATTAAAATTTAATGATGACAGCTGGATTTGGATGCTAAAATTAAATTGGTGTCTTTGCAGTTGAATGCATAGGCCTACATGCAGACATGTTTTCACATGTAACACAGTACAATTGAGTTAAGATGTTATTTTAAAGGAACCATATGTAAGATTGTGGCCAAAACTGGTATAATGCAATCACTTTCAAAATACTGAAGAGCGGTGTATCCCCTCCCCCTCCCCCCTGACTCGAGGTTGCACACGCGGATGGCGAAACACTACTGACTTCGTGGTGATTAGTAGATAGGTGGAGGGTGGCGCATCAGGCCAAAACACAACATGACATGACAAAACACAACATCAACAACAGTTGAGGGCTGCAACTTCACTTTTTAAATGACAATATCCTGGCTGGACTACTGTTGACAGTGATATAAGTATTTGAAATGAACATGATTTCTTAATGTCTAGTGACATATCAGGGCCATTTTATGATTAATTGAAATATTTTTCTTACATATGGTTCCTTTAATCCATAGTTGTACCAGGTAACTCACCAGTACAGGCCTACATTGAATATTAGTTGTGGGGTTGATCTGCAGTGTTTTGATGTTGAGGCTATTTCATACACTTGTTGAGTTGGATCAGTGTTTTTCAATTTTGTTACATAGCAGCTGGAGGTTGTTAAAGGCAAAATTGGTCAAACTGTAGTCGTGTGTATTTTTTGATAGGTATGTGGACCCTCTCCACCAAGACCAAACAGACATCTGCACTGCGGCTGGCAGCCAGCAGGGGGCACTCTGGCTGTGTGGAGGAGTTGCTGTTTCGCGGGGCCGAGGTGAACGAGGACCCTGGAGGTCGAACAGCCCTCCACGACGCCTGCTTGGGTGGTCATGCCAATTGTGTCCATTTGCTTCTCAACCATGGAGCAGACCCTGATGTTCTGGCAGAGGACGGCAACGCACCTCTTCACCTGTGCAACACTGCAGATACCTATCAGTGAGTTGTGGAGAGAGACAGACAGACAGAGAGAGAAAGAGATAGAAAGACTGATAGTGATGTGTGTTCTTTATGGTGTTAGGCCAAACACATCTGATACTAACTCAGTCGAGATATTCCGTATCCTTTGAATGCTATGATGCTTGAATGCTTGTATTGTTGGTTTCAAGTCTTTAGTTGTTGGTCCAATGTATTTTTTTTTATTATTCTATGAAGCCTTTCTAGATTATCCACCACCCCATCCAGGTTTTTAAACTGATAGTTGTGAGTAATGCATCCTTAGAGCACAACCGCATGTATATGCATTTTGGACAACCCTCTATTGTTCTCATCCAGGTGTGCGGAGTTGTTGGTGAAAAGCGGCGCCGATGTGAACATCTCCCACCGCCAGAGCCGCCTCACCCCACTGCACATGGCGGCGCGGCGGGGCCTGGACGAGCACGTGGAGCTGCTGATCACCCATGATGCCGACGTGGCCGCCCAGAACCTGGAGGGCGAGACCCCGCTCAACGCCGCCTGCTGCGGGGCAGAGAGGGCATCGGAGGTCGGCCGGTACCTGCGCGTGGTCAAGAGGCTGCTGGAGGTAGGTGCCGACCCGAGAAAGGCCGGCAAGAAGCAGCACACGCCGCTACACAATGCCTGCGGCAACTGCAGCCCACGCATCGCCCACCATCTGCTCCAGCACGGGGCTCGCGCAGACGCCGCCAACTGCTTTGGTTATACGCCAATGGACTGCCTGCTGCAGGTGGGAGTGGGATATTGGCAGGTAGTGCTATATTTATGTGTATATATATTTTATATATGTTTATATAGTATAGGCTGAGTCTACACTTATTTAAATAAATATATATATATATATATATGCAGTAAATAACATCTCATTTCCAGATAAAGACAGGTCCAGGTGTTGATATTGCGATGCTAGGAAATCATACTTCTCTCTGGCATAGGTGGTAGAGGATTACCCTGACCAGCATCCTGAGGATATTGCTCGCAGCCTTTTTAACCATGGAGCTCAGCCACCATCACCAAGGGTGAGAAGAGGACGTAGCAAAAT
This sequence comes from Alosa pseudoharengus, assembly GCF_046254945.1. Taxonomy (NCBI): domain Eukaryota; kingdom Metazoa; phylum Chordata; class Actinopteri; order Clupeiformes; family Clupeidae; genus Alosa; species Alosa pseudoharengus. The sequence continues at coordinate 17,071,658 of NW_027468774.1, forward strand.
TCTGCTGTATTAACTGTCAAGAAACACTGTGCTTTGAGTTATTTAATGTATTTCATGTCATTGTGTTCACATTTACTATCCACTACAATAGTGCAACCTAATAATGACTGTTTTCCCCAAAGATGCTGAAGCTCTGTCTCCTGTCCCCGGCCACTTTGGAGGTGATGATCAACTCATACCATGTTGTCCCACCTTGTGAGGACTGGATAGACGAGGTTCCACAGGATCTCAAGATGGTCAGTGGGAAAAAATATTGTATGGAATCGAGAGAAAGGAATTTGTGTGTTGGACGACTTGTAGTTCCCCATCTTAAGTTTCTAAATCTCTCTCTCTCTCTCTCTCTCTCTCTCTCTCTCTCTCTCTCTCTCTCTCTCTCTCTCTCTCTCTCTATCTATCTATCTATCTATCTATCTATCTCTCTCTGTCCCAGGCGAATCAAGCCTTGTTTGAATCTGTGCAGAGAATGACAGGACAGCCTCGGTCCTTACAGCACCTGTGTCGCTGTTCTGTCCGGTCTTATTTGGGAGAAAAGTGTCACTCTGCTATAAACGACCTCAACATCCCCAGCTGTATGAAAGACTACCTATTACTATGCTTGGAAGGAGAGATTAGATAGGTTTATGAACAAGAATGAACATGTGAACGTGGTAATGGACCTCCTACTTTAAAGTGTGAACATAAATTAATTTTGTTAAGTAGATTATAAACACCTTAGAGTAAAGAGAAAAGTTTTTAAAAACCTATATTTAAAGATGTACGATTGTAAAATATCAGTCTTTCCATTCTACACTGTTGTTCCTTCAAGTCAGGTGTGCTGTAGAATTTCGAAGAATCCAATGCATGTGTTTACAGGCTCATGAAATAGGCTAGAGTAGAATGTTTGAATGCATCAATGACACAGCTTCTTAATTTAGAACAGTTTTATAGATTTACAACTTTTTAAACCTGTTTTTAGTAGGCAAACAACGATTCTGTTTGCCACAATAGTCTACCTACAGTCACAATTGTTTCACCTGCCTGCTCTAACAACAACAAAATGTACGTCTAGTGACAAATCTGAAGATGAGGACTCTCAAAACTTTGGCAACACCCTTTCCCTTGTTGAACAACTGAATAAAATCTCCTTTTCCAATTTGTGAATAATGTCATAACTTGCCTTTCTTTTGTGCTCAGTTCAACTCATTGGAGTTCACTCCAATGCTTAATCTGTGTAACATTTCGCATCAGTAACCATATCAGTAACCATAATATAAATTGGTATGCCTTGGCATTTTGTTTTGACCTTTGGTGTGCCTTAGCCCCAATATTTATGAGCTATTATATGTTATATACATATAAACAACTAAATCTATGCCTTTGAAGTTGTAAACATGTGAGTGGGTTGTGCTGCACCTAAAATGTGCGTGCGCAGCCATCACTGTAGCGCTCGTGACGTCATCCATCAGTATCATCTGTTTTGTGGACAAAGTAGCTTGACAGAAAGTCCACAAGCTAACTTATGAGCTATCAACCATGAACTGAGCAACATTTCGGTGAGTCGGGTTTTCTTAATATATTTTACGTGGTAAATATGTTTGTTTGTTTTTTACTTGTCAAGAAAAACAAAGGTGTCTAGAAAAACAAAGGTCGTCGTTGTCAGCTGAGTTAGCTTGTTAGCCTCGGATTATTAGCAAGTTGGCTAATATATAGCTAGTCGCTCAGCAAACTTGCTGTCTTGTTTCACATTATACGTTTCCCTTTCCTCTTGATGCTTGTGAGAAGGTTGACGAGCATTTGAAACTTGACGGTGCATTTTACACGGACATGCCTGTTCATGGTTTTGCAATAAGATGCATTCTCTGGTTGTGGTGGTGACTTCTTTTAATTAACATAGAAGCTAGATAGCTGGCATTAGCTGTCTTAAATATAGATTGTTTACGTGTCGTGCTTGAGGATTCCGTTTTCTAATGTTAGCATGTAAGTAAGCGCTACCTAAACCATTGACTTTGTGTGTGGGATTAATGGCTTGTCCGAGTTGCATATTTATCTTGGGTCATCAGGTCAGTGCTCTTGCCTTTACCACAAGTTAAGCTCTATGGCAAAAACACTAAAGGCCGAGACGGTTGATAAAGTAACTTAAGAATTTTGTTAAAGGCGTGACACATGGTATGGTCACCTGACCATATAACAAAAGTTCTAATAGACTATAAAACCCTTGCTGCCTTTTGTCCCCTTTAAGCAAAGAGTATAGAACTTCTAAACTCTTTGCTTTAAGTCCACATCCTTTGCTCTTTGCCCTTCTAGGAGAGTACTGAGGGGAAAGTATGGCGGTGTGTGCTCTGACTGTGCTGGACGGAGTTGGGGAGGAGGTAACCGCTCTGGGCGGAGTGGTTCTCCTGGTGGTCGCCATCATCCTAGCCTGGCTGTCCACCCATGTGGCTGACCGTGGAGACCACATTCTGGGCACCATTCTCACAGTGGGTGCCCATGCCTCCCTCATAGGCCTAGGAGGCCACGACGGCTATGTTGGGGGGCCCTCAAGCACGGACGTGGAAGACCAGCCAGACGCCAACTCCAACCCAGAGGAGAAGCCCGAAGAGGAGGAGAGCAGAGCCGAGGAGGACGAGCTCCTGGACATCCAGAGGGTGAGAAGGAAGAAACGCAAAATCCAAAGGGAGAACAAGGGAAGCAGGCAACACCCGGAAGGAGGAGAGGATGAGGAGGAGTATGAAGAGGACGACAATGATTATGACGAGGAGGAGGAGGAGGAGGAAGAAGTCGATGACGAATCGAACAACATCACAGTGCGCTTGAAGTATCTGAATGATACCGAAGAGGTGGCTGTGCTCAGGCCTCATGACACAGTTGGCCTGCTAAAGAGGTGAGAGTGAGTGGCCACTAGATATGTTCAGAGGGTATCACATGAATCTATAAGAAACAGTAATTAACCAGTAGCACTATTCATAAGGCATTAATAAAGGAAGTAAGAAAACTCTATGTAGAATTTGCAGCCTTTGGCATTTTCCTTTGGTTAAACTAAGCAGTGTAAAGGAATGAGTGCCACTAAAATTCATGTCTGTCCTGCCAGATGAGCTTGATCTGACCACATCATCATGTCTCTTTCTGCTCTCTCCCTGCAGTAAGCACTTCTCTGGCCGTGAGCGTCAGATCAAGCTCATCTGGCAGGGCCAACTTCTGCAGGACCCACGCCGCACACTCGCCTCCCTCAACATCACGCACAATAGCGTGCTCCACTGCCACGTGTCCCAGGCGCCGGCCCAGCCCGAGGCCCCCGGCGGCCCAGAGGAGGGCGCCCGGGCCAGGGGAGACTCGGGGCTGAGCGCCGGTCTCCGCTCGGCCGGCCTGACCCTGAGCTCCAGCAGCCTGGTGGTGCCTGTGTTTGTGGTGATGCTGGCCGTGGTGTGGTACTTCCGCATCCACTACCGGCAGCTCTTCACCGCACCTGCCACCGTCTCCCTGGTGGGCGTCACGGTGTTCTTCAGCTTCTTCATTTTCGGGATGCACAGCCGGTGACGGGGAACATGGGTTTAAGAAGGGGGTTTTATTTTGATGGACAAATGATGAGAAGGTGGAGAATGCTAAAAGAGTGGTGGGCTTTGGGCACAGCCCAAGTTTGTTACATAAGCCCTTTTCTATAAACCGGTACAGTATGCTTTCACAACCATGCGCAGATTGCGCTCAGGTGTTCTCCATTTTCAACTGTAAATCAAATCTGATTATACTGGAGGAAAGCAGCCTAACAAGGCCTGCTTTGTGTTTTAAATCTCATCTCAGACCCTCACGTGCTCAATCATTGTCTGCGTTGTGCTGCAGCATTTCCCAAACTTTGTCCTTTCTTTTTGTTTTGGTCTTTTGCTACTTGCAGTCTTTTCCTTTGAGCTCATCCACTGTTGTTTGTAAACAAGACACGTGACATTAAGCACAGCTTAGTTCTTCTCATGATTAATGTAGAAATGTTAACACACACAAACAAACACACACAACATAGAGCGGAGGATTTTATACCACGAGTAGACGGGGCTATCACATTCTGCACTGATAGAGATATGCCCAGCAATTACACTGCATTACAAAAAACAACACACACCAGAAACACACAATCGCAAATTAAGTCACCTCACTGCAACTGCCAACCTATAGCTAAACTATACAAGTAGTTCTTTAGATGGGCTACCACTTCCGAGTATAGTGCAACATGCTGTACTGTGTTATAAGTAGACCACTCGACTATAGAGTCAGTGACTTACTTTCATCAGTGACAAAGACAGTGCGTGTATTTGAAAAGGGTAAAAGAGTGTTGTGATTTTTAAGATGTCAGGAAAAACTGATTGAGTTGTAAGATTAGGAATAGTCTTTCCCAAGATATTTCTTATATGGTTCTTTTCCAACACATGGCTTTGTAGTCATACGTTAGTGTTTGAATATGAGCCCAAAAGCAGACACTTTTTATGAATAATTTAAACCAAGCCCTAATTTGTGCAATGATATCCCTACACACAAACATTACATCCGTGTGTATTAACTGCGTTACTCTGATTAAAAAAGATTATGTTTGGGAAGAATAGGCTCTTTCCATGGAACAGGAATAACTTGTAAATGGCGTCAGTGCACATTTCTACTGTGCCTTAGAGTGTCCCTGATCCCATGCCAAGTATCGTGCCAGGACTTTTGAATTGTGTGCTGTTCTACCACCTCCCTTCCAACCCCCTGTACCACTATCATCACTTTCCATGTCTTCATGCCACATCACATGCAGTGGGTGCAGATAATTTTGCACAAATATTTTAATGGCAGGTGTCTTATTAACAGTGGGGAAAGGGTTGTAGTTTATCAGAAGGTACTGTAAATAATCATTAAGCAATGTTTTCTTTGACAGAATAAGTTGTTGCTACCTTTTTTGTTTTGCTATAATGGTTGCAGTTCTATTTACTAATATAGCTGTTAATTGCAAAGACACAGGCTCGTTGGCCTTTAATGTATGTATAAACCTATTGTATATAAGATATGTAAAGACATTTATGTGATAAAAACAAATGTTGACCCTGCAGAGATGTTGTAATATATATCTCGCAAAGTTAAGTTTCGTCACAAGCATCTCATTTGTAAGACAAATTATTTCCATCCATCCAGCAAAGGCAATATCTGAGAAGTTGAATAGCTTTTCCATTCCATTTGTCATTGGTCCAGTGTAAGTGGATGTCATTGTCAAGAAGTCATTCAAAGGGTCAAATGTTGCAATCAGTTTTCCTCACTGGCTTCCATACTGAAAGACCGATTAAATGAGTTTCAACTGAATCTGGTGATTTTTGTTCACTTTCACAAACAACATTTATCCTGGGCATTACTCAAACAAACAATGCAATTATTATTCACCTTACCTACAGATGACCAGTCGTCACAGTCGTTAAGCTGGAACATGCCAATGGCAACAAACCTAGTGGCAGGCCAACTGTTCTCCAGCATTAAAATGTAGGTACTATAGCAGGTAAGACCATCACCTAGTTTTACATACTGGTTGAGTAAGACAACTACAACTAGTAGACGAACGGGGAAAAAACATCAGTTCCTGAGTCACTTTTTTGTTTATTCTTGACCAGAATGGTCCACCTTAAAAAGATAAAAGGGAAAAATGGCAAGCTACTGAATATTTTCACAAATATATAAATATATACACAACAATATGCATGGGCAAACACAGCACACATGCATGTGTTATGAAAAAATAATTCTGTTTTTGTTTAGATTTTTCTTCAATATTTACATGTTTCATTGCAAGCAGTGTTACAGGTGCAGTAGCACTGGTGCAGAATGCATCACTCATACACACAATGGCATACACAGAGGGGTGAGACACTCAAACAGCCCAACCTTTTCAGACATGTCTCCAAAAACCTTAAAATATATAATATTCTTGGGATTACAGTCGAGTAACCACAATTTCCATCACTTTCACCAAATAGGACATTAAAATGAAGTTTGAATTGTATACATGTCAAGTGCATATGTTGTACAACATACAAACATGGACAACATATACAAAATTTAGATATTAATTTAGAGATAACAATATAATAGGATGCACAAACAAACAAAACAAAAAAACAATGCATTGCTTGAAAATCCCGTGCAACAATAAATACAGATGCAGAGTTCCTGAAGCCAATGACACTAAGCAGCTCTTTGTCTCCAGCAACTCAGAGGAGTCAGTGTGGCACAACGCAGCAGAAAGCATGAGGTGGCAGACTATGAGACAGGAAATGCATGAAGAGGGACTGGCTGACAACAGGGACATGATTTATCAGTGAAACAAGTAAGGATGGCCACCGCTAGTAATTTGAACACAGCATAGTCATAGTGATTGCACAGCTTAGTTATTCTCATGATCCATGTAGAAATGTTAACAAACAAACACACGCGGCACAGAGCATAGGACTTTACACCACCAGTTGACTGGGGGCCATCACACACTCTGCGTTGATAGAAATATGCCCAGCAATTACACCACATACCAAAAAGCAACACACACCAGAACCAAAGGACCAGAATTTATGAACATACAATCCGCACCTCTCACACACACACACACAAATGAAAAAGTTAAAATGAGTAAAATCAAATGCACATGATCAACTAGTCTGAAGCAGAATCTGTCGCAGAGTCTATTCGGTATACCTACAAGACAGGCCATCAACTGATCTGTGGGTTGGACTGGATGAATCTCTACTTCCGGATTGCCAAACCACTGATCCCTAAGCTGAGCTACTGATAACGTGCATCCAATTTCAATTACAAAGGCATCTTTGTGTCAATGTGGGAAACAAAGAGACGAGCAAAACAGGCTGTGAGGATCAGGAGTGCAATATAGGGTATCTGTCTCAGTTCAGGTCGTCGTAGATACTAGGGGCCAAAGGTGCAGGAAGTTTGGGCTTCTTCTTTCGGCCGGGGAGGCCAAGTGCACTCTGGGAACTGCTACTGCATCCTACTCCTCCGCTCCCACTCCCTCCTCGGTCCTCCCTCTCCCCTCTGTCCACTCCCACAGCGGTCAGGGACAGAGAGCTCGGCTTCTTCTTCTTCTTTGTCCTTTTTGGGTCTGAGTTTGTAGTACCTGGGAGAGACAGACAAAGAGAAAGGGAAATCACAGAGGGGTGAAAATAAGTACTATAACATGTACTGTATATTCAATGCAAAAATGAACAGATTTTGGACTATGAAATCTTTCATGACGTACTTTGGAGTAGGATCTAAACCAGTCTCTATAAGGAGGATACTATGTTCTGATATGTAAAGTAAAGCACTACAAATAAGACTTGGTTTAAAAGAGAGAGTTCCTGACAGTAGCCACTAAAACTGAACTCACTAGCTTTGGATGAGGCGGAGTCTGAGGGGGAGATGTCCGAGGAGCCGTCCCAGTGAAGGCGACTCATGAGCACCTGTCCATCAGAGACATCGTAGCCGTCGCTCTCCATCACCAGTTCTGGCTCAGGGAGCGTGGACCTGCCGGACACAACCACACAAGCTACTCCACCATCCACCGACTTTAACGACTTCAATAACTGAGTCACACTTGGGATGGTCAGTAAGAGTAAAAGGTACATTACCTGGACAGATATACCTCACATAAATAAAAACATCCTTTTGATATCTAAATAATAAAATGCAGGAGTGAACTTTGCCTCATTCATTCACCCCACTACATAGCTATCAAGTCCTGAAGCATCGTCATATTGGAATAAGAATATAAAAAAAAAAGTTTATGTGGAAGTGACCACTACTTTAACCAGCCAACCACTAACAACTGTAGACAGTTTAAAGCTTTATCAACAACTACTGCCAGACCAGCAAACACAGCGAGATGCTTTTCTTTTAGTGGTCTGACGTAAGGTGCCACACTTTCAATAGGATCTGAGAAAGCAAAGATGAGCTGTACTCTGTAGGTATTCTGTGCTGATGATGATGATTTTCACAGCAACACTGTGACACAAAGCAATGGGTGCACTGTCACAAGGGGGGGGGGGGGGGTTAAGTTACAGGTTTAGGTAAGGATGGGTTGAGGTGGGGCGGGGTGGGGTAGGGGGCAGAAACTCACGCGGACGGCCCAAGGAGGAACACCCTGACGGCCCTCCTCTGTTCGTCCGTGTGCTGGGGACACCGGTGGGACCTGGCAGGACACAACGTGGCATTACGCACAGCTCGGGCTGGCCACAGCAGAGACACTCCAATGGCAGCGAGAGAATGGGGCACTGCCAGCGTCCAATCACACGTGAGAGCAGGGCAGAGGGGTGAGCGGGCAGTCAGAGGTTAGAGGTGAGATGGGTGGGCGCTGGCAGTGTCCTCGAGAGTCTCTGCCCATATGTGGCAAGTGTTGCCAGGTTACCATCTCCATATGCCCAATGATTGTGTTGTCAGTCCAATCAGAACACTCAGTTTTAGCCAACTGTCTTTGGGAATGTTCAGTTAATGGCAAAATCCAGTCTTTTTTAGTAGTAAAATTTGTGGAGAAAACAGAATGTTAACAGTTTCAAAACTTCAGTGACTTGACAATGGCACTGATTTGAATTGCAATTTAGATGAATAGAGTTGCCACTTGTGTACCAAAAGTAAGTCCCAAAATGGCATGGCCCTTTCCACCCATTGATGAAAAAGGCCATGCCTTCACACCAATATTATGGACAACAGCATGGCATGAACCCTATGTTGAAAACATCCTGTGCTTTTTCAAGAGTTCATAGCGCAATACTACACACCATCATTTTAATATGAACAGAGTTAGTATGATACTAATCTGGTTACTGGTTAACATGAAAAAGCTTTGATCTAACAGTGATCAAGAAGTTCAGCCAATTGCATTTAAATCACGCTACCATTAGCTTGATAAGTGCAGTGTGTACGCAGTGTATGGCCAACAGCACGTGGAGAAAACAGGGCCTATGGTCCCTTTAAAGCAACACCAAAGAGTTTTTTGTACCTTAAAATAATGTTTCCAAAATCGTTTCAGTGGTTCATCAACTCGTAACAGGGTGAACGGCACTTTCTGCATTCGCTTCGCGGCCCTCTATCGGCTATTACCGCACTATGTAAGTTTGCTGCATCGGGTAGCGGATCTGTAGTTCGATGGAATGAGACATGAGAAACTACAAATTTCACTTGCATCTGATGTCGCAATACATCGTACTTTCATAAAATCATGCAACTTATTCTACCTTGTCTGTGGACATTGTTATTTGCAAAGCCGGTGCTGGATAAACAAATAGTGCGTGCGACAGATGAAAAGTTCTTTGGTGTTGCTTTAATGCCAATAGGAAGTATGGATGCCCTAAGCAAGACTATTCTACACAAAGTTTCAAAAACAGTGGAATGTTCTATGATGTTTATTGACTAAATTTGCCATATCAATGTGGGGCGGTGGTAGTGTAGTGGTTAAGGAGCTGGGCTAGCGTGCAGTAGCCTGAAAGTTGTCGGTTCAATTCCCAGCTTCCACCGTTGTGCCCTTGAGCAAGGCACTTAACCCCAAGTTGCTCCGGGGACAATGTGATCCCTTGTAATATAGCTGACATATGTAATTCACTTTGGTCAAGAAGTGTCTGCTAAATATAATGTAATAAATAATAATAATATCAGGTGTCCCAGAAATGCTACCTGAGCTCTTACCAAGACAAATGCTACCTGAGCTCTTACCAAGACTGTTTAATGTAAAAGTCCAAGAATGTTTATTGTAAAAATGTAGAGAAGAGTTAGTAACTGAGTGGACGATGAGGGTTCTTTTTCAGAAAAGAGAGTGTGGTGATAGACTATGGTAGACTAGACTAGACACTTGAAATTCAACAGAGAGTTTAAGCCCTTACATATATTACATGTGTCTCACTCAGTCAGAGAAAAAAACTGCTACACATGTTTAAAATTCAAGTGCACACATAAGAGTACTGGGTACCATTTTGTTTTTGGAGTGTAAATTATTTCTGGAGCCTGAGATGGAATCTGATAAGAGGGGGGAAACTCGCCCACATGGATTGCTATGGTGGCATCAGCCTTACCTGGTGCACATTTTCTTGGTGTGCTCTGATACAACCCCACATTGCTATGGAGACAGAATTACAATCATTAGAAATGGATGAATCAAACAAAACTCTCATCACTCTCAAGCTTTCATCAAAAGAATTGTACAAATATGATAAGCTTGAATGAGTATGAGGGGAAAAAATGGTAATGGAGGATAAGAGAGGCAAAGATACCGTAGTCAGCAAAGATCTCAGTTCCTCCGGACCCAGAGTTTCATAACTGATGCCTGTGTTATAGTTATACTGCAAGGCAGCAAAGAACATGCAAGCACTTAAGTGTTACCAAGCAAGTCATGAAACATTAAAGACTCACCACCAAATGTATTCATATATTCAATATTTTAATACAACACCATGCTAATTTATCTGTAGATGGCTATTTTGAAACAAACACTAATCTTGTCTGCCTAGTCAAGAGATAAAATCTGGATATCCAAATTATTTTTTTTTTTTTTTACCTTGTAGATGTCTGTGCTGACACTACTGTTGAGCTCCCCTGTAAACAGACAAGAGTGGGCATTACTATTGCAGAGCCAGGCCATCAGTGGAGATGCTCAGGCCCACTGGGACTGCAGGCTGGATGGCCTGACTTTCCATTGCCTACTTCTTTTGACTTGTCAGATGTGGAAGACGAAAGAAATGAATGTGCACCACAGCGGCACTCGACTGCAGGATACTAAAAAGAACCCGAAGGGAATCTCACAATGCTCATGACATAAGGGTCATTCCATGTGAAAACAGCCAATATCGGGGTATCATGTACATGGTACCTCTCAGATTTTGCTGAAAAGCGGTGAAAATATGCCTTATGTTACCAAACAATGGAATCTGAAGTTTCAGGTCATTATCTCAAACGGTTTGCCCGTGACGTCCATTTGAATTTCGGGTGCCACAGCCCTAATTGACACATTGGAATTTCACATTTCATCCTTTGCCATTTTTGGAAGCCCATAACGTCTGTTCTAATAGTGGTAGAAGGCTGGAAACTGGTGTGGTAGTTCATTGTAGCCTGTACTACACAATTCTGGAGAATCAACATTCCTTACTGTTTGGGTGAGAGGTGGGTCACCAAAGTCCTAAAAAATGTTGAGGGCATGTGTGATTTTTCACTTTTTGGGTGGCCGTAGCACCACAATTAATGATCATATTTATTCTAAACAGGATTATTTGTTATATGTGGGAACATTGCTCTTGACAAAATTAATTTGAAGGGTATGGTACCACTGGTGGGGGTTTCATGGGGGTCCAAAAACCCTCTCCGGCAGAGGTGACTCTTTTGGAACCCCATATTTGGACCCCCAAATGACCATGTGGGCACTTGATGATCCTAATGGGATTTATACCAGATAAAGATACATATTTGTTCTTTCTTTTAATGAAATACAATTGTTGACTATGAAGCTCCATAATATGAATTTTATTCTTCATAATGCACCATTTTGGACATTGTTTCCAGAAGTCTGGAATGTAGATCAGGGAAAATTTAGTGATGATAAAGCATGAAAATAGTGGAAATAACTTTTATCCTCAGTATCCTCAACTATTATCCTCAGTGATGGCAAACAATTAAATACTGAGACTGTCACAGATTAACCCCTTACCCCCCATGAGAGAGACCCACCATCAAACTTTTAAAGAACTAAATAACAAGAATGTTACATGTAAGAACACTACAAATAAAAGGTTTTTCCTTGCCCCTGTCACTCTCCAAATAAAATTGAAAATTAAATTGAATAGTGTCTTTAACTATTATCCAAGAAATGTGGAAGCAGTGGCATAATTTTGTCATGGTCCTTTTGGTCAAGTTTGTATTGGTGAGCACTGCGTCCATGGATGTCTGGCACACTGACACAACAAATGATATGTTGGAATGGCACCCAACAGGGGATCTGTCTTTAGTCCTATGGCCATGTGAGGATGTTGTTGACACACTTCATGAATTTCACAAAAACGTCACCATGTTCATCTGAACGTTCAACAATGTTTCCAATGAACCAGTCATCACCATAGATACCGGCAATGTATTTTCCTGGCTGGAAAACTGAGTTTTGTGGCTGATCTGACTACGAGTGTCTCCGGGTGGCTGATAGCCTATGACTACGACTGCCTCCGGGTGTTCTGTATCCAAGTATTCTGAATCCGATTGTTGTCCTGCATCGACATCTGTGAATATTGTATCCTGTGATATTATTTTTATCCGTATCTTATTTTTGGAAATTGGTATTTATGCGATCATGTTCCACTGATCGTTTTGGTCGAGGCGTAACGTCTCTCCAATTCGTATGTTTCCTCGTGTTTTTTAATATCTCCTGCACTAACAAAGAAGAATGTAATTTCCACTATTTCCATGCTTTATCATCACTAAATTCTCCCTGATCTACATTCCAGACTTCTGGAAACAATGTCCAAAATGGTGCATTATGAAGAATAAAATTCATATTATGGAGCTTTATAGTCAAACATTTTATTTCATTAAAAGAAAGAACAAATATGTATCTTTATCTGGTATAAATCTCATTAGGATCATCCCACAAGTGCCCACATGGTCTTTTTGGGGTTCAAATATGGTGTTCCAAAAGAGTCACCTCTGCCGGAGAGGGTTTTTGGACCCCCATGAAACCCCCACCAGTGGTACCATTCCAAATTTCATTTGAAGGGTATGAGCAAGGTTCCCACATATAACAAATAATCTAAATATAAATGTTTAGAATAAATATGATCATTAATTGTGGTGTTACGGCCACCCAAAAAGTAAAAAATCACACATGCCGTCAACATTTTTTAGGACTTTGGTGACCCTCCTCTCACCCAAACAGTAAGGAATGTTGATTCTGCCTCCATAATTGTGTAGTAGGCAGGCTACAATGAACTACCACACCAGTTTCCAGCCTTCTACCACTATTAGAACAGACGTTATGGGCTTCCAAAAATGGCTAAAGATGAAATATGAAATTCCAATGTGTCAATTAGGGCCACAGGCAAACCGTTTGAGATATTGACCTGAAACTTCAGATTCCTTTGTTTGGTAACATAAGGCATATATTCACCGCTTTTCAGCAAAATCTGAGAGGTGTCATGTACATGGGTAGCTGAGTTGGCGTGGAATGACCCATAACTTCTGCCAAGATTCGGTTCTTCCTTGGCTCCATGCCACACCCTCCACCCTGTCATCAAAATCGAGTCAGTGATTTTTGTGTAATCTTGCTGACAAACCTCCCTGAAAACATTGGTAATGCAGTGGTAATAGACCCTTTCAAGAGAGTTCAGCATCATAGTTGGCCCCACAAGGCTTCCGTTTTAACATTCCATGTTATCTTAATGCAGAGGAAGTAGATTGGGACCCAAATAGAACGTTCAAGCATTGTTTTTGTTTTTATTGTTGAAAGTGTCTATAGGCACCATGAGACTATAGAAACCAGTCAGTGCAGTGCTGTCTGTGCTGCTCTTTCTGCCTCACTACACTTCCATCCTTCAAAGTATTTCTATCTGACTAATTTGACACGATGACTACACATCATCTGCCCCATCATAAAGCTGTTTATTATTTAGTGGACACCAAGTAATGGGATGGCAAATATGACTGGGATCAAAGGGCAAATAAGGGAACAGTCACACAAGTGTGGCTTGTTGATCAGATCATTTATTTTGTGAGGCTGGAGGGGAAATTGGTGTTCTATTTATTTTATTATTTTACAGAGCACGGCAGCATTGTTGTCTTATCACGGATGTTTATGCATGATGAAGTTGTCATATCACTGCAGTTTATGCATGATGAAGTTGTCATATCACTGAAGTTTATGCATGATGAAATGATCAGTACTCCAGAATAACAGAAATAAAACATCGGACAACAAAATACTAAATAAACCAAAAGCACACACTGACAGTGGGTTGGCCTCTGCAAAGCAACAGCTCAGTGCAGAGATCGGGGAAGTCTGTAAGCAAGTCTTTACCAATGTCACAAACATGATCTCATACCCAGTCCTTCCCACCATCCAAACCAGCAACACGTGTGACTATCAAAGTGCAGTAATGTAAACACTGTTGTTGTTTGATTTTTTGTTGTTGTTGTAATGTCCATGATCCACGAAACAGCATTAAAAGAGCCATCATAAAGAAAGGCTGACATTCAGGGCAGCAGGTCACAGAGTGCTTTTGCCTGGTCTTTACCGAGTTGTGTCTTGCTCTGTGAGCTAAATAAAAGTGACAATGCACCCTGTTACTCCCACGATCCACTGGTGCTCTGCTAACAACCAGGGAGTGGGCCATCATCTTAAAAATAATACTGACCACTAGTTCTCTTTTGAGACAAAGCTTTGGCAAGGCTCTAGGAAGAGAAATGAGAAACATTTGAAGGCAGTAATTGGCATTCTTCTCAAGGTGCCTTATAGTTTCTTTAGTTCTTTCCCACCCCCAAAGGCATTCAGAATTTTGTATTTTAATGATCACTGCCACCAACCAATTTCCCATAATTCTTTGCTCATGGTGCACGTTGGGAACAAAGAGGCTGTATGCCCCGCTTCCTTTCACAGAGGAAACGCATCATTATCCCCTAACAGCAAGCATGGGGGCTCCTGATCCACAACATGTCGCTTTGGGCCAAGCACTGCGGAAAACGAGAGTCAGACTTCCATAATGCACACTGTGCATGCGCTTAGACTTAGACAGACAGACACACACACACACACACACACACACACACACACCAAAATAGGACCACCACATTATCCCAAACATGCACCCACCATCCACTACATCTACTGACACAGACACAGTGCCACTTAGAATGGAATGAATGGATTACACCAGCCTAAATATAAGGAACTCACACACACACTCTATACTGACCTACATTGACTATCCAGTCACTATCAGAGAGTTATAGAACTCTTGTTGGTTTGAAAGTAAAATCAGATTATCTATCCATATCTAAGCAATAATGCAACCATCAGTCAAAGGACTCACCATTTTTATGCTTTAAGGATTTTGATCTTCTGGGTGAATTGGGATTCTGGAGACAGAAGAAAATGCTTAAAAATGTCCAACCCATGTGACTTGGAAGTGCATTAACAATTGAAGTAGAAATGTATAAATGTTGTTAGTATGTAGACAAAAGACACACATTCCAAAATTAAGATTTCCATAAAACATACCTTTTCTGATCGTCTCTTCTTAGCTGTGGAAGGATAGACGATTGGAATATTAGGAGTAATTATTATGAGGAAGAATGTGCAAGAGAGAGATATTGAGCTGTGTGTGTGTGTGTGTGTGTGTGTGTGCATAAAGTGGAATACTCTGATACCTTTTTTCTCTGAGCCATAAGACCAGTCATTGTCATTGATGTCATCATTATCTTCTTGGTCACTCTCTGACTTATTTAAATTGTTGCTACTGGCTATCCTGAAAGGTTAAAACACAAGGCATTCCTGTAGCACATATATGATAGATGACTGAAAATTTGCATTTGTAGAGAGTGCACTTGAAGACATCACTACACATACAGAAGGTGTGCATTCACATTCACGTGCATGTGCACGCACGCACGCTTAATCATCCTTCTCTTTAACAGCAGCTTCAAGTGTCTCATTCAATTCAGGCAAGCAAATTGTTCAGACACATTGATAGTTTCACTAATCCAGAGAGGATAATGACAGAGCTCTGTAGAGTGGTTTTCAGTTCGTCACAGAAGCATTTCCATCAGCTGTGACCATCAGCTGAACACTATTTTGACAAAAGCAAAAATGGAATTAAACACACACACATACACTCTATTTTAAGAATGTACCTGCGGTTAGCAATGCGACTGCTATTCCTCCCCATTCCCATGCACTTCTCAAGATGTGGAGCAAATCGTGATGCAGCAATGCTTCGGTTGCAGTTAGGACAGACGCACTCCTTGTTCTTCCACTGGTTGAACACCTGGCCAAAGATGTCCACCCCTGGCTGGTCCACAATTTCTAGACCGAGGGACAAATCTTCAGAAAAATATTTTGGCCAAGAAGATTTTAAGTTTTTGACAATTTCACATGCTTGAGACAACCGTCCTTGTAACACTCACCAAACTCCTTCATGCTTTCTTGATCAGTGTCATCCAGAAAGAAATACCCTTGTTTCACGGACCGGTGCACATCAAAGCATAGCCCCAAGCAGGCATCCTCAACAAGGTCTGAGTATATGTCCTGAGCCAAGGCCTGTCAGAGAACCAGAAACAAATGAACAACTTAAGGTCAGTTTCATAAGATTTACCCAGACAACATGCTTTAATGTGTATTCAATTAGAGTATTGATTCAATTAGATTTCATACCTCCAGCTTGGTATTGTCTAGGCCTGACAGAGACATATCCTCCATTTTCATTTGAAAAACTAGATGGAGGTAGACAGTTGTCAGATCTACATGACAGGTGGCATGGCTACAGGTCACTGAGGGTAGAAAAATGAACATGACGTCATGTCTCTAATTAACACAATCTGTTATTTCAAGCAGTCCCATGTACTGTCAGAAATGTGTTAGAAATGTGACGTGTTACTGTGTAAACAAACTAGAAGTTGAATGATAACCATCATCTTAGCTGACATTAAACATAAAAGTACTACATTTAAGTTCAGTTAACCAACACATAAAACACTGCAAATTCAAGCCAGATTGTCGAGTTAGTACATTCATGTTCGTTCATAACTTTAGCTTGCGAGTTCGGTTTCATGGATGGTTATCACTTGCCTCATGAATGTGGTGACTCGTAAGAAACGTTTAAAATTAGTCGAACAGCAATACTTTTGTGATCAATACCTTAAAATTATGACAAACCTGACTTATGTCAATGCCACCAAAGCCCGTCTACTCATTAGACATTCTCTGATGCAACCAACACTACTATCCAGTTAAGTCAAACATCATTGTAAACAGACACGCTGACAGGCGTAAACAGGCACGTTTGTTATTAGTGAGAACTATGGCGAACCGAGCTAGTTAAGCTATCACTGAAGAACGAAAGGCTAATGAAAATCATGCTAGAGATAGCTAACGTTACAAAATTAACGTTTGTTTCCTATCTTGTTATTTCAGCGAAAGAGAACGGAAGTCCTTCATGGGTTCAGTGAGGTATCGAACAAGGATGTGGTGGTTTGGTTAGTCAAACAATAGAGATTAAAGAATATGTAAGTTCCCTAGGTTAACTTAGCTATTTAGCTATAACTAGCCAGCAAGCTAACACTCAGCTAGCTAGCTTCTAGGTTAGTTTGCTCGACACCAAGAGGTGGCGTGACCACACACAGGCTATTATGGAAATGTTACAATGTATTGAGATGTTATCTACGTGACCAGTTTGGACAGGACACATAACTAATTCTATGAAAAATGATATTTTAACATTTGGAATATAACTATGGCTATTAATCCAGGTGTAACGTTACTTACAGCGTGAATTGGGGGTCAGTGTAGACTATGTACATCATACTGATTTTGTTCTCGCATCCTCTTGGTGTGGCTCAAGCCGAATGACAAGACAGCGTTTTAAACTTGTCCATATACCAGTCGCAGAGTGATGTGAGGATAGTCTCTGCGTGAATGGCCTTAAACCCGATCAATTATGACAGCTACGAAATGGATGCGCCATATTATTCTGAGTTAAGGCGTCACTAATCAATCATAAACACAAACGTCAGTCAGACAGTAAGGAAGAACGCGACCAATGTACGTCGAGCGCTGACATATCTGTGACCAGAAATGTTTGGTCTACTGGCAAACGTCACCTACTTAGAAATTGCACCTAAAAGCAAAAACACGCTCTTACCGTAGGCCTAGGTGATCATAGGAAGAAGATAATCATGGGATCATTTTTCAGTTTTGTGTGAGGCTTGGTCAATATATAAATGAATCAATTCACTCCATCCTTCCATCATTCGGTTATTTAATATTTCTCCTTCAACGTATATATTGATGAACTTACAAAAAATAAAAACAAATAATGAGCCTAAAACGCAAATTCTGCCATAAACTTTCCCACTTATACAATTTGCTTACCATATGGGTGTTGTCCTGTAGCATAGGCAGGAGTTGCTCAAACCACTTTGTAGTTTTCATTATTGTGCTTTTAAAGATTGTGTGTGTGTGTGTGTAAATAATGCAATGCATGCAAACTCACTGTCAAAGACAAAATTTATTTTCCCAAATGGTAAATCGCGGGGACATAACACCTCCTGCTATACAAAACATCCAAATGTTTCAAATCAGCCGTACAAATCTGTAAAGCCATTTTGTCCTCTTAAGTAAATTCTACAAATAAACAAACATGGGGAGATCTTTAAAAACTAAAAACATTAAATCAAAAGTGTTTCCTCCACTCCCCCTCAACGCAACACAGACTCGTTGGCCACAGCCAGTGCCTTTGGGCAGGCGTCACTAAATAAAAGGACAAATTAAACTATATTTACTCAAAATACAAAAAAGCAATATTTACAAATACCTTACAACAGCATTTAAACCAAACATCCTCTGTAAGATCAAGTAAGCCTGGTGACTTTGTTCAATCACCCTGAAAATAGTAATGACCCTCATTCCCCCTGGACAGCTATGTGCTCTTTTTTTCTGGGAAAAGCATGATGGCTAGGAATAGGAGAACGTCATCTTGTGAAAACACCTGGCTATAATCTGAGAGGCTATTCCAACTCAAACACTCCAAAACTACCAAACTATCTTTCCACTGTATGGACAAGGTTTTTTTTTTTTAAGGTGAAGCATCCATCTACATTCATGAATCGTACAAGACTCGTTTCCTTGACCAGACATGGATTTGGACATGGAGTTTGGTGTATGTTGTACCTAAATGCGGTGACAGTGGGCAAGGCAAATCTTTTAGATTCAATATTAAGTGCACAGTATTTAGACGAGGGGAGGGGGCTCCAATGTATGTCAGTCACTTTTAAAAAATTAAAAGAAATTTTTTTTTAAAAATTAAAAGAATAGAACCAAGTAAGCAGTATCAGATAAAAACAAAACAGTGGTTGGATGGAAGAGAACAAATGTGCATCAGCTAGCCAAAAAATAAAAACTATATATGTATGTATATATAAATATACACACACACACACACACATATATATATATACCCCAAGTCAAGAAAAAAGCCTCATAGAAGTTTGATCACTGAGATCATAGTTACATTAATATCAAAACTTAACATTGCTTAATCCATTTCTACCATTTCTGAGGCCATTGGAACGGCTATTCAGCCTGCCGGTGGTCAAAACCTTTGCTTTCTACAGAAAAATAACCAGATCTCCTCTTGAACGTGAGGGTGTCCCTACACAGGACAGATTTGTGGTCCATACAAACCAGACCAAGGACAGGTGCCTTATAAATAAACTGCACAATCAGTCCGGTAACTGTGTCCTTTCACTGGGGGAACATTCAAAATGGCTTCAATTTTCCTGAAGACACCACATCATCATGAACCAAATAGTTTTTGAACAACAAACAATTAATCACTGGAAACGAGAAATGGACCGGAGGTAACGGAGCAGCTACAAAGAAAAGAAACAAGAAGATGGCGGTGGAGATGAACAAACAGAGCACATTCTTAGAGTGCAATTATTTGGTCCCCTGCACTTCTTGACATAACCATGTGGACAGACAGATTCTTTGGCTCAGGATGAGACATGTAAGGAACGTCAGATTAGGGTGTGAATAACTGCGTCCCAAATACAACTGCAATCACAAAACTGAAGCCAGTTTCCTATAGAAAACCACAAGGACCCATTTAGCACTGTCAAGCCACCTGACAAGCCAAAGGGAATTTGAAAAGCTGAGGTGTAAGCTGGTCTGGGTCATCGGTTCAAATAATTTTGCCCAATGATTTTGCCACGGTGGACTGAACAACCGGAAGGGGGGGGACGCAACAGATGAACAATAAAGGTGGATGACACCGTGTGGACGTGGTGCAGAGGGAGTGCTCCCCCTTGTGGTTGGAGGAGTGCAGGACAGGTTCAGAGAGCCTGTCTGTGCAACTCATGGCTCAGCTTGGGCGCTGCTCTGAAGTCTCTAGGGTCAGAAGTGAGCCGACCTGGCTCACTCAGAGTCCGACCCGGAACCTGATGAGTCCTGAGAGCTAGCACTGCTGCTTTCGGATTTGTTCTCTTTATCGTCCGCCTCTTCATCGTCATCATTCTGCATGAGGAAGGATGACATACATCAAACAGACAGTAGGACCCCCAAATGTTCCACATTGATCTGAGTACCCTTATTAGGCATCTTATTTAACAAACACAGCCTTACATCATCATTGTCGTCGTCGTCCTCTTCATCACTGTCCTCTGCGCTGGATGAGTCCTCTTCAGACTCTTTCTCCTCCTCCTCTTCATCATCATCATCATCTTCGTCCTCTTCGTCCTCTTCCTCTGAAACCTGGCCGTGACAGAAAAATACGGACCTTATTTTAAACAAGACTGGGCTACTACATCAACAAAAGCTCTGCTAAAAATCAGCACCGTCTTCAACTTTAGTGGTAATTTGATTGAGACATTGAATAGAAATAAGCACAACTCACCGACTTCTTCCTTGCCTTAGGTTTCACCTTAGCAGTTGTGCCACCGGGCTTTGCTGTGCTCTTTCTTTTCTATCATGGAAGAACAAAGAAGAAAAGTCAGTTAAGAAAATAAATTAGTTATTATTATTATTATTATTATTATTGCCCAGCCTACTAGTCTTAAACACATTTGTGCATCTTTTGTACCATCTAAATAATTAAAAAGTAAGATTTAAAAAAAATCAATACAATAAAGAACTCAAATAAAGAACTTACCTGTGAGTTATACTCCTTGTAGGTGGCTCTCTCCTGTGAGGACAAACTCTGCAAACAAATTCAGGAAAAGAGAACTATGAGAAACACTGCATTCATCTAATGGGCTTTACATATGACTGGAGAACAGGTTTCCTAGCATGCAATCGGGATTTTATTTCACAAGTTGTGTAACAGAGCAGGATGCATAATGTGGTGTGGCACGTAGTGGTACCCACCGCCAGCCACTCTTCCAGTAGCCCCTTGTACTGCCTCTGCTTCTCCTCAGCAATCTTCTTGTATCGGTCCTTCTCCTTCTGTGGGAGCCTCTGCCAACGGCCCCCAATCTCAGCCATGCGCTCTTTCATAGGGAGGTGGTTGAGCTCACCGTTGGACAGCATCTCCTGAGAGAACTTTTGATAGCCATTCCTGCGGAACAGTAAAAGCACTCTCAGGGGCAGGCGCATTTAAGAGCACTTTATGCAGTCACCTGTAGGTCACTGCTAACAGCTGATTTAAAAGCATGGATGAGACATATGTGCACACACACACACACACACACTAGGGCTGCACGATATTAGGAAAACATGCGATATGCGATAACATTATTGAGTACTGCGATAACGATATAATTTGCGATATTTAAATATACTGCTCAAAAAAGGTTTTCCACACATTTTTGAAACCTTCCACCCTTTCCCCCATTCTCAAACTACATTCACAGAATGTCTGACAGTTCTCGCCTCAAAAGTTTTACTTGTGCTCAGAACCAAACAGTGTCAGAGTACTGATCCAGTGTATAATTGAAGTGTTCCCTTAATTTTTTTGAGCAGTATATTTAATGTTTTTTTCCCCCATTCTGCTTGGGGGGGGGGGGGGGGGGGTAAATGTATAATTACAGAAATAAATGTATAATTTTCTACATAAACAATATAAAATATCATGTAGCCTAGGCTATATATGGCCTGATGGACAGCTAAGAGACCTGATAGGCTATCGAAGTTGTGTGGAAGATCTGCTCCTAATCCTCATAAAAGACGGATGGACAGCCAATCTGAACACTTGTGCACCAACCAGCGGAATATTCCACATTGCCAGTCTTCGATGGGCCTAGCAAAGAAGCTACTTGCTATATCGCGGCAGTCATCTCAGTCTGTAACCTCATAGGCTGTGCATCCCACGTTATTAGGCTACCGGCATGCCGACTACGAGGGCAGCGGAAAGTGAAAGTAATTGGGCTGCAATCGCACAGTCCAGGCTAAGAAGTAGGTTAAACAACTTTTACAAATAACGAATCCTGATTACCTCTGTGCTGCTGTCTGAGGCTTTTGCTAAATGCAAATCATGAAATACAAGCCTTACAGACAGTGAAAGACAGATATCTTCTGATATAACGATAACGAAAGAAATTGTTTATTTTAACACGGTGGAGAAGGACGCATTTGCGCTGTGTTTGTAACACGGCATCCTTTATAAAACCAAAATATTCCCATATAACAGACGTGCTTTTCCTTTTAGTCACTAATTCCTCTTCACCCAAGTGTAGCCTACCTCGCTCGACTCACTATCTTCAGCCATCACGACTTAGCTCCCGCTTCCAACACCTAAAACACCACACACCTAAACTGGTAGGGGACGGGCTTCTTGGGCAGCATGACAGCATCGGTTTGGTAAAATATGTTGACATTCAGAATGTGAATACACCAGACTGTATGGAATGCGCACGGCACAGAAAATGTATCGAAATTTATCGAAAATTACGTAATCTTTGCGGTATGTCCATCGCAAGCGTTGATATCGCGATAACGATAGATTTTAGATATATCGTGCAGCCCTAACACACACACACACACACACACACACACACACACACACACACACACACACACACACACACACACACACACACACACACACACACACACACAGTGTATTGAGAGATACTCACGATGGGGGCTTCTTGGGCTCGCCCTCAAACTTCATCTTCTTGCCTGGAACAATCACCGGAGGTGGGGCTCGCATCTCGCTTAACTCTCTCTGTCAAAATTAAGTGGGGGTGGGCTCTGGTTAATTACACTCTAACTATATCAGGATGTATGACAAGCAATTATTTTAAATCTTACAGTTCTAATATTTTTGTTATTGCAAAGCAGATCTTCAAGAGAAACATAGGGCTTGGGTTCCTTACACACCTCGTATCGCTTCTGGTCCTCAGCCGCCTTTTTGATCCACAGAATCTTCTCCTTCTTCTCCATGGTGTTCCAGCAGCTCTCCATGGCTTTCTGGGCCTTGGGCCGATCATTCTTGGGGAAAGAATGAACAAACATAGGCCTTATTAATTATTTACTGACTACAATTTGAACCAGGGCTTACCACAACCTCAGTCTATGTTTTATACAACTCCAAAAAAAGAGTCAGACAGAGGTAATACCTTAAATTTGGCAAGGTAGTCACCAATGACACTCTGCTGCCAAATCTCCTGAGCGTTCTTGGGGGTTTCTGGCAGCTTGCTCTTCTCTTCCTGTGCCGCCTTCTCTGTCTGTGCCTTTAGGGTTGCCTCTAGGTTCTTGTACTTCTCCTGAAGACATACGATGCAGTAAATCTCAAATGTACTCTGCTAAGAACTCAGCCGGTCTTCTGAATTTTCAGTTTCTTTGTCTTTACCTTTTTCTTCTCTGGAAGGTCGTTCCACACGCGAGCAAGTTGCCTGCTGAGTTCACTCTCAGAGAGGTCAGGCCTTTCGTGCTTGAGCTTAGGCCGTTTTTCCTCCGCAAAGATGAACATAGCCGAGATGGGCCGTTTGGGCTTGTCTGGGCCACTCTGTGCCTGGAGGGGACGAGGCAAAAGGTGAAATAAGCAGTTGAGGAGTGAAGAGAGTCCAAGGTGCAAAACATATCAAACAAATATTTGAAAGTGTCTCAGTATAAGAGGAAAGAATAATGCAACCCCCCCCCCCACCACCACCAAACACACACACACACACACACACACACACACACACACACACACATCGTTCAAAGGACACTGTAACAAGTGTGGTAAGAGTATGAATGAAATGTTAACTTGAATGACCTTGGCTTTGGAGGTTTTCTTTTTAGTGGACGGACTGCTGACCCCACTGCTCTTTTTAAAGCCTGCCATCTTATACTCTCCTAGAACTCTCTGCTGCTCCTCTTCAGATATACTCTGTGCCACACATACAAGAAAGACAGAAATTGATAAAGTTATCAGACATGCTCTATACACCAAGGTGCGATATAGTACATACGCCAGACAAAAAACCTATATGTAATATCACAAGCAACTATAAATGTGTAACTCAATACTTACAAGAAGGAAGCGGTTCATTTCTACTTCATACTCTTTCTTTCTCTGTAAACAAAGGACAAAAACCATAAGCTTGAAGCTGTAAACAAACAGTAAATACCACAGGTGAGTATATTCATAAAATGTATCTGTGTGTGTGTGTGTGTGTGTGTTGTACACATGGCTTTAGTTTCTTGATAATATGAGTGTGTAAACCTGTTCACAGCGCTTCTGATAGCCGTCCTTCTCGCCTTGTTTGAGCAGCTTCCACCGCTGGCTGCACATGACCATGCGTTCTGTGCTAGGCACATCCTTCATGCTGGACATCAACTCGGCACAGAACATGGAGTAACCGTTCCTATGGAGAACACCAAAGTAACCCTTTTTGCTGTCCCTTTTCCATATGAGAGAAACATGTAAAATAAAATGTACAAGAGAAAGTGCCACTTACGGTGGAGGCTTATCCGGTCGGCCGTCAAATTTGTCTTTTAGCTGTCGCTCAGCCTTGGTCAGGGTGGACTTCACAATGTCCTCCTCCGTCATATTAAGCTCCGGATGCTGCTGGATGAAATCTCGCATTGTCTCCTGAGGACAAGACCAGAGGGGTCAGAAGGCTATTATTACATAACTGAATTGGGAATCTTATTACTTGTTGAAAAACAAGATGGGAAAACCCAATGCAACAGTTGTCACAAACTTTTGGCTTACTTCATATAGTTTATGCTGCTCTAGAGACTTAGCGATCCACTTAAGTCTCTTCTTGTCTGAGAGCTGTGTCCACTGTTTTCCCAAGCTGTCCTTTATGTCTTTGGTTGTTGCCTAAATACAAAAAGAGTTACACACTGTTTTAGCCAGGTTTTTTAATATACTCGGGATGTGTGTGTGTGTGTATGCGTGTGTGTGTGTTGTGTTTAGAGTGAAGAGACCTACACTTGGGGTTGTTTTAAGGAAGGCCTTCTTTTCATGGTTGTACCACAGCTGTTGTGGTGTCTTGGGCTTCTCAGGAACATTGGAACCTTTCTTCGTCAAGCTCTCTAACAGGTCTGGGTGTAGTTCTCTATATAAACATCCATACACATAAACACAATCAAATCCACAAGCCCACACAGGCACAATTCTAATAGAAGCTAGAAATGTAAGCTACCTGGAGATATTTATATAGTAATACCAGTACAAATCTCCAGAAATTGATAGAACACTATTCAGTTGGGTCAACGCCCACACATCCATACCTGAACTTATGCATACTCTGCTCAAACGTTTCCTTGTCCTTCAGAAAGTCCTGAACATACTTTGCCTGTAGACAGAACCAAAATCTGATTAAAAGACGTCCACTAAGTGGTAAAAATGAAATATCAATAAATATCGATAAACAAATGGAAAACCAGGGCTACATTTACATTCCACTATTTTGCTAACCAGTAGCCTATTTTGCAGACTTCTCAAGAAGGTCACTTTGAAAAGTAGATGTAAACAGGCAGTAAAAAAAAGAAAACTGTGCATCAACCCCTACCAGTGTACATGCAGCCACACAACACAGGTAAACACTCAGTAGTAGTTTACAAAACAAAACATAACAAAACAGGATCAGGTCAGGTGGATGCAACACTGAAATTGTTTCATTTAGTCTTCCATCTGGTCTCAGATTATCTTCCTCACCTTCTTGCGCTCTGGCAACTCTTTGTATTTCTTGGAGAGAATCTTTGTTAGGTCAAGATTGCTCATTTCAGGGTGTAGCTTTGCATACTTCGCCCTCTTTTCCATAAAAAAACGAAAGTATGGCGTCAAAGGCTTCTTGGGAAAGTCGGGATGTTTCTACAAAAGAATAAGACAGAGATAACTAATGAGGCAAAACCGTTGTTCCATTTTAATAAACACTACAGTCACATAATTACACCACTGAGTAAAAGTTATGTTAAGAGAATACATCGAGACAGACATACCTTCAGTTTCTTGCCCTTGAAGGGATTCTTGATGCAATCCTGTGCATCTATTATTATCTCTGTTAATGTACGGAATTTGCGTACCTAAGGTTGAAAATAAAATAATTATAATAACTAGAAACGCAATTCCCAAGGAATTACCAGTGCATGAAAATGCAAAAGTTGTGAAAAAAAAAAAAAAAAAAGAGTTAAAATAGATAATACAGAGCTGGTTACTGCGTTGATCCTAGAACAGACATGGTGGTTGCATAGCTTAATAAAAGTTGATAGTTTAAAAGTAGACTGTTTAAAAGCTGAACTGAGCAAAACTGAAGCCCTTTCTGTCCTTCTCCGATCTTGAAACTCTTATACATGCTTTCATAACATCTAGACTAGATTATTGCAATTCATTATATGCAGGCCTGACCCACTCCACTCTCAACAGACTTCAGCTAGTTCAAAATGCAGCAACTAGATTATTAAGTGGCTCTAAGAAACGTGAGCATATAACTCCTGTGTTGGCTAATCTGCACTGGTTACCTGTGGAGCACAGAGTTCATTTTAAATTTCCTCAGTGGTTTGGCACCTAGTTACATAGGTGACCTACTAATTCCGTACAGCGCTCCAAGATCACTTAGATCTTCATCTCAGAATCTTCTCTGTATCCCCAAAACACGCCTTAAAACCCAGGGTGATAGAGCCTTCTCTGTTGTTGCCCCCCAACTCTGGAATAGTCTACATATTAAGTCCTCTCCAACCATTGACTGCTTTAAGTCTAACTTAAAGACTTTCATTTTCTCCCAAGCTTTTAATCTACCTTAATACCCCCCCCCACACACACACACACACACACACACTCTCTTTATTCTTTATTTTATTTTTGACTAATTTGTTTATTATTTTTATTTGTATTTATTTATTTCCCCCCCATGTTATATTATTATTGTTGTTGTACCATTGTCATTGTTTTATGTTTGTTTGTAAGCACTTTGGTTCAACTCAGTTGTTTTTAAATGTGCTATAGAAATAAAGTTGACTTGACTTGA
Organism: Alosa pseudoharengus; assembly: GCF_046254945.1. Classification (NCBI taxonomy): domain Eukaryota; kingdom Metazoa; phylum Chordata; class Actinopteri; order Clupeiformes; family Clupeidae; genus Alosa; species Alosa pseudoharengus. Next base: position 17,098,760 of record NW_027468774.1, read on the forward strand.
ATGTAGATAGTTTAAAAGTTGTTGATAGACAGCTAGTTTAATAGATAGATAGTTTAATGATAGTTTAAAAGTAGACCGTTTAAAAGTTGAAGGTAAATAGTTTAAAAGTTGTTGACAGACTGGAAGTTTAATGAATGTTGATATTCAAATAGTTTGATGGCTGTGTATAGGTAGATATTTGACGATAACTGAAAGTTGGAATGGCTCTAATGTTTGCTAGCAGTTATGCTAACATTTTTAACTAAGCAAACCATGCTACTTAACTAATGTTTTCTAGCAGTTTTGCTAAAAATTGTAACTATGCTAACATGCTAACCATGCTACTTAGCCAACTTAGCTAATGTTTTCTAGCAGTTTTGCTAAACATGCTTACTATGCTAGCAATGCTAACATGTTAACCATGCTACTTAGCTAACTTAGCTAATGTTTTCTAGCAGTTTTGCTAAAAATGTTAAAATGTTAACTATTCTAACAATGCTAACTAGCTACAGTGGGTAGGAGTCATAGTTGATGACAAGTTAAAAGTTGTTGATAGACAGCTAGTTTAATAGATAGATGGTTTAATGATAGTTTAAAAGTAGACCGTTTAAAAGTTGAATGTAAAAAGTTCAGTAGTTTAATGGGTTAAATTGTTTAACAGTGGATTATTGTAGTGAGGACTTTTATTTTGAAACAGTTTTGGGCAGAGGAAACAGTTGAATAGGATGTGTAGTCTTAATAGAGTCCCGAAGCCATGACGTAGCGTTGTCAAGGCAGCGATATCACTGGATCTAAACAAATCAATCTACCATTAGAAATCACCATAGCGGTGGCTTTCTTAATATATTTCAATCATTTTACAACGTTTCTTAGACGTTAGTATATATTTTTTACACTGTAGGAATCACATATTACAACATATATTCATACCAACACAATCAAATTCGTGACTACAGAGTTTTATTTTAGCATGGGTTTCCTCCGTAAAAGAGACCTGCATGTAACTTCACAGCATGCGTTTAAAATCCTTAAATTCACGGACGTGTTTTGGCTTTATTTTTTGGGCAAAAAACGTCACTCTTAACAGCCGCCAGTCTTTGAGAAGACGTGAAATATCCACTGGAATTTTGTTTCTTACTATTACACCTGCCAGGGAATCCGTGTTATGTGGCTAAGCTGCTGCCTAGCAGGTATATCACGTTTAAATGGCTATAGCCTACATTTAAAACAATTTATTAGCTAGAAATGATGCCACATGTCTACATTCAATGCTATTTAAGCCACTTCGAAAGTTTGTTTAGATCGAGTGATTCTGCCGTCATGGAAACGCTACGTCACACTTCACGACTCCATTGACCCAGATTGTATGCTTAAAGCCTGAGGCTGCAGGTGACCTGAACACCTGGCATAGGATTCTAATTGCTTAATAGCCGTATTGTGATGTCACAATCACAATGTTAAGTCTATGGGGATTTTTAAAAAGTTTTTCTTTAATAGTTTAAAAAGTATAAAAGTTTCAAAGTTGAAAAGACATAGCAGCTTGGTCCGTTTGAAGACCTATGTTACAAAGTTTGAACGAAGTTTCTAAGTTAAACTGTTCAAGAGAAATACGGAAAAAGTGGTAAGCGGAATAATAATAAGTTGAAGTTGCCTAGGAAGAACAGTACTGCATTTTCATGCACTGTAATTAAAATTATATATTTTAACACACTGATAACTGTGAAAAATAATTGTCACACTTCACAATCCCATCAAAATACTCTAACAGAAATACAGTAAATAGATAATCTTCATGAAAAATGTTTAAGACTTTCAGCAGCTTGTGGAGTGGACTGACCTCTTTAGAGACTTCCTGCCATTTCTGCTTGCACATCTCTGCAGTGTAGGAGTTGAAAGCCACCTTCTCCCAGTTCAGGTGGGACTCTGATGTCTTATATTTGGTGATGTCCAACTGTGGCAGGTTCACTTTCATGCAATCCAGGAGTTTCAACATATCATCCTGAGACCACACTACAAACAGGAATACAGGTTATCTGTCAATGTAATATGCCTCAAAGATAGGAAGCAGTGCAAATTAATTACAGTTAAGCCCACCTTGGTCTTTAGTGGAGGCATCCATGTCTCCATTCATTTTCAACTATCTTCTTTATCTGAGGGAGCAAACAAATACACAATACAAATCTGTTAATTGTGTACATTTCCCCAATATACAAATTAACTCAAATCAAATTCTGGCCTATAAAATGGAACAGCAAACTGTCCGATAGTGAAAATGAGTTTCAAATCACATAGTGCGTGCTTTGGGCGTTCTTAAATATCACCTTGCATCGATGTCTTCACTGAGCGCATTCTTACCGATTCGTATACTAGCTCTACCATATCAAGAACGTCGTGTGAATAGTTACATATATTTTCATAAATAAGGTACACAGACGGGCCATATAAAAACACTGCTTCTTATTTTAAAACTTTTTGACTTTTTGAATGAATAAGTTGACTATGCTTATTTAAATCAGGGAACTGAAATCCACCCCAACACATAATAGAAGATGTTCATTACACCGCCCCTAACCGTTTACGCTGCATCGTGAGACAGAGCCTATTGCTTGTGACGGCTTCAAATCTCAAATAACTCAGCAGAGGGCAGCGACTACGGCTATGCTTTGTATCACTCACTTTTCTTTCGGCTCTAGGAACGTAAACGTTAAATTTTAGCCACTCAACAACTCCAGTATACGCCTTTTGTGTCGACCATTCCACCGGAGTCGGCTCTCGTATGGAGGATTTTTTTCGGGACGAATGGGCGCTGGGAGGAACCACGGAAAGAGGAAGCGAGCATTTGGACGACAGGCAGCTGTAGGCAACCAGCTGACCAAGGACGGGGGCTCTGCTTTCGGTCTCCGTCGAGGGGGGAAAGGTGGCCAGGGAACATACTCCATACTGCACCACTCGACACAGCCTCACAACCAACAGGGCGCGGAGCTCGTTTCCGCCATGGACATCTGCCCTCGTCCTTCAGCTCAGCCGACCGATCATGGACGAACGCATTTCGTTCTTCGAATAAAACTATCGGCTCATTCAAAGACTTTTCGTCATTATGGTCCAAAATTGTCACTTAGCAAGCAATTCGCGTATGTTTACGCCTGAAATAACATGAATATTTCTCAAGCGAGGCGTTGTCGAATGAGAGCCTGTAATGGCGTCGGTCTCTCCAGCCCTTTCCCGCACCTTCAGTGGGGAAACAGTCAGGGTGTAGATTTGTTTAGTTTCCATCGTACCAAGTAACCAGACCCTTCGTCAGCTCACTGATATTTTAGAATATGTCACGACTACGAGCTACATGTATTACGACTGTTTCATTCACAATGATTTTAAGAATATTTGGCTAGATGCAAAGTCAGTTTGTTGGGACGTCAGTGAGTTCTTAATGACCAGGGTTTACACAGCCATGGCGCATAACAAAATGACTGGAAATTGCGAGACACGCTACAAAAAGAAGTCCGTGAAGCAGTAATTGTAGATAGTTCAAGTAACAATTGAGGACTATGTTCCCGGTGTCTTTTAAAGTTTACTTGATACGCGTAAATAAAAATGGTTCTAGATTGGCGGTGAAATGCAAACCCTTAGCGACCCAAACATTGACCAAGGTTACGGCTACACAGCCGGCTACAACTAGATCAGGCTTGACGGAGAACCAGACGCATTGGCTATTAAAAGAGTATCGAAATACCAGGGGGGAAGTATGCCTACAACCCCCTATACATGTTAATGCTCCATGTATTATAAACTCGTATTATAGTAACAAGCGCGGAAACTCTCGAGTACAGGGGATTGAAACAGGCGAATGAACCCGTATGGCGGTGGTCTGTAGGCTACAGCAGACTGTTCAAAGCCATGGAAGGTGAAACTACAAAATAAATAGAAATAACTTGGACTGCACACAGTAAATAATCATGGTCTTCGTCGACTTAAGTAAATGGTTCAAAATATGTTAAAATTCTCAATGTCCGCGGGAAAAATAGCAATATTCAGGTGTAGCGAAGGAAAAAATGTTACATCCGAGACAGATACCAGTGCTCTGGCGTGACGATGGTTCTAGAGCCGCCATACTAAAGCCAGGCATGGCGAGAGCTTGATTCAACCGAAGCAAGACATTGTCCGTCTAGTCGACACAATACACAAAGAACAAAAATATATATGATTTTGTATAAAATAGTAGATTGAGACTAACCTTATCTTTTCTTCGAATATGTGCGACTGCCCAGAGAACGGTAGAATTTTCTAAACTCTGCTTTGGCGGTTCTACTGACGGGTGCTCGAGAAGGCAAACCTACACGGAGAGATATTTAACCGAGCTCCCTGTTGGCTAACCAGAGACGGTTGGCTGTTCCTTGATCAGCCTCATGGAGACTTGACTCGGCGCGGAAACGTAGTCGACTCATCAAACACACTTCCAAGCACACAGTTAGCGATAATGTACGCTACACTTACATATTTTGGTTGACTTTCAGCATATTCCAAAACTACACACGTGGTTTATACGATGCACATCGGCTCTCTCTTACCCCAGTCGCAAGACAAGAAATTCGGGTATGGCGACCACGGTGTGCTGCCTTCTGGTTCACGCAACATAGCACATTGTTTTAAATTAGGCATTTTTTGAAACTCACCCGCATAAGAAAATAAAAACAAACTCGGTGCAATCGGCTGTTATGATTTCGAATTGTGTCACTACATAAATGTTTTTCTAAAAGGTTTGTTTATCAAACTGTCGATTAGTAGAACGTGGGAGGCGGCGGTGAACCCTACCTGTCGCTGCGTGTGTGGAACTGGTTGTGGAACAAGGGGAGGGTTGAATGTTAGCCAGCACTGCGCTGTCGGTCCAGGGCGCTGGTGTTCCAGTCCCCGCAGAGATGGGAACTTCCCCCCGCCTCCATTTCACTCGCTCGCTCTCTCCACTCAGCGCGCAACCTTCTCGATCCGACCATTTCTCTTCCCAGAGACATCCACATTTTCGCTCTCTCTTCGGCTGCCGCCAGCATCATGCTCGTGCTCCTGAGTGCCGATTTGGATTTTTGCGAGAACTCCTGCATGATGCTTCTGTAGAATAACGGGTAGACTACGATAGCTTCCACAACGCTCACTTGACATGCGTTGTAGCCTACTTAAAGTAACGGTTGATCATGTATCTAGTTTTAGGCTACTTAGCTTGGCAAAGTAAACTGAAACGATTCGCAATAAAGTTATAAAAACTGACATGCGATATGTTTGCGGGATAGGCTACATGTTTGCGAGAAATGGACATTAGCTGTAGTGTTTTTGCTCTATTGATTTCGAAAGCGAAACTGTCTATGTAGGCTACAAATTCCTGATGCAGTGTACTTTTTAAATACCACCCGCTTATTTAGCAAAGTCTATTTGACAGCTATTTTTTCTCCATGTAATTTCTTTCAACTCCACCTTGTCTATTTGTGGGCGTTACCTACCTCATCCAATCAAGGCTGCGCTTCTCTCTGAAAACAAATGACTTTCCAATAAGAGCACAGCTTGGTTGTAACATCAGAGGGGTGGCAGATTTTGCACTGAGTTTGTTGATATGTCACGCTGCTCAACTCAAACTGTTGATGTCAGGCAAGCCTTCTCCAACTGCTTTGAGGAGTAGGCTACCTTGTGGAGTGTGTGTGAGTGTGTTTAAGTATTTGACTACATTAATTTGTACATCATGTAAAATTGAATAAAACACTTGGGACAGAATGAAGTTCATGTGTATAGCCTATATATGACATCTATATGTCTGTTTCAGGGCTATAGACTACTGATATGAAAATGAAAAATTCAGGATAGGTTTTAATTTAACTTTATTTATAACTCGGGCAACAGTCAATAATTAGCACACTGGTAGAAAATACAGATTAAATGTACATCAGTCATGTTTGCTAATGACCTGATGGAGATGCAAGACAAACACTTGATAGGTTTTGATCAGAGGTATTTACAGACAAGATTTACTAAGGCATATCCCTAGAACTTTATCCAAAAACAGGCTAAAGCTATATTTAATAAACAGTGATTTCTTAATAACCTAAACATTCCATTCAGCACTGACCTTTATTTATTGGCAATAACTTTTTTTTTAAGAAAAGAGGGCCCCAATAAGGACCCTAATTGATATGGCTATTGCTCCAAATGCAATCTCCCAGCCAACACCACTCTCAAAGTATAAGTAAACTAACGTATGGTATGTTACATAACATAACATGAAGCAAAGCTGACATGAATTCCAAATGCACTAAAGCGTTGAAATAATTTGCTCATATCTAATACACAACAGCACTGAAATGTGAGGATCTTGTGTCAATTTTGTAAGACTTGCTGTCAACATAAAATTGAAATGTAATCCTTTTCTATTTCACACAAGCAAAGGATATGTGATGGACACTGCTTTGACATATACACGTTTTTGGTCCAATTGATGGCAGTCAGTAATACTAACATTCACATGATGAAGGCCAAGTCCAGACTGCGTGAGAGATTATATGATTGGTATAATGTTGTAATTTCCCTTGATAAATTTGTATGTACACGTGTCAGTTGACAGACGGTTTGTACACTATTTGTTGCCAAATGTGTAAAGCCAAAAACTATTTTTGGCAGCTGGCTATGGTGATGTTCATTGAGAGACAGCCAGGTAAAGCACCCTAATTCTGCTGTGAAGGGTGGACTCTTAGGGCAGTGGGGACTCCGAATACACATCTACTCCTGGCTCTTCCTCCAGCACCACTTTGACATCATCAGCATCCAGCTGAGGAGATATGAAATCAAGTCATTAATCAAAGCATATGTGTTATCATGGGGATCAAATTGCTTGAATAATCAAATACTACCCATTCTCTGCACATTAACAGATTTGATTTGTTACTGCACTACCAACATGGGTCAGTAAACATCTCAAAGCTTGCCGGCAAGATTGATTTTTATGGTTATGTCTATGGTTATGGTTATGGTATTTAGCAGACACTTTTGTCCAAAGTGACATAGAAATAACAATACAATAGTTACATTTAACAGTAAACAATTAAAAAAATGGTACATTAAGGAGAATGGCAATAATAAACAACAATGTGAATTCAATCAATAGCCTAATGAAAATAAATAAATACTACAAACCATAACACACATGGATATTCAAATATTGATGTTTCTATTTCATATACATTTCAAATAAGTGCACATATGATATAACATTCTAGCAAATAAAATAAACTCAAAACTCTGCTCCAACAGCCTCAGACACTCACGCATTTTATCTCAAAGTTGGTAAAGAGAGTTCCAGTCATCAGCATACGGAGCGGGATGGTGAGGATGAGGATGAAGGGCAGGGCCAGAGAGACAGGGCTGGACTTCACTGCCCACAGGATACCCAGGCACACAATCTGGATTATTGTGAACAGGTGCATCTTGAGAATGGGCACCTGTACAAAAAAAGAGAACAGTTAGGCTAGAACACCACCATTGACAGACAAATATAGTTAAAACATTAAGATGTCCATGAGAAATGCTGGCAATGCATGCAACAAAACAAAATGGATGAGCAACATGACATGATAAAAGTGGCACCGTTGCATTACCCTGGTAGCATAGGGCAGGTTGGGGTGGTATTTCTTTGGTACAATAAGGAGCAATATTCGGTCCCAAAGCTGGATGCCTTGCAGAGATGTAATACCCATGTAAAGGAAAATACCAAACAGGGCCGTCATGGGAATCATCTTCAGGATTGGCTCCATTAGAAGTGATATACCTTAGAAGATGGGGAATAAACAAGATCTGTCTGAGGGCTGAGTACCTAACATCAACATAACATCACAAAATACCAAAACAGCTGCCTACATCCAGAAATGAGATTGAGAAAACCTAGTATTCATATTAAAAATGCTAATTTCACCTATGAAATTAGGATCATAAATGTACTTCATTAAATGTATTTATCAGGGCAGTCACTCGCTGGGATGTTCAGAGACCAGCAGGAGGCAGCACTCACCAACCAATATGGCCACCAGAATGCCACTAATCCTTTGCTCCAAGACCTTCTCAATCTCAGGTTTTGGACCCTTCGTCATGACAGTGAGAGCATTAGCATGCGTCACAGAGCGCACAGTGGCAGCGCTAAGCCAGGGGACACCAAAGATGGATGCCGCTCCCCCCATGGCCACAAGCAGGAGGAGGTCAAAGTGGAATCCCGATCCCTTTACCATTTTCCGCTCAGGTTTGCTCACAATCAGCCTGGGCGAGAAAGTCAAAAAGGCGAACAAGAGGCATAATTAAATCATGAGTGCAGATTTCTGTCCTTCAACAGTAACACCAATGTTTAAGTCCTTCAAGCTTGTAAACAATAATAAAGTGCCATTGAAGTGAGTTGTTGAGTGCTGCAGACATTGCTGGTACAGACACTCACGTGGTGATCTGGGACTCCATGAAGATCAGGATAAAGACCAGGAGAGCTGGGCCGATTGAAGCTATCATCATCCACACTGGGAATGGCTTCTTCTCACCCATGGGGTCGATAAGCCAGCCCCTGGCAGAGGTGTTGGACACAGTCAGACCCTTGGGCACCACCAGTTTCTGTTTGGATGAGATAACATATGATTGTTGTTGATTTGATTTTTGATTTGCCTCAATTGATTTGACCATTAATATATATATATATATAGTGAGATATTTATAGTGAGATTTCCCTAACCTGGGTGTAGGCGTCTTCAATGCAGATGTCCACAGCAATCATGAAGAAAATTGCAATGGGCACACCAAAGTCTCCAATCATGCGACGTAACTGTGGTGAAGAGGGAAAATGTTCAGCATTAGCACAATAGTAAATACAGTAAAATCTAAGACTGCGAACCTTAAATTATCTTGGTAATGCAGTGGACATCAACTAATAATTGATATCAATATAAACAAATAACATATTTTTGGATAAGGCTAGTGTCACAACTTCAGAACGGCTTGATGCACATGTTTCAAATTTGGTGTGAGCATTTGTATGGACTTAATGATGAAGTCAAATGTCTTTTACCGGGCCTGGAAAGAAGACTCCATTCTTGAACTGTCGCAGGAAGTAGGCAATGAAGAAACATCCGAACATAAGGCACATGGAGAGCAGAGCAGTGTTGGGGTAGGCACGCTCTTTGTGGCGAATTAGAACAGTGAAATTCATACCATCGTGTGAGATGTTATGAACTTCAGGAATAAGGTGGAAAGGGTCTTCCAAGGACTCATTCAGATGTTCGTAGTTCAGAATCAGTGGGTGAGCTTTGAAAATCTACAAGGTGGAGGAATTAAGAGGAAAGAGTGACAAAATGAGATGAAAACAAAGGAGAAAGAGACAAACTTGAGTTGGCTTTGTTGTACCTGTGTGTAACTTGTGTAAGAGCATTTCTTTTTTTATTTAAACTTTAAGAGCTGGTATATGGATTACACCTTGTCATAAAAGCTAAACTGTTTTTTACAATCTCCACTGAAGTTCTTCTTTTAGTCTAGGACTAGGCTTTGCATGTAAGACACTGGAACTAAGAATTCAAAGTGGTCCATACCCTAATGAGCTTGGAAAAGGTCTCATAGATGAAGATGAGGGAGATCAGGATGGAGAAGATCTCCTGGGTGAAGCGTGAGATGAACTTGACTAGGAAGCTACCCTCCACGGCCACAATGACCACCACAATCACAATCAGCCAGAGTCCCACCCAGATACGGCCCACAATGTACTCCATGTCCTGCGACTTGCAAAACTGAAGGAAAGAAATGAGAAACAGCACATGTACATAAAGGTAACTCAATTCATTTTAAATCTTAAATCTTCTTGTATAAATCTCATAATTAATACACAAGGTGCCTAATGCACAAAACAAATAGATACTTAGTTATCACACATGACTGAAACTGGCAGTAAACCTGTTTTTATATTTTTAATTCTAATAATACCTGTGTGTCTGTGTCTGAGTCATACCTGAAAGAAAGCTTCCTCAAACACCAACAAGGGGCCAGTGAAGCCAATGACCAGGACAGGCTGTGCGGACAGAAGGCAAAAGAGGACACCCTGCACGCAGGTGGAGATCATCAGCTCCGACACACCCATCATATGCTCTGTCTTGTCAGCTGGTGAGGACAAAATAAACGTCAGTGGCAGCAGGTGTGGGTTTTGAAGGCATTGCTGAGTAGATGGTTTGGAGAGAGGTCAGAAAAATAAGGCCAGAAAAATGATGAGCACAGGAACTGTTAGCACTGAGCTAGGCAAATGACAGGCATGAGAAATAAAAAAAAAAAATAGGTTTACTAATAGGTAAACAAAATATGGGGCCTTAGGAGAGATGAAAAAAGACAGGCATGAGACAAAATGAGGGTTGACATATGAGTAAACAGACATCTAAGACAAAGAACATTAGCACATCTCATGATAAACGTTTCTTTTACCCAGTAGACCTCCAAAGGTGATCGCAGGAGACAGTGCAGCAAAGTAGATGAAGATAACGGCAGCCAGGACTTGGGCATTCACAGCATCTGTAAAGTCACTGAGGTAGTGGCGGTAGCGGCGTTTTATATCGTTTATCATTCCTCCAAACGGCACCCCTGTACGGGCCAGTGGGTCCTCTCGAGGCTCCTCAGGGCCACTTGGACCTGCACAAACAGGGAACGAATGAATGAATAGCATCAAAGTTACACATTTTACACATTTCAATGCATTACGCTGTGGTTGTAACCAGAGAAGTATGTAGACAGATTACACCAATCGCATTATGCTATTTACAAGACGATGCAAAGAGGGCTGACCTAGAACTTTTTGACCAAAGTAAATTCTGGTGTCAGTTGGGCGGAGTCGATCCCGTAGCATCTTCTGCTGGAAGTCAATGATCGGCGTCAACATGGCCTCATCTTGGATCTCAGTAGGCGGAATAACAATGCTGCAGTCCATGAAGTCAGCAATGGCATTGGTTATCTCCTTGTCACTTTTTGCCAGGTATGCCTCCAGGCTGAATACCTATGGGACAGATGGTTTTAAATCAATAGTGATATTACCCCATTTGATTGTTGTATTTATTCTTACTTATTTCTTTCCTGTCATATGTGTATTTCTGTTGCACTAATTCCATTCTTCCCGAACCTTAACTCTTCCCTCCCCTCCTCCTCCTCCAATCTCACCCAGTCGGCCATCAGAGTGGCCATGGCACGTCCATTCTCATGGAAGTCCAGTCCGCTCTGGCTGGGCCCCACAAGAACAAACACGAAGCGCACAGGCACTGGAGACTCCAGGACGGAGTCCATCACCACAGAGTCACTCAACCTGGCAAAAGCCACAGCTGGTTTCTGCAGAGTTTCCACCATTCCTACAGTGCACAGCACACATACAAACACACAGTACAGCATGCACGCAATATCTCCATATTATTTTACAATACTTCCACTGTTCAAGATTCACAACACCCATTTTTTAACCCATTTTAGGAGACAATTTTCATTTCAGATGTGTCAGATATCATTGAAGAAGACAGACACACACTACATACCTGAGAGAACAACAGAAGCCTCCACAGCCTCGGCAGAGTCTCGCTAGGCAAGAGAGAAAGAGGGGGGAGTTACGATAGTCACAAGACAGCACAGTAGACCACTTCGCAGACAGAAGGAACATGGAGACAGAGAGAGACGGTGCGGTCAGATGAAGTGATACCTGCTTGGTCACTGAGAAGGTCTGCATTTCAATGTCTCCACCAGGGGCTCCAGTACCGGTACCTGCTTGACTAAGATAGTGCGAACGAACACACAGAGGAGAGTGAGTGCGCGAACACAATTCGCCTTATTCACCCGGTGGCCAGAACGAGGCTACAGGGTACACTTGCCATCACACTTCAGTCCAGCAGATGGTGGTAATGCACTCCGTTTGCAAACTACCAGAACGCTCACAGAAAAATAAGAAGGGTTCGCTGGCCTGCCCATATACAGTAAAAGACCTGCCAAAGTAACCTTCTTCTTTTTCTTCAGTGAGTTTTTTTTGGTAGTTTGCAAATGGAGTGAATTACCATCATCTGCTGGACTGAAGTGTGAAGGGCAAGTGTACCCTGTAACCTCGTTCTGGCCGCCAGGTGAATAAAGCGAATGGCACAGTGTGATAACATCAGTAGGTTAATCATTCAAATGTGTCATAACTTGATCAGTCATTTTTAGATGAGTTGGAGTGATGTTGAGTGAGTGACTGATGTTGGTCCATGTGTCTGTTGTCCCTGCGTTTGTACCTGCGTCTCTGTTGTAATGCACTCAGCAGGGGGTCACGGTCATTGGGGCGTATCTCTCCTTTGTTCATCAGCTCATCAACAAGCTTTTCCAGTGCACCAGACAAGCTGCTTTCATCAAGGTCCAAAATGATCGCACCTGAAGGAAAAGAACATGGAGATGGACACAAGTAACCATCACGTCATCTTAAAAACAAAAGACACAGAGATTGCAAGACCTATACTTTCCTTATTTACCAACTGCAATTAACCAGGCAACAATTCATGTAGCAGCTAACACCTAAAGTCAGAGTGATTTAGTTCTAAGAACAACACGGTGTGTTCCCTGAAAGTGTTCTGTGATCCGTCCGGCGCTGTTGCCTCACCGCTGCTCATGGCCTTGCGGAGTTGGATCAGGCTTTTGAAGGTCAGGTAGGAGATGTGGGATGACCCCCACTTCCTGGAGGCTGGGTTGTAGCTCTCCTCATAGCCGGCCCATCGTCCTGTCTCCTGCCACATCCCCCCTTTGAGCTCGTTCAGCTCCACGTAGGCCTGGGATACAGAGGGAAACACACACACACACACACACACACACACACACACACACACACACACACACACATGCACACACGCCACAATGACAACAACAATATATGACTGAAATGTCTTCTGTTTGTTTGCGTTGTGAGAGTATATGTTGTGGTGTATGTGTTTTTTATGTGTGGTTTGGGTGCCTGGGCCATGGGTGAAGATACCTGAGCATCTCCTCTGGTTGTTGCATTGGTGTTGTAATTCAATGCAGCTGTAACACACAAACAAAAAGCAATGCTACATGAGAAGAACAAGTGCACCAATCTAAGTTGTGAAAGCCTATATGACAAAAAACAAACCTAAAGGAAATACTTTGCCAAAGCAGGAAATGCTAATTGAAAAAGCTATCACACATATTCATGCAAGATTACCCAATCACCTTGGAGCTTGAGCACTTCAAGCAGTCTAAACTCTGCACTGTTTACTTGGACTATTCAAAATGTTTGTCTTTTGGTGTGCTCTAATAAACACGTGTTTCATGAAACTCTTTATGCTTGAGTACATGTGCCTAGCTCACCCTCGGGGTCAGCGCGGACGATGAAACTCTCGACAGGCTGCTCCTCTTCCTCCTCCTGCCGCCTCTGCTCCAGGTCATACCCCCCCTGGTGCCCTGGCGGGGTCCTGCGGGGAAGGTGAGTGGGACACACACAGGTGAGATTGGCCCCCAATGAGGCGTAGCAGGAGTCCTACTCACTAACCACCACAGCACCACACACCACCACAACCAAGTCTCACCAGATCTTACGCACAACAGACCAGAGTGCTCCCTGTCTCCTTATAAGCTGGTGAAAGGCAGGCCTGACAAGGAGAGAAAATGTACCACCTTCTAGTTGTCAGTATCTAGTGCTGGTGCTTGTAGTAGCTGCTGAGCTATGAGACCACTACCCTCACTGTCTGATAACGAACTGGCAGGCAACAGGCCTCATTCAGGCTTCCTTATCTCTAGATGGAAGGAGAGACCAGCTCCTGCAATTCTGCCTTCTACCACAAGGAGATACAAAACCCTGTCACTCACTTGCTGGACAGCTTTGGGGTCTTCTGAAGAAAAATGTGTGTGTGTGTGTGTGTGTGTGTGTGTGTGTGTGTGTGTGTGTGTGTGTGTGTGTGTGTATGTGTGTGTGAGTGTGTGTGTGTGTGTGTGTGTGTGTGAGTGTGTGTGTGTGTGTGTGTGTGTGTGTGTGTGTGTGTGTGTGTGTGTGTGTGCGTGTGCGTGCGTGCGTGTGCGTGTGTGTGTGTCTGTGTGTGTGTATCAAGTGACTCACAGACGTAGTGGTGATGGAAAGGGAGAATCGCTGTCCTCAAAGGACAAGTCATTGTCCTAGATAGATAGATAGATAGATAGAGGAGTCAAATATAATGGACATGGTAAATATACTGAAAGAAAGATGCTTGTGTTGTCTTCTAAAGTTGTTAATAAATGCAAATGTTATTTACCCCTTCAAAGGTTGGAGCCCCTTCCATCAGCAAGTCTTTCTGTGCTCCTCTTTATGCCTGTGCAGAAACACAAGTTAGCTTATAACCAGCTTTGTCAGAACACACAAACAAGCATTGCCAAATCAGCTATAGTCTGAAAAGTCTAAAGTCTTAAACTTTTAAAAGTCAGACAACAGAGGCTAGAAGGTATGTTGATGGTAAATGGTTTGCATGGAGGTATTGCTTCTCTTATCTCTTTGCTAACGTTACACCCTTCAAAAATGCTGAAAATTATCTCCTCCAACACATGCCAATATAATGCTGCTTAAAGGCTGAGGACCTAAGGACTTTTACTGTACCCAAAACATTCACTTTCATTAACCTAAATATCTTCTGATCTCACTCTTGAACCATAACATAATATATGTGTATTCATTCATTAGACTTGATACAATTAAATGTATGTTTTCCAATTTTGAGTACAAAGAGGAACATTGTTTTATGTTTAAGTCTCTTTTTTAGATAAAAAAATGAATATACTGTTTATTCTGACCAGTTCTGAAATTATATGAACAGAATCATAGTAGATAACCATAAAGTTCCATAAAATTGTCCATTATAAAGAGATTCAGAGGTTTTAATATTATGTTTGTTCTGAGTTGGATGTTATCCAAACCAACATCTCCCTCCAAAAGCATGTAGAGCGATCTTCATACGACCTACCGAGATCATACTAACACTCTATTCTGTTCTATTCTGAAATGACTGCTATTGCACTTAAATTGCTGTTAGAAAATAGGCCATAAACGAATAAGGGTTTCCAAGCCTTAATTACTTTATCCCTAATGGCTGATGCTGTTTAAAAGCTTAAAGAGTCAATGAAAGCATTAACGTTATATGATGAAAGACCTTTAAACTTTATAGAATTAGAAAATGATTGATGGTCATTGATAGATAGATGAAAGATGACACGGCATCTTAATATACATATTTTAAAACCATCCGAATGATTAGTTAACTGACTTGAAGCTGACATCAGACCTTTCCCAATCACCTTTCTTATTATTACTTTAAGCACATCCAAATCCATCATCAATCAATTCTTGTGTACACATAGACATATAGAAGACATATCTGAGTGCTGAAGCATAGAGCCACTCCCTTACCTGTGGACAGGTGATCCTGACAGCACAATGAGTGCGGGTTCCCCTGTGTATGGAGATGTGCCCAACGTACAAGTGAACAGTCGGGCGTAGTAGAACACTCAACAGGGCGCCAGTCGAAAAGCGAGGGAACACCCATGGAATATACGTAGCTGAGTCATGCATTACACTCCATTCCGCAAAAGCAACGGCACCCTACAGAGAACCCCTCCCCCCACGACGTCAGGCGTGTAGCACCAAGGGGAGGTAAGGGGCAGATAAGGCCCAGGGTGCAGACAAACAGTCCTATCGCCCTGTCCCACCTTGAGCCAGGGATACCCCAGCCCTTCCCCAGCCCTCAGCCAACCAGAGACGGGGGCCAAGCTATGGCAAGTGCAGGAAGAGGAAGAGAAGGAGGTGTCAATGATCAATAATGAGAACACTTGAATGAAAGGAGGTGTCAATGATCAATAATGAGAACACTTGGATGAAAGGTGATCGCGGATTGAAAAGGCCAAAACCTTAATAAGAGCCTACACTACACATATTTAGAAAGGAAAAGGTGGCTTAGAGAGAGTGTTATGATGGTTAGGTGTATAGTGTTGGTGGTACAGAGTTGACAGTTATGAGGGGGTCATACTCTCAAGAGTGTGTGTGTGTGTGTGTGTGTATTTAAGGGACAGTTATCTCTGAGGGTGCATCTTGACCTCTGATGTCGTGCTGTTGACACACTGGGGATGCCCTTGGACCCGTGATGCTGGTTCTGTTGGTAACAGCTGAGGAGGGAGAGGAGAGGACACCCCCACCCCCTCTCCACACACACACCTCTGAGGTACACAGCTGAGGAGGGAGATGACCCCCCCCCCTCTCCACACACACACACACACCTCTGAGGTACACAGCTGAGGAGGGAGAAGACCCCCCCCCCTCTCCACACACACACACACACCTCTGAGGTACACAGCTGAGGAGGGAGAAGAACCCCCCCCCCCCTCTCCACACACACACACACACACACACACCTCTGAGGTACACGGCTGAGGAGAGAGAAGACCCCCCCCCTCTCCACACACACACACACACCTCTGAGGTGCAAGCTGAGGGAGAAGAGAGGACAACCCCCCCCCCTCCCAGAGGTGCACTGCTGATTTTCCGTTTGATAGACAGTTTTTCCGCTGACTCACTAGCATATCTTAAAGTTCAACTCAAGTGTCAGATCTCTCTCTCGCATACATCTAGCCTCCCACATGCACTCACAGACACCAGCAAGCTTGTACTAACATAGTCTCTTTGTCAGGCAAGCCCTAATAAGACCACAGACATAATACCATTTACAGTTACAGTACAATTAAGCTAAATTCTCCAGTGTCCTCACTCAAAAAGACATTTTCCTGCACAGCTGAAGAGCCATAGACATTGCCTCAGGAGTACAGGAGGGGTGGGTCAAGGCAATGTGTTATCCACATGCATGTGATATCTAGACAATTACCAAATACAGCCCATACTGAATCTAATGTGCCATGTGACATGTCAGGCAACAGAATCATTGACATATTTCCTTAAAGCATAAATCCCCCAAAGAAATGGTTCAGTCTTGCACATGTTTTGGGTAGTATAGACACTGGATAGAGGGAAATGGTGTGCTAGACCTGGTTTGGTGATAGAGGCCTCTTATCATTCGATTGCAAACAGAGTGAGGCCCTCTAGGGTTACATACTGTATACAACCATCGGTACTCTACTGGCATTATGTAACCCTCTCATACATACATAAATATAGCCATAAAGACACACATGTACGTATATAAGCACAATAACAGTCATCCCCACACTGAGTTGTACCTGAACATGGAAAACTCAAACCTTTCAAACCTTTTAAAACCTTAATGGTGCTCTGTTTGACTGAGGAAGACGATGTGCACGTTGAAACATTGGTCAGTTGCACCGTTAAAGTTTGAAAGAGTTTTTTGTGTGCTCCAGTCCTTCCCTGGGTTCTATCATCCGAAGAGGCCCAGAACCTGCTGCTGATTCTGTGGTCCTGCTCCGTGAGCAACGACAAACCAGAGCACGAGTGTTACCCATTTCATTGTACCTGAACATGTTCTATATACACACACGCACAGACACACACATTTAAAATTCAAACAACCATATCATATTGTGAAACCAGAAAAAGTCAATTCCAATTTCAATTCAGTCTTTATTCCAGACTGACAGAAGGGTCCATATAAAATATTCAGTCAATAGATTAAAATAAAATGAATCAACTCATAAAAGTGAGACTATCAATCAATCAAGTGATCAATCAATCAATCAATCAATCAATCAACCAATCAATCAAATGATCAATCAATCAATCAATGTATCAATCAATCTACAGTATAGCTTCTCTCGCCAGTGTTTTCTAAGCCTGGATGAGTACCGCACACAGCTCTTTGTAGGGCTGGTTAAGGCCTCTACACTGTTCTCAGATTCGTCCAGACGACACATAAACTTACACACACATAAGGTTTCTGAGGACTGCCTCACATGTAGGCACACCAGTGGTCACAAACAGATGACTGGCACGACCTGGAGCAGCAACCTCATAGCATCATTATAAGCCACTATGAGCCTTCTCAAGCTACTTATCTTGTAGCTACACCAAAGTGCTGCATACATATGGGGTGTACAGAATGCTATAAATAATGACCATTCCACACTGACAGAGCACATACTGAACTTGTGAAGAAGCATATGGCCTGAGAATACACCTGACGTCACTGACAGTATCTCTGTCATCACTCAACTCATCAGTAAGAATATGACTAAGGTTCTTTATTTCCTTGCATGTCATGTCATGTCTTGGATATGGCATAGATAAAATTAAGGAAAATGTAGTTTATTGTCCTCTTTGCTTCTGGCTATCATGACATTACTCTTTTTAGCATTAAACTTAATGTCATAGTCCATGCCATAATGGTAGAGACTTTCAATAATTGTTGGAGACCAGGGTTAAGCATGACCAGATCATCTGCATACATGAGATGTTTATTCCCAACCACAGAATTCAGTTGATTTGACAAATCATCCATACATTAAATAATACAGCAGACAAAAAAGTGATTACAATGTTGTATACTTCACAAATTTATGAGCAAAATGTAACATCTAGTCATCTCCCTAATGCATCTTTATAGTAGTCTGGCAAAAGATGAATGGAGAGGATATCGTTTTGCACCACTCTTAATGTCGAACACTTATAGCCTCATTACATTTGATGCTACATTTGATTCACTTCTATCTCTCCATAAAGCAGCACTCCTAAACATAAGATCCCAGCATAAACATTATCATCGACAAAAGCAAGGGACTGGGTCACATTGGGATAGGTCCCTGTTTGGGACTATTGATACATTTTAATAGGCCCCACGTGACTGTTGCTAAGCTAGCTTCTCCCGTGTCGTCAGAGTTTACTTCTATCTTAGCATTTAATCAAGTTGAACTGTCATGGCGACAACAACCTCAAATCATCCTCAAAATGTTTTTATTCAAAAGAGGGACAGAGAGAAACAGAGAGGAAGGTATGGGTAGACAGATAGGGGGTGAGGTTACAGTGTTGCTCTGAGCCCTCTGTGATAGGGCATATCTTTCTAATGTTGAGCTGAGTGCCACCAGTTATCATGGGGTGCCAGAGACTGTATGTAGGACCCACCTAGTTAGGATCACTACACTTTCCAACTACGTCAAGGGTCTTTTATCTGAAACACTGAGCACTTTTACATAATTACAGCAAATTATAAAATACGTTTAAATTATAAAATAGTTTTTCCACGTGCACTACACTTCATAGTGCATAACATTATTTGACATAATACTTTTAGCCCACTATCATACAGATGAATGAGTACACAAAATTAAAAAGAACGTCATCACTTCATCTCACGAGTGTCTTTAAAAGTCTTTCTGCCCCTATTACGTCATCACTATTCAGAGATCAAACGCCCTTTAGAGAAATGTTTCCCCAACTGTGTGCCAATGTGCCGTGAGTGTGGGCTGCACTGTGCCATAGGGAATAAATCCATATCGATTCATTAACAATTTGCCTGAAATTGTAGGTTACTGAAATAACATTTCATGAAATTCCCCTAAGCTGAACTACATTTATTCTGCATACTGTTTTGCACATTTGTCTATCTTTCTTGAAGCCATTTATACTTTGAGAAGTGTCTTAGCTCACATTATGCCAACAAGACTCGTAAGTTCCTCTGTGTCCCAGCCCTCTACTGCAGAGCCTGGACTGGTCTTCATACTGTAACCTTTGACCTTTGAGCTACAGTAATCATAAATGTCCAAAACCCTACCTCACAGGAGCAGACAGAGAGGACTCACCTGAGGGAACAACCATACGTACAACCATACCTTCCACACCTACTTGTATAAATATTCAACATGAAAGGTGATCTGAGTCAGAAAAGACAGAGTTATGATTTGAAAAGTAGAATGACTCTCATAAGAAAGATTTGTGGAATGTTCAGATTAACAAATGGACACATTTTGAAGCTGTGTGCAACTTACATGTTATAGGGGGGAAAGCCGTAGCCATAGAGTCAACAGTGGGGGTCAACAGTCATCTATTAATGAACAGACGGAGTGATGTTTTTATAGTGGCAAGCATGATTATCACACATGATTATGATCATGTGTGCTCTCTCTCTCTCTCTCTCTAGTGCTCTGAATGCACCAAAGTGAAAACATTATTGTAATTATGGCCTTGTTTGGAACACTTAAAATATTAGCTGTATAGCTATATAGACGTTAATGTTAAAGGAGAAATCCGTCCGATTTTGACATGTATCTTGATCGCTAGACGTCGCCGAGTAGTACTGTTGATAGGAAAAACTAGATGTACCACATAGCAATATAAATATGACTGCCATTCAGTCCTGCACATTCTCTCTGCAAAAAGAAATCACACTTGTCAATTTGTCTCCATCTACTACTCCATTCCCTAGTCTTGCAACTTTTGTATCATGTCCACAAGTATGGGCAGTCGTGGCCTACTGGTTAGGGCTTCGGGCTTGTAACCAAACGGTTCGATCCCCAACCAGTAAGAACGGCTGAAGTGGCCTTGAGCAAGGCACGTAACCCCTCACTGCTGCCTGGGCACTGAGCGCTGCTGTAGCAAGGCAGCTCACTGCTCTGGGTTAGTGTGGGTTCACTGTGTGTTCTGTGTGTTCATTAATTCATGGATGGGATAAATGCAGAGACCAAATTCTTTGTATACACAAGTATACTTGGTCTAGACCAGAACCTGATTTACATTTACAAGCATGTGTATGTGTGTATCATGCACAAGAAATTTGATGCAGTTCAGAAGATCTCAACCGAAGATAAGGACAATGAAAGCGGTATGTTGTTGCATTTTAATTGTTTACTTGGGGGATGCAAATCACAAATGAGTGGTTATGAGGTAGGTTGATGCAGACCAACATACCATTAATATTTCAAGCTATTTTTTTCCGTAAAAGGGTCTTTTCTAGTGGGGCTACATGCCCAGCAAGTTTCATGTGACCCGGTGATTCGGTGTCCCAGAAATTGCTGACCAAAAATTCAGGAAGTTGATGACGGAAAAAACATATATATCAAAAAAAAATATAATAAAATATGACTGCTATGCTAACATCATAATAACAAAATGAAGTAGCAAAGCGTAACGCACCGCAACACTCAGACCAGTGTAGTAGAAGTTACACAAACGGTCTAAGGGCTGTTTCACACCGGGTGCATGGCGTGAGCGTGTCAACTGTGTGGCGTGTCCGTTTTTGTTTCGGCTCCCATGTGAACAGGTTAGAGCTTGCACATGTTTGCGTAACACGCACGTCTCAGGCTGAAATCGTGTGCATGCTAGAAATAGGACCGACGCCTATTTTGCACGCAACACGCAAGCATATTGGAAGCATTTTCATTCAAAACAGTGAAGAAAAAAATTAAGACGCAACGTTCACGCCACGCACCCGGTGTGAAACAAACCTAACCATAGCGAGCAATAGGCTTGCTGCTTGCCACTGGTCAATCTCTGCCTTAGTGTTCAACCTTTGACCTCAACCTTTGTGCTACAGTGGCAGAATATATTTACTGTGTGTGTGTGTGTGTGTGTGTGTGTGTGTATGAAGCCATACCCTAACAAGTGTTTTTTTTCACCCAATGAACTTTGTGTGGCCATTAACTCTGTCACAAATCTCTTTTGGGGCCAAAACTAAACAGCTGATAATCTGATGAGGCTGTCAAAAAACTCAAAGTCTATAGGCATTATTTGCATTCATTATTATTTTTTAGGTATAATTACACCAAAAAAAAGATTTCTATTTGTATCTCACTGTTTGTACTCTATATTGTATTTTATTTCATTTTTAAATTATCGTAATGCTTTTATTTTTCTTTAATATTTGTAAATACATTTTTTGACAAATGGACTAATTGAGGCCTTTGAACATTTTTATTTTACTTTTATTTTTACAGAATTTTTTTTCCGTCAAACAGTTCCATGACTCCCCACATCCTTCTCTCATTTCACTCCTCTTCCATCTTTCTCCATTTCATTTCTTCTTCTTCAGCTTTTGCCTTCATCTTATTTCTGAGTTTTTCCTGCTCTCTTGCTTTTTGTTCCATCTCTCTCTTCTTTCTCTCCTCCTCTCTCACCTTTGCCTCCTTTCCCTCCTCTCTGTTTCTCTCGTCAGTTATTAGTGCTTCTATCCATTGGACGTCCAATAAGATCTGCTCTTTAAGCTTTGCCATTTAAGTGCTTCCTTCTCCTCCTCATCCATCCAAGAAGCTTTTTTTCTGCATTTCTCTGTGCATTCACTCCTGCTCGCTTACTTTCTCTGCCATCTCCTTCAATCGTCTTTCTTCCTCCTTTGCTTTTTTCTCTCCTGCTCTCTCGCTTCCTCCACCATCTCCCTCGTCTTCTGCTTCAGTTTTTCTCTCAACATTCTCTCACATTCTCTCACTTCTGCTTCCATCTCTTTTATCTGTCGTTCTTCCTTCACTTTTTTCTCCGCCTCTCAACATTCTCTCCCGATCTCTCGCTTCTCTTCCATGTCTCATTTTCTTTCCTCCATCGCTTTCTTTCTTCATTTCTTTTCATGATTCTCTCCTCATCTGTCACTTTTTCTTCTGCCTCTCTCAACCGTCTTCCTTATCCCTTCATTTTTTCTCTCAACATTTTCTCCTTCTCTCTCACTTTTACTTCGATCTCTCTCTCTCATATTTCTCCTTCTCTCACTTTTACTTCGATCTCTCTCTCTCATATTTCTCCTTCTCTCTCACTTTTTCTTCCATCTCTCTCTCTCATATTTCTCCTTCTCTCTCACTTTTTCTTCCATCTCTCTCTCTCATATTTCTCCTTCTCTCTCACTTTTTCTTCCATCTCTCTCTCTCATATTTCTCCTTCTCTCTCACTTTTTCTTCCATCTCTCTCTCTCATATTTCTCCTTCTCTCTCACTTTTTCTTCCATCTCTCTCTCTCATATTTCTTCTTCCTGTACAGTAAATATGTTTCTACCAAAAAAAAAAATGGATTTCGTCAAACAGTTCCATGACACCCCCACCTTCTTCTCTGATTAGTCTGTCGCTCCTCTTCCATATTTCTCCTTTTCATTTCCTCTTCTTCAGCTTTTGACTTCATCTTATTTCAGATTTTTTCCTGCTCTCTTGCTTTTTGTTCCAGCTCTCTCTTCTTTCTCTCCTCCTCTCTCACCTTTGCCTCCTTTTCTCCTCTCTTTCTCTCCTCCTCTCTCACCTTTCCCTTTTCCTCCTCTCTCTTTCTCTCATCAGTTATTAGTGCTTCTATCCTTTGGACGTCCAATAAGATCAGCTCTTTAAGCTTTGCCATTTCTTCTTGTCTTAAGTGCTTCCTTCTCCTCCTTCAGTTTTTCTCTCAACATTCTCTCATTTCTCCTCACATCTCTTATCTGTTGTTCTTCCTGTTGTTTTGTAATTCTCTCCTAATCTCTCGCTTTCTCTTCCATGTCTCATTTTCTTTCCTCCACCTTTTTTTTCTTCATTTCTCTCATGATTCTCTCCTCATCTGTCACTTTTTCTTCTGCCTCTCTCAACCGTCTTCCTTCTCCCCTCCCTTTTTCTCTCAACATTTTCTCCTTCTCTCACTTTTACTTCCATCTCTCTCTCTCATATTTCTCCTTCTCTCACTTTTACTTCCATCTCTCTCTCTCATATTTCTCCTTCTCTCACTTTTACTTCCATCTCTCTCTCTCATATTTCTCCTTCTCTCTCACTTTTACTTCCATCTCTCTCTCTCATATTTCTCCTTCTTGTACAGTAAATATGTTTCTACCAAAAAAAAATAGAAATCGTCAAACATTTCCCCGGCTCTTTCCCAGACTGACCTCCTTCTCTGATTAGTCTGTCGCTCCTCTTTCGTATTTCTCCTTTTCCTTTCTTCTTCTTCAGCTTTTGCCTTCCACTTATTTCTGAGTTTTTCCTGCTCTCTTGCTTTTTGTTCCCTCTCTCTCTTCTTTCTCTCCTCTTCTCTCACCTTTGCCTCCTTTTCCTCCTCTCTTTTCTTTCTCTCCTCCTCTCTCACCTTTGCCTTTTCCTCATTTCTCTTTCTCTCTTCAGTTTCTTCTGCTTGTATCCTTTTGACCGCCAACAACATCTCCTCTTTAAGCTTTGCTATTTCTTCTTGTCTCTTTCTCTTCATTTGTTTTTCTTCCTCATTTGATTTTTTCTCCATTTCTCTGTGCATTTGCTCCTGCTCTCTCGCTTTCTCTACCATCTCCTTCATTCCTTTTTCTTCCTCCTTTGCTTTTTTCTCGATCTCAAGATGAATTCTCTCCTGCTCTCTTGCTTTCTCTACCATCTCCCTCGTCTGTCTCTCTTTCTCCTTCAGTTTCTCTCTCAACATTCTTTTACATGCTCTCACTTCTGCTTCCATCTCTTTAATCTGTTGTTCTTCCTCCTTTACTTTTTTCTCAGCCTCTCTCAAAATTCTCTCCCGATATCTCCCGATATTCTCTTTCATGTCTCTAATTTTTCTTTCCTGGTCCTTTGCTGTTTTCTCCAGCTCTCTCAAAATTCCGTTCTGCTCGCTGGCTTTTTCTTCCATCTCTCTCATTTGTATTTCCTCGTCCTTTGCTGTTTTCTGCATTTCTCTCATCATGCTCTGCTGCTCTTTCACTCTCTCTTCCAGCGTTCTCATCCCTTCCTCCTCTTTCTGCACCTCCATCTCTTTCCTCTTTACCGTCTCTCTCAGTTTTGCCATGAATTCTTTTGGTTCTCTCATCCTTCTTTCCTGCTTTCTCACCATCTCTCTTAGCATTCCCTCTTTCTCCCTCAATTGCTCTGCCATCTCCCTCATCCCTCTTTCTGCATCCTTTGCTTTTGCTCTCAACATTCTCTCACACTCTTTCACTTTTTCTTCCATCTCCCTTATCTGTCTTTCATCCTCCACTTTTTCTTTTAACATTCTCTCTTGCTCTCTCACCTTTTCTTCCATGTCTCTTATGTGTCTTTCTTCCTCCTTTGCTTCTTCCCTGAGCTTTCTCTCTTTCTCTCTCACTTTCTCCATCATCTCCCTCAGCTGTCTTTCTTTCTCCTTCACTTTTTCTTTCAACATTGTCTCCTGTTGTCTTGCTTTTTCTTCCATCTCCCTTATTGCCATCTCTTCCTCCATTATTTTCTCTCTCAAGAGTTTCTCCCAGTATCTCACTTTCTCTTCCATCTGTCTTAGATGTCTCTCTTCCTCCACTGCTTTTACCATTTCCATCACCCTCTCCTCCAGTCCTGTCAGCTGGGCACCTTTCACCTCTTTCTGCTTTTTCTTCTGTGTCTCCTGATAGATACTGTAGATTTAAAAACGCTGTGTTAATGTGTGAACCACATTGTAATTGAACCGAAATGTTGGAGAATCTCAAATATAATCATAGCCCTCATAACATACTCCATCCCCACACACAAACAAATACCCCCCCCCCCCCATACACACACACACACACCAACATCCCCCATTTCATCAACCCCCCCAACACACAATTTCAACATCCCCCTTTCACCCCCCCCACCACACAATTTCAACATCCCCCTTTCAGCTCCCCCCCCCACCTAACCTCCATATACACACACACACCATTTCATCACCCCACCCCCACAGGTACACCCCTCCCCCACTCACCCCATTAATCCCCTGCAACACACATATACACTACCCCCCCCCCCCCCCCCGCCACACCACCATTACACCCCCCCCCACCCCCACACACACACACACACACAAACACCCACACCATTACTCCATGTCCCCCAAACACACATACCATACCCACACACTACCCTCCCCCCCATACACACACACAATTTCATCCCCCCCCCCCCCACCCACCCACCCAAACACACAACATAGCTTATTAATGTATAGAGTACATACTGCCACTCCCACCGTCTTGTCCACATCTCTTGGCTCCTTCTGTGAACAGCCTCTCTCATGTGCCGCAGCTCGTCCCTCATCCTGTCCCTCGCCACCTTTCTCTCCAGCTCCTTCACCCACTGGTCCAGCTCTCTCTTGTCAGGAGTCGGCCTCCTCAGCCTCCTCTCCTGGAAGTTGGGGTCCAGCTGCTCTTCAGAGAGGACATGTGGAATCCTAAAAGAGCTTTCAGCCATGGTTGGATCACCAAGCCTTGTGGTCTATACTGGACTCTTTTGCTGTTTGGCTTTCTTTCCCTGTATCTGTAACACTGCTCTGTGGAAGAGATACATAATTTGACCCAGGTAAGTCTTTAAAGAGAAAAAAAGTCTCTATCTTTTAGAATTTTGTTTATCATATGAATCTTTTCATATGTAATAAGAACATAATCTTGTTTAAGCTATTTTAATATATTTAAAAATACTGACACAACAACAACAAAACGGTTGTTACATTACACTCACCTGTAATCACCTGTAGCCTACTTCTTGACTGACTGCTGTAGAATGAAGATCTGAAGCTCTTGGCATCCCCTTTTAAATGTTACCATGGTCACCATGACACTCACAGAACTTTGTGCATTGTTGGATTATGACACTTAACTGCATCATAATGATTCTAGAACTAATTGCTAGAACTCTGTTTGGGAAGTGTTGTGTAGCATATTTTGTTCAATATTGTTTAATTAACATACTACTACTACTACTACTACTACTAATAATAATAATAACAATAATGAATTATGGATATGATTATATGATTTAGCTTTTATCCATAGCGACTTACAGATAGAAACAATAGAATAGTTAAAACTAGATGTACTACAGAGCGGTACAAAATATGATCCCTGCTCATGTAGTTCTGCACATTCTCTCCGCAAATATAAATCACACTTGTCAATTTGTCTCCATCTCCTACTCCATTCTCTACTCTTGCAACATTTGTTTATGTAAATTAGTGTGTGCATGTGTGTGTTTGCTTTTGTATATGTCAAGTCAAGTCAAGTCATATTTATTTATATAGTACACTTAAACACAATGCAATTGACCCAAGGTGCTGACAGAAATAAAATTAAATGAAAACAGTAATAAAACAAAACATAAATGACCAAAAAATAAATAAAAATACAAAAAATAATAGTAAAGATAAAACTTAACATGATTGTAGATAAAGAAGATACGGTTACTAAAACTCCTCTCCTAGTTACTCTCCATTGGCTCCCTATAGTAGCCAGAATTAAATTTAAATCTCTCACTTTGGCCTATAGGACACTAACTGGATCTGCTCCTAGTTATTTTAATTCAATAATCAAGCCTTACATCCCCAACCGCCCACTGCGGTCTTCTGGTGAGCGCATGTTGTGTCGACCAGTCATGAAAACTGGGTCTAATTCCAGACTCTTTTCTTTAGTGGTTGCATGTTGGTGGAATGAATTGCCCAGTGCTCTCCATTCCTGTGGTAGTTTTGGGTCGTTTAAGAGGGGTCTAAAGACATTCCTATTCAACATATACTTAGTTGTTTAAGCTCTTATGTGTTATGGTTTGTATAATGTTGTTTTATTTTAATTGGGCTGTTAAATAATTTGACATTATTGTTTATTACTGATATTCTCCTTAATGTAGTCTTAGCATGTCATTGTTTTATTATTGCCTTTCCCCTTTTTTTCCATTGCTTTTTTATTAGGCTATTGATTGAATTGATATTATTGTGTATTATAAATATTCTCCTCATTATATTTGACCTACATTCTAATCTGTAGGTAATTTTAAATATTATTATGTTGTTTTTTGTATTTATGTGTCGCTTTGGACAAAGGCGTCTGCTAAATCTATAACCATAACCATAAAACTACTACTACTATAGGCCTAGAGCAAAATATACAGTAAAGTTAAAGATGGCAGATAATATAATGCTGAAAATAAATAGAAATATGATAACATCACATGATGTCTCATGATAATATGAGTCGAGGGGCAGCAACAGTTCAGCAACAGCAACCTTTCGTTTTTAGGGTTGCATTGGGGACTGAAAGAAGATGTTGCGAGGGAGATCTTAGTGTAGAAGGAGAGTAAGGACTTAAAAGGTCACAGATATACTGTGGTGCCGTCCCATTTAGGGCTTTGAAAACAAAAAGCAAAACTTTAAAATGAATTCTGTAACCAGTGGAGTTGGGCCAGCACTTATGTGCATATATTTCTTAGTTCCAGTAAGGAGTTGCTATACATTTTGTACTAATTGAAGTCTAGCAAGGGTAGATTGGTTCACACCTAAATACAGAGAGTTACAATAGTCCAGCCTAGATGTAACAAATGCATGGATTATAATTTCTAAATCAGTATATGAGAGCCAGAGCTTTAATTTAGCTATTGTTCTTAGTTGAAAAAAGCTTCTCTTAACCACACTACTAAACACCTATATCTGACCTCACTGTGGCAATTTACAGCCAGAGGCCCAAGTGCATTTTTTAGTTTAGCAACAGAGCTGAGTGGACTGAACATAATTATCTCTGTTTTCTTTTCATTTCATTGTAAGAAATTTGTAGCCATCCAACTATATGTCTTTAAGGCAGTTAAACAGGCTTTGCAAATTGCAGGAACTTTCGGTTGTTAATGGCAGGTGAAATTGAGAGTCATCTGCATAGCAGTGATATTAAATGTTGTGTTTGTTAAAGATGGAGCCGTGTGTGTGCGTGTCTGCTTGCCTGCATGTGTGTGTGTGTTTTATGTGTCTGCGTGTGTGTGTTCGCTTGTGAGTGGGTGTGTGGGGGTAATGGGGTGTGTGTGTGTGTTTATGCGTGTGTGTGCCTGCTTGTGTGTGTTTTTATGTATGTGAAGTTTCTCACACGCACAGCTAAGCTAGCTGGGATCTGTTACACCCCCAGATCTAGCATTGTATCAATGGGAGTACTGACCATTAGCTGCAGCTACTCCAGTTCTGTAGCACTGATTTTGGTCACTATTTTTCCTATCAACAGTAGCCTACTACTCGGCGACGTCTAGCGATCAAGAACCATGTAAAAATCGGCCAGATTTCCCCTTTAACAATACATAAGGCAAAAAGCAATGTGTGTGTTGGTAGCTAGCTCAATAAGTTTAGTTATTCTTTGACAAACAAATGATTCCATGGCATAGATGAATTTGAAATTTGCACTCGTTTTGATTCTGTTGTCAGTTCAACTCATATTTAACAGTCAAATTATTCCATTAGGAAGAAGCAAAGATAACTAATGTAATTTATTAGTTAATAATTGTTAACCTTTGTTAATTGTTAGCCTAGGCTTGAGTATCAGAAACATCTTGGTTGGGTAAGCAAGCTGGTTTTCACCAGATTCTACTGACAGAAATGCAAAGAACAGGTTTGCTTAATTGCCCCTCCATCAATTATTTGTTTTCGAAGTTCCCACCCTAACATTTTTTCTTTTCAAAGAGAGGTCATTTTACCTTCAAGTAACAGAGAGGAGAAGTCCACTGATTTTTTTAGCTGTGTTGGCTATAGTAGTATACAGTATAGTAGTAGACACCATGTTTTTGAGTAATGAATGAGACTACTGTACAACAGGACACAGATTAAGTGTGCGGTGAAGAGCTTATGAAATAACACAGGCCATGGGATTGGTGATGACTTGCCGGTCATTTCTGACCAATGACTTTCCCTCGGAGGCTCTGTGCACAACAGCAATGACCTGAAGACCAGAAGAAAACAGGAAAAATAAAAATAAAATGTCGCGCAACGGAATAACCAACCAGTGATTTAATTAAATAATCACACACTCAAACCTTCAGCAACCAGCTATTGCCTTGACCGTTCCTCTTGTGTTTGAACTATTTATGTATGTGTATTTGAACTCGCCTCAACTCATATTACAGCAGTCGGACAATATTGATCTTTAACAAGCTTTGAAAGCCAAACACCATTTGGTTGTTTTTGTGTAATTGTATTATACTCACATCTTCTTCAGTGGGAAAGCTGCCGCTCTTCAGCTTAGAAAAGACCAGCTCTCCATTAACCTCTACCTCAAAGCTGTCTGCAGGGAACATCACATCAGATGAATTACACACAGGTCTTCCAAGCAAAAAATCACAATAACAGCTTATTGTTTTAAAATTAAGTTTTAAAATTAAGTGGTTTTCCAGTCTGTGGCCAGTATAAATACCATAGATGCATGTGATGTATGACTTTGAGGGCAATGTGTACTTATAATAGAATTCTAGAATACTCTAATAGAATTTCTAGCAGTAAAACCAGAGACTTTCTAATGTGGAGAGACAGCACTCAAAAAATACTCCATAGAAATGCAGGGGCTAGTTTGTCACGCCAATATGGCCGTTGTCTACAAATATCCCACCCCTTCCTCAGCAAAACGTCGACATGTGAATACATTGAGACACTCATATGGTGTGTTGTGAAGACATCGTGCCAATCATGTGTTGTGATCTCGCCGCTGGAGCAAGATTGGTGTCGTGAAGCCTTGCGCACGCGCATTTCTGCCGAAATGGATGCCCGACGAGTGCCCAAAAAGCGTTGTCAAATGGCCGCTGAATGGAGGGACTTGCCTAAAAGGACTTTGGTAAAACTCCTGTAGCGCACAGCGCCTTAACTTTTCTCTAGTTAAATTAGAAGGAAAGGGAATGAGGAGGTTTTTCTGAATACGCTAACTCTGGATTTGCATCTGCATGTCATGGCTATATACTTTCCTTTGCCTGTGTAACACTGTGTGCACATAACATATATAAATAAATCATCCTGTCTCAAAATTATTATATAGGTCAGTGAAGTCAATGATGACATAAGCTAGTAACCTATTTGTGATATCGCACAAATTACCTAACCAATTTATCAAATTTTTTCATGCTTTCTATAGAAAGAGTGTATGCCAGGCTGGCTCATAAAATAACATAAAAAAAAAAACATACAGAGCAGGTTTATCATGATAGGAGGGAACATTTCAGACTGGGAGCACAAGTGAAAAATAAAGTGATTAGCACTCATCAGCCTGCCTACTCTTTTGTCTCCAGGCACATGCTGACACAGTTTTCAGGCACTCCATTTGGTATTTCACCAAGAAAAAGAAAGATTTATATTATGCGATCCATTGGATGGCAATAACCTGTAACAAACTACTCAGTGGAACTGGTTCTCATAAAACCTACCTTTCCTCCCAAGAAAGCCAGAAATCATTGCTCTGGGAAACCGTGTGACTAGCCCCTGTTTGAGGTTCACAAAGCGGGACCCATAGCCTCACCCTCCCCTATCAAACACAATCAACAGAACGTGAATGTTAAATATTAAAAACATTTGTTGATTGTGTTAATATGTTCCGTAAATAAACTCAATTTTAATTTGGGTAAAATGATGATACCATATAGGGTACAGTACAGTTCCATATAGGGTAAGTCCCCTAAAGTTCTTCAATATATATTTATATCTGTTTAAAAGCTAGATTAAAGTTGAACAATAATTGTGAAACCATGCAAAGCTTACCAATATTCAATTGTCACGTTTATATCCATTTCTGCTTTCTTTGAAACCGAACAGCCCATTGGTATTGTTCTTCAATCGGTCACAGACTGAGATGTTTAAAGACTGCTCCTTCGATGCGGGCTGCTTTGAGCTGAGGTTTATGTGATATGAGAGATCATCAGGATTGTGGTGTGCCGTTTCATCTGCTAATGATACCAAATTGTATGAAATGTGCCCATAAAGGTCATATTTCACCTAAGACACCAGGCTCCTGTGATGCATGTCCACTGTACTCTTACAAGCTCCTCCCCCATTGCTCATAATGCAATTTAACATTTACACTGATTATGTTATTGCTAACCCCCCAGCACACACACTGTGATCTGTTTTTTTATTGGTCATATTGGCCATAAAATTAATATGAAATTAGAACAAATGTGAAATTGCACAATATGTAATTAATCATATTTATTGAAGTTATTTAAATCAATAATTAATCATATTTATTGAAGTTATTTAAATCAATCATCCCCGTCATTCATAGCCACTGAAAAATCCCTGAGCAGAATTTCTATCATCGATTAGCTTTACATTAGTAATGATATATCTGAAAGCAACAAAAGAACATAGACTACAAGACCATTGTTAAAATGTCATTAATTCAACAGACAGTACTTTGATGTCTGGGATTTCTCAAAGGTTTATCCTAACTTTCTGATGACTGACCAATGACTGATGGCAATCACACATTATAAATTGACAATAAAACCTTCTGTTACCAGGTCTGGGGGCGAAAACCACTGGAGTACGGTACAGAGCAAACGCCAATATGTACTGCTGACATTAGATACCTGTTTTCAGTTGCCTTTGTAGACCTCTATTTTTAACATACCACAGCAGTTCTCTAGAAAACCTACATTTGCCATAACCAAAGAGAAACTACAGTTAAATCACAAAGACATTTAAAGTGACACTTTAAAGTAAATTTAAAGTGAATTAAGATGATCAAAGACAGAAAGGTGAGGAGGTGAACAAAGCTCGTCAAGAAGAGCACTGCACTATAGACTTCATTTTAGTTAAAGAGAAAAGTTTGTCAGCACTTTGTTCAAGCCAACTAGTTTATTCTCCGTATTACATTGGTGTTATTTGCAATTTGCAAATTGTGCGTAATTATTTTTGCATTTCTTGTAAAAACAGACAACAACAAAAAAAAAAACAATTTTGTCATCCCTTACATATTAAGCATCAATATGACAAGACTACCAACAGCAGCATGTTTCTTCTTTTGAGAAAGAAAAGTCTAATGTGATGATAAAAAAAAAACTAACCAAAATCTGGTATATTTGGACTAGGCAAACTGGCTTTTGGAAAATGATCATGACTCCCAACCCCTATGCCAAACCCCCAGGTCTCCTCTGTCATTCTGTTCCTGCAAAAGGTGCGTCTGGACAGGTCTCTTCATACTGTAACCTTTGACCTTTGAGCTACAGTAATCATAAATGTTCAAACCCCACCTCACAGGAGCAGACAGGAGAGAGGACTCACCTGAGGGACCATTAACGCATCTCTGCAGTCAACTCAACATCACTTAACAGACACAGGATGTTCTGGCAACATGTAAATGGTTACAGAGGAAAATGGTGGCAGTGTTTCCCAGGATCTAAGCTTAAGAGACGTGGACTCTTGAGGAGAGATGCGGTCACAGTCAAGGGCCATGGGTCAGGAGTCAGAGGGGCAACGTGGTTACAAGATGACGCATGGCGGCCGGCTCTTGGTGATCTTCTCCACCGGCTTGCCTTCACTTGCTTTCTGGATGGCATCCATCACCTAAAGGAAACAGGGGCAACGTTCAAGTAAATACGGTTTTCAAATAAACAAACAAATGATCGTATATGGGCTCTGAACAACTTACGTCATCTTCATAGGGAAAGCCGCTGGTTTCCATCTTGGAAAAGATCAGCTGCCCATTGATCTCAATTTCAAAGCTCCCTGTGAAAGAGAAAACAATTGTAAGGTTCAGCAGCCATCCTGAAGTAAACTCCTAAATTAATCAGATTACTGATATAAAACACACAAACAAATGATCATACCTTGCCTCCCTACAAAGCCAGACACCTCCGCCTCAGGAAACTCTGCAGTGACCACCCGCTTGAGCTCCTGATAGCGGGGCTCGTAGCCTCATCCGCCACTGTGAAATAGGAGAGATTACACTAAAAACGATGTTGACTAGATACGTTTTAGATGGGCAGCAACATTGTGTCATTTATCCACATAATGAGATGTTAAATTCATTGTAGCCTACTTTGTTAGATTTCCCACAGCAGCCAAATAAAAATAAATAAATAAATACACGATATATCTGCCCAACATCTAGGTCGGCTGATATTTGTCTTTTTGACTGGTATCAACCTCTGCAAATAATGGCATTTTCCCCGATGGTAGTGGCTAATCTTATAACATCAATTCTGAACTAGCTAGCCTAAACAAAGTCCTTTTAGGCAAGTCCTTCCACTCAGCGGCCATATTGCAACTCTTTTTGGGCACTTATCGGGCATCTATTTCGGCAGAAATGCGTGTGCGCAAGGCTTCACAACACCAATCTTGCTCCAGCAGCGAGATCACAACACATGATTAGCACGATGTCTTCACAACACACCACATGATTGGCTCAATGTATTCACAACACAACACGTTACAAACTAACCCCATGCATTTCTATGGAGGATTTTTTGAGTGCTGTGTCTCCTCATTAGAAAGTCTCTGGCCTAAATCAAACATTTTAGAGTGATATCATATTGGCCTAAATGTTGTGCTGCTCATATGAATCCTACAGTCAATGGCTGTGCTATGGACTGGCATATTTGTGCTATGAAGGGCTGAGAGACTTGATAACATTAAGTTATTTTTCTTATAGTGAATATTTTTGTTTGCCTTGCTGCCACTAAATGGTATGATTCACAACAACAAAAGTAGTAAACAAACAAATGCAAAGATATTGCCATCAGCTGGTATCAGTAGCCTATCTGAAAAGTGTTTAAACATCAACCCAGAATATCACAATCTATGCGCCTCTAAAGATTCTAGAGCGCTTCGCTCTAAGATCTTTGCTGCCACCTACTGGACTATAATGTCGTTGTACCATGCTGGTTGCCAAGGTAAAGATAAACTTCGTTCAAGAAAGAACCATTAAATAATCTAAATTGTACGTTAGAGAGCTGAGTAGTAGACATAAGTTATTCGATTTTATCCTCCTTTAATTAGATGGGTTACTGTTTAAGGAGGATAACAATCATGTTTTATGACAGCATTAGAAGCTGGATTTCAGAATAGAGATAACCCTTAGAAGCTACCTTTAAACTGTCGCTAACAACACACCATAGACAGTCTATGCAACACACAGAACACCTCGCTGATATAATCTGTGCTTAACGTTGCCAACGTCAATGTTTGTTGAATACACATCTACAATCAGATGGTTGAGCAAAATCAGTTCAGGCAGAGCCCGTTTACGGACATTCTCTGGTTCAGGTTAGCAGCTAGCTGCTAATGTTACACAGCTAGCTTTTAGCATTAGCTACATTGCACATCGTGTAACGTTATGTAGCTGTTGCAATGCTCCTAACCAGGCATAGCACCCTCTTATTTAGAACTACTCACCCAACCTGTAAAAATAGTATAAGGTAAGATTAAAACTGTCGGCTAGCAACAAAGCTTGATAACATGTGTGCTAGCCAACGTTAACGTAAACAGATGCTAACGTTGGCTTCTGTTTTGGCTTGGTTGTAAAGAAGGTGGCGGCGTGGCGTGCTGCAATGTTATTATCAAAACCATGTGGCGTTTACACTTAATCTAATATAAAATAACGTTGCATTTCTCACCAGTACTCGACTTTGATTTGGACGCCCATCTCTCTTTTCTCTCTTGCTTCCTGGTGTGTGTGTAATGCTGTGTTGTAATCTCTCAGTTGAGCAGCAGGTTTTAAATGCTGAAACAGCCGCAGAAGGAAGAGACGGTTCTGTGCTGAAATGGGCAGAGCCGGGTGTATACGATTGCCATCTACTGGCCGTAACGTTAAAGGCAACAGACTATTAATTGTAACCCATTGCTGTTATTGACTTCAGTGCATCTCGCTGTTACATCCTAACGCAGTGTTTTTCAACCTTTTTTGTGCCACGGCACACTTTTGACACTTAAAATGTCCCACAGCACACTAACATCCTGTGTGAAGAAAAAATAAACATACCATAGCCTAAAATTTA
Source organism: Alosa pseudoharengus (assembly GCF_046254945.1). NCBI lineage: Eukaryota > Metazoa > Chordata > Actinopteri > Clupeiformes > Clupeidae > Alosa > Alosa pseudoharengus. Next base: position 17,134,316 of record NW_027468774.1, read on the forward strand.
AACTAATACACAGATATGGCCTTATTATGGCTTCTATGCAAGACCTGCTCAATAAAACAAGCGCCCTCTGTTTCATTTGTAGGTGACTATATCTAATTTAATTGTTGTTATGAACTGGATATACAGTATGATGATTCTGTGAATACTGGATATGGGGCCCCCGTTGTACAATGCCTGCATACCACAAATAGTGCAATCATACAATCAATGAGAGCATGTGAATATAAATTCTTTGATGCAACAGTTGCTTTTCTGGACCAGTGAGTGACATTAGGGTAATTTTCTGTGGCACACCTGATGATCTCTCACGGCACACTAGTGTGCCCGGCACAGTGGTTGAAAAACACTGTCCTAACGAAACCATGTTATCAGCTTCCTACTATAACAAAGATGTTGTTTTCATAGACAGTTAACAGTCGACTTACACCATACATAATTTGTTTTATATATAAATTGTTGAGTTTCGAAGATACTGATGAACCTTAAAGACATGGTTTGACCAGGTATCTAACACTTTAGGCTACATTTCTTAGGCCTATATGGTGGACAAGTGGTGGAACCAGGTGGACTAGTAGCCTAATCAGATTAAATCCGAAATGACAATAGACTATCCATAAAACCGTATACAGTAATGGCCTGTATCTGAATTGAAGTTCCCATCTGAAATGTCATCTGGAATAAGGCAAAAAAAAAAAACAAAAAAAAAAGCCAGATGCTTCCTGGTTGCCTATGTCTAAATGCTATTTCAATTGATAGCCATAATAAATGTCAGTCAAATCACCATTCTGTAAATAAAACAATGAACTGTTGGAGTTGCAGTGTTTCATTCATCAAATTATTTTATTCTACAGTTAGAGTTCTTGAATTTCCCCTGGGAATCAATAAAGTATCTATCTATCTATCTATCTGAGATATAGAAAATGGTAGTTACAGCCTCAAGACAATGCCAACATTGATGATTTCAAGGTGTTCATCACAAAAGACATCATGAAATTCCCTTTAATGTAAGCCAACTTCCAAGTAGTAGCAAATGATATGACATTTCAACACATTTATATTTATGACAAAGAAATACATAACCGACACAAAATCACTGATGTAAAACATGAATGGCTTCAGTAAATGAGAATAAAATGTTGTAAGTTCAGAGACAGTAGCATCAGTAAGTTAGGGGGTTGAGACAAGAGGTATTGAAATCATAGCCTACTGATTTACAAGACTCAGGGTCTTCACTGACAAAATTTGGAAACCTTTCCATGACTTTTCAATAACTGTGTATGAAATTTCCATGACTTTTCATGGCCTACAGGTATGGCTTACTTTACGTCACATGTTGGGGCTAATGATGAAATGTGACTTAAACAATGAGATTGGATAATGTGTTTTCTCCCCAACCATTCTTTATCTATGAAGGAAGCAATTGAGCTCTGTGACATAGTGTACGCTACCTAATGGCATGTCTCCACTGAGCGGTATGGTTCAGTTTGGTACAGTACAGTACACAATTATCTGTGTTTCCATTTCCATTCCGTCAGAATTTGTGAATGGTACCAAAACAACTGATCAATAGCGTAGATCAGTGGTTCTCAAACTTTTTACAATGAGTACCACCCACAAAAACAATTGGCTCTCCAAGTACCACCATTATGACCGGCATTAAAATACAGGTGCGTATAGGCCAATTCAGCTACATATTTTACATTGTACATATTGTTTTGCGTTGTCAAGTCTTTATGAAAAGACACCTTGGAGACTCCCTGAGTACCACTAGTGAGAGTTTGCGTACCACCAGTGGTACCCGTACCACAGTTTGAGAACCACTGGCGTAGATCAATAGTCCGTTGATTGGGCAAAAAAAATACAAAGTTGTCCATCTCGGTCCCAGCTCCTTATCAACTCCACTTATCTGGCTAATGCGGCTATCGGTATCCAGTCTTCACCTCGCCTACCTATCTAAAGGCTGTTGGCAGTCGAGGCACAAGCCAGGTCAGGGTTAACCATTCCAAACCATACTGTACCAAACTGAACCGTACTACTCAATGGTCCCTGGTAGCCTGTAGGACGATGAAACTTCATGACTTTTCCAAAACTTTCAATGAACTTCCTGAATTACATAATTTATCCAGGTCTGGAAATGTGTTTTTACTATTCCATGACTTTTCCAGGGTTTTCATTGCCATGGGAACCCTAGCTCTACTTACTTAAAACATTTTCACAATCCATATTTAACACACAGTGTTTCAATTCCAAATAAGAGCAGCAATTCTTTAAATACAAGGCCTGACCTTGCCCTTATAAGGAAAAATGTTATAGACCCTTTCAAGAGAGTTCCATTATCAGCATCATAGTTGGCCCCACAAGGCTTCCGTTTTAACATTCCATATGTTATCTTAATGCAGAGGAAGTAGATTGGGAACCAAATAGAACGTTCAAGAATTGTTTTTGTTTTTATTGTTGAAAGGGTCTATCCCTGCATTCATGATCCTTCCCAATTAATTTCCCTGGCCCAATTTTTTAAACTATCTTCAATAATGAAAACGGCCAGATTGGTCCCTGTAACACACGCACAGCTGTAGTAAGCGTCACCTAAACATAAATAGTCAACTATTTGTCTCCTATCCCTGAACATATGCTGAATGAAAAACATTTTGAAATAAATCAAGGGACAGTTCCAATGAGGGTGTTCAGCATAGAAAGTGTTCCATCTTCAAGGCACAACAGTCTTTTTTTTTTGTAAGCTACAGTATGGCATCCTTGTCACTCCTGTGGCAGTCAGTGCTTTCTCAAGAAGATGTATGTGACTAGGATGATCAGACCAGCTGACAGTACTCCAATGACACATTGGTGGATGGTCAGCACACTCTCAAGGGCAAGGATACGCTCTTCTATAGCACTGGTTTGGAAGTAGTCATAGATTGAAGCCCCAATGCTCCATACAGCCCAGAGTGCATCCACAATTATTGTCATCGTGGCCCTCTAGAACAGAAGAGCTGCCACAGGAAATGTTGCCATACAGCTGTGGCTATTTAGAGCACTCCACCTAGCAAAAAAGTACAAACGATGTGGGACATCAGGGTATCATGAGTGAACAGACTGTAGATGATCAGGCTACATATTAAAATGACAGAAATAAGCATGTATTTCGACCAAAAGTAAGTTTTTGTATCCATAGAAGCTAGAAGCTAGAATAGTGAAGCTAGTATAATTACATTGTAATAAAATTGACCATTTAGGTTACTAGAAAATAGAAAATAGCCTACATCAAGAAGAGATTTTGAATGTGGGCTACTTCTTCCTAGGCTATCTCTGCATACATCATTCTCATGGATAAGATTAAGATACGTAAATAAGTTACATTTTAGCCTTGTCGATGTAAATACACTACCGGACTATGTCTTACCAAGATTACAACGTGGACAGAAGAATTTCAATCCGACGACAACATCCATTCATACTAAAGACAAAATATACGCCCCGTGCCAGCCACTCAGCTGGCTCTTGTATTTCCTGGTGTGTCACATCCGGGTGAGCATCCTACAGTCTAGCGAGGTAAATATGGCAAGCGATTTTAACATTTACCCGCTAGACTGGATATGTATTGCAGATATCTGTAATTCAGTTTTGCCTAGTCAAAACGAACATTTTAGATATCCGCAATTGAATTCTTCCTATCCATAATTGTCATTTCAGATATCCACAAAGACATTCTTCCTAGGACAAATGACGCCACATTTGCCATTCATTTGTATGGGGTTTATCATTACGGATATCTACAATTCAGTTGCAGATATCTGTAATTCCAGTTAGAGATATCTACAATTTGATTCTGACTAGTCATAACTCCAGTTGAAGATATCTTTAATTCACCTCAATTCAAGATATCTACATGTTCCTTTTCAGATATCTTGAATTAAGTTTTGACTAGGCGAAATGACATTGTAGATATCTCAAACTGGAGTTAGGGATAGTCATAATTTGATTGTAGATATCTATTATCAAGTTATAGATATCTTGAATGAGTTTTGATTAGAGATATCTGAAATTGGAGATATCTATAACTTATTCTGCCTAGTCAAAATGTAATTATAGATATCTTGAATTAGAGTATTGACTAGGCGAAATGACATTAGAGATATTTGTATTGCTATGCAAATTAGGCCCGCATCCCACTTTAGGCGGGAGCAGAGCGTGTTGTTGTTCAAATCATCAAATCACACCTGTTAACTGTTAACTTTGTAATTAGCACTAATTAGCATCATGTCAGAGCAGCCAGAGGGCGAAGGAGTTTTTAATCGTCTTTTTAATGCTGCAGCCTATGCAAGACAGGAGCTGGCAGCAAGAATTGATGATTCAATGTTGCTTTGATTTTTTCGATTAGGCTACAGGCAACACCATTATGAATGGAGTTTCCTGTAGATGGTGCTGGTGCATTTAGTAGCCTATAGGCCTACTAATTTATGTAGGCTACGAAACAGAGATCAAGCCAGTTGATAACGTGAGAGTCTAATAAACCACATGGTGTCCCTGAGTTTTTGTTATTTTAGATGTCAACAAGACATTACAGCCATGACTGCTTCTTCTTCTTCCATTCATAGAAATAAGGAAATAAGCCCACTTCTTCTTCGATTATGTTGGGGAGGGGAAATTAGCCTACGGACAGAGAATGTCTATTAAGTAGACGGGCTCTGCTACGGATCTAAAGAGCAACGTCTTGCACAATAATTTGCACTAGTCATAATGACGTTTGAGATATCTTCACCTTTCATTCTGCCTAGTCAAAACTGAATTAAAGATATCTGCAATTGTTATTTAAGATTTGTGACGAGTTGAATGTTGTTTTCAATGACGTGATGACAGATATCTAATTCAGTTTTGCCTAGTCAATTACGTTATAGATATCTTGAATGACAATTCCAACTATCCAAAATGTAATTGCGACTAGTCAGAAAGATGTTGTTGACATCTACAATGTTAATTCCAGATAGTCAAACTTAGCGGGTAAATGTTAAAATCGCTTGCCATAGGTAAAGGCATTTGTTCTTGTCAGTGAGTGAATTAGAAGTAGGCTATATGATTTAAGAAATAGTACAAGAAATTAGACAAATGTAAGTCTGAAAACTGTAACTAGGCTACTATATAAATAGCCTACGGTATTATTTAAACTTAAGAAATACGGAGAAATACTAGATATATTATTTAATCTCTGCATCGTTTTTGGGGATAATACATTGCAGACTGACATATTTGAACATGCATTTTACTTTAATATTGACAGTATTACAGAGAAAGTCAGAACAAATTGACAGAAGCAGTATGCCTATAAGACATTATAACCAAAATATTAAACCAGTTGACACTTGCTAGTCTGATGCAACCAAAAAAGGATGTGACCAACATTGAAGAAAAATTGCAACATATTGGTTAGATAAAAATATTCTCTGCAATCTTTATAAACCCATCCAACTACCTCGACCACCACCCCTCTCCCACACACAATAACTTTACTTGGTCAAAAATAGTTGTCTTTACATGACAAAGATGCATCAAATTATCATGTTATCATATCCATTGCAGGAAACAATATTAATGATCTCTTGACAGCAGAAGAGAGGGACTTAATGTTTGATCAGCAACTGTTTCACAGGTGTTTGGACATAGACGAAAAGCAGGTAGACCACAGCACTGATCACAGTGGGAAATATCATTACCATGGGATACACCACACATATGAAGCTCTCCTGCTCCACCCTTTCCAGAGCCCAGCAGGTGAGCAGAATGACCTGAGGGAGGCAGTAGATCACAGTGCCCAACAGGATGCACAGGACCACCCAGAAGGCTTGGCGCTTGATGGGGCAGAGATCGGCCAGGCGGTGTCGCCCAGGACCGGCCAGCCACAGGGCCCGAAGTGTGGAGACGTTGAGGAGGATGATAGTGAGCATGGCCATGTAAAATGTGATAATGCCGATGTAGTTGTACGGAGACAGATTCAGTCCAATGATGATGGTTTCCATGGTGATGGTGTAGAGCCAGGTGAACATGGTAAGGAGCAGCGGGTGTCTCCAAGTTGTCCTGAGATGCGTGTACTTCAATGGGTGCCCCACGGCCAGGTAGCAGTCCAGGCAAATTGACACCATGCTGGGTGGCCCGGCTGTGAGCATGACGGTGCCCAACACTTTAATGACCCTAGGTGGGAGGAGATGAGAAACACTATGGAGAGAGTTGATGGCATCAAGCAACTTTGTTATGCAGTGGACGACGGTGACCAGGATGAGGTTGATCATGAGGAGGTCCGAAGAAGTAGAAAGACCGGCGGACCTGCTGTGGCCTCTTTGAGCTGACCGCCAGTGCCTCTGGAGAATCTCCCAGAGGATGGCAGCACATGCCGGTAAACCCACAACCACATTAATGACCTCTGTGGTGGCCAACACAGTGGGGTATATTTGGTAGTGGGATGGGCATTTGCCCATGAATTCAGAGATGTTGGTGGGCTCAGTTGATCCATTATCAGAAGAAATAAATGTCCTCCACATCTCCATTTTTGGTCAACCGTGCAATAAGGCTGGTGAAGTGAAAAGATCATGATGGATGATGGAAATACACTTTATGCAAGTCTATACAACTGAATGGACTTATTTCAAAAAATGACAGCTTATAATACCCTAAATTGATGTTTTTCTTAGTAATGGTTGTTTAAAAAACAGTATGACATATTTTATAGCAGACATACATGATAAAGTACAGGTTACATTTTCTATTTCAGCATGATTTAGTTCAGTGTTCAAGCATCTACATCAACATAAAATGGAAATATTGAAAACTACTTCTTACCACTGAATTCTTGTGAGATTCCAGGCAGCAGTTTGTTATGATGAAACAACTTGTCACTGATCAGTATCTAAGTGATTTGATAGAGACACTGAGTGTGAGTCATGGTGTGATATCATTGCAATGAGGTCCAGAAATAACCACAAATGCAAAGTCATTGTATTCAAATGTTCCACAATGACGTCTATATTGACAGTGTTGACAATTCTACATGATAAAGACTAATAAGAGTAAGAAATTCTTTATTTATCCCGAAGGAAATTTGACTGTCCCAACAACAAATGAATGGTACTTGTTTTATACCTCCTGATCATTGCTTCAACTGTGATTGATTTGTCTGTATCCTTTTCCATCTTTACGAAGTCTCACCAGAGCTTTCAGTCCCTTTGCACTTCTTTTCCGCATGGGGCCATGATCCAGACATGCAGACAAACACAACTCAAAGGTCCAAAACTGACAGGGTTTCCGACAGGGAAAGGGCAGAACAGGGTTTCCATGTGTCAAAACAGCCAGCTGTGTCAGCATCTCATCTCTGCTCATCAATCATTTCCACACACTTCACATGGACCTGTGCAAACATACATGTGCAAATGTGCTAAATGCAAATGTGGTGTCATTGGGCTTCATCAGACAAGTGTTTAACAAACAAATCGCTTGAGAACTGGTATCATATCAACTCATTCTACTTGTTAAATTCTAGCTACAGGAAGATTAAGACTGTCCAAAAATTAGTTTACTTGAGTGATTGAATAGAATTGCAGAAACTTTCTCCAAACAATCATTCAAACCTGGCTATAGGAATAAAATTGAATTAACTCCATAATCAGGAGATTAGAAGTGGTTAATAGCTCCAGTCCAACCATAGACTGTATGTATAACAGACTGTATGTATAATTAAATTACATTCATTAATTCAACTTTTATTTATTCTTTGAGGGTAGTCTTCATTTTCAGTGAAGCTGAGATTACAATAACAATGAAACAACAAAAGTAGCTTATACAATGATTGCAGTGAAAAGTATAGGCCTACAAATAAAACTAAATAAAATAAACAATAAGCCATATATAAAAAGTTAAGGAAAATTAGGGAAATTCATAAAAAATAAAATAATAATATTAATGCATAAAAAATGCAAAAATAAATAACAATTAAATGAATACAGGTACAAATTAATAGGAAGGAAGGTTTGTGATTACTGATCTGAATTGACCATAAAGCAGAGTTCAGAAGGAACACAAACATAAAATGACGAATACATTTTCAATAGCCTACAACTTTGATCAGATTGTTAATAATGATCAATCACAAAAACTCTTCAATATGGAAAAGTATCTGATTGAACTCCCTTTTGATGGTAATTTTGATACCATAGATTTAATAGAGACCCAGTCAGACCAATAGTATGAAAAATCAGAAACAGAGTTTATTTACAATGATGCGCATCAAGGGAGAGACAGCATGACTTCACCTAAAGATCCATCAGCTGCTCTACCTAGACAAAGAAATAGTTAGGGTTTAAGTATCCTTCCAGGCTGACGGGAGATGGCGTTGATCATCCTATCTCATGTGTACTACACTGAATCAGACCCTGATTAGTGGCAACCTGGAAATCCGGAGCAGATAGCTACTGATGCAGCCATGTAGAACAGTGAAACACTGCAGTCATAATATTTCTGCTTATCTCTAAATACAGTCACACACAGATATACACAGGGACAGTATCATACAGTCATTACATATAATATATACTTTTAGTATCAAAGTGACCCACTAATGAGAAATGCAGAAAAACATTAAACCACATATTGGAATATTGCGCATAATGCAGAACATTAAACCACATATTGGAATATTGACATAATGTTCTATTCCACTTTCTCTCACTTTCTAACATCAGTCTATTAAAGTCAACCAAACGCAACGCTGGTTACAGCTGGTAACCTATAATGTATAAATAAAAATTCAGCCATTCACATATGCTATATCTTGATGCCCAAACCTAAGCAGGGTTTATTATAAACAGCTGACCTAGGTCAGGATGCAATAGCCTACAGCCTATAATCTAACAAAAGATGATTTATTTCTGCGAGTAAAAGACAAGACTGTTGAAATCAATAGCCTATTTCCCTCTGGGTGGGTGTGACATTTTGCACTCTCAATGCTATGAAAAATAACAAAAGTCCACATAAGGCTACTTATGATAATGTCCAAAAATGTCACTGTAGTGACATGTGCCATGCTTCATTTTGCATTTCACTGGACCTGGCCACAATGTAACGCAATACAAACAGCATTAATTGTTACCCTTATGAGGGGGTCCTTGGAAATGTGTCCCCCACCACAAGGGCCACAAGGACTCCTTGGAGAGAAAAGTTTGAGAAACTTTGGCACAAACTGCCACAACAGTGCCACGGTTAGTGTGCTTCACCTCACTGTGTGATCACTGAGTGCTCTATGTTCACTAATTCACGGATGGGATAAATGCAGAGACCAAATTCCTTGTATACGCAAGTATACTTGGCCTATACAGTAAACCTGATATACATTAAACATTTTTACATTTACATTCAGGTGTGGTCTATTCGTACAGAACAGTATGTTTTAAGGCACAAATATAGCATGAAACATCAGTGAGCACACTCATCTTAGTGCATTATCACACAGCACTTGGCAGGTTTCATGCTGCAAAAAATGAAGACAATGAGGCAGGTGCCACTCATAACTGGAATCACCATCACCATAGGGAACACTACACAAAATACCACCTGTTCATTCACTTTGAAAAGTGCTTGGTACGTGAACACCCATATTAACGGGACACTGTACAACAAGGTTCCGAGAAGAATGGCCAGGATCAGCCAAAAGGCCCGGCGCTTGACGGAGCTGAGGTCAGCCAGATGTTGACGCTCTGGGCCAGCCAGACTCAGAGAACAGAGCGTGGAGATGTTCAGTAAGATGTACGGAGGCAAAGTCACGTAGCTGGTAATCAGGTTGACAGGGCTGTACACCTTCAGATTGTTAGCAACAATGACGATCTCCATGACAACAGTGTAGAGCCAAGTGAGTGTGCTGAGGAGCTCTGGGAATCTCCACGAGCGCTTCATGCCCATGTACATTACAGGGTGCACCACAGCCAGGTAGCAGTCCAGGGAGAAGGCCAGGCAAGCACAGGGCGTACCCACCATATTGGAGCTGATGAACATCAGGAGGACCTGATGAGGGAGGCTCACCCCGAGGCACATGAGAGAATGAAGCAACAAATAAAAGGGGCCAGTAGCAGCCATCAGTGCACAGTTAAAGAGTAAAATGTCTGAGGAAGAGGAGGAGGCACTAGTGGACGTTCCCTGGCCAGACCTACTGGAACACCAGCGCCTTCTGACCAGCTCCTTCAGTATGGCTGCACAAGCGGGTATAGCCAATGTGAAACTCAGAAAGACTGTTGCAGACCAGATTATGGTGTATGTTTGATGGTCCGAGGTGCAGACTGAATTAGAGATGTTGGATGGTGCAGTTGATTCATTCTCATGAGAGGAAAATGTCCTCCATTTAAATATCTCCATCTTCACTCAACTCAGCCGGGGACCTGGTGAATGCATCTCTGTCAATGTAATGACACCCCGAGATGTTTAATAACCACTGAATAATCATTAAAATGATTACTGGGAATACGTGGAAATATAATTATGTTATTATATAATTGCAATTGTATGCCATGTAAAGAAGCAATTGTGACAATCTTGACTTTCATTCTTTACCCACTTAGGCATAACATCAGGACTCCTAAATTATTGAACAGCATCAAAGACATCTTATGGAGCACTTACCACACTGATAGTTGCTGGAGATTCCAAAGTAGCTTTGGAATTTTGTGTTCCTGGAGTGATTTATGAAGTTTACAGCAGATTGATTGAGCATCTCACACGTTACACGAGTGCAGTAGGTGTGCATTAAGATTAATTTCCATAATAATGCAAATGTTCTAAATGCAAATGTGCAGGGGCATTATATGTTAAAATCCCTTGTGCCAAAATCCAAGGTAAAAACACATTCACAAGCCCCTACTCAAATTAACTTTAAAAAGCACGCTACCCACAAATGGTCACAAACACAAGACAAATGGCCCATCCAACAGCAGTATATAGTATGCGGCATGTCATTGGGGTTATCAAACATGAAATATCATGTTTGACATGTTGACTTTAAAGCCGACATCGTTCTCAATACCAATTTCAAGTTTTTGTCTGAAATTACACAGCGCCTGCTTCCGAGGCCACTGTTCCCACCTAGTTTGGCCTATAATCAAATGCTTTGGACCTCTTTGGAAAGCTGAGACACTGTAGTTTATTGGAAAATAATCAGAAGAACTGTGTGATGTACTGACACAGAGTTACAGAGGCTAGAATATAGTTTTTTCTTTCTGCCGGATAACAAGCATCTCTGAACTGACCACATTTCAGCACTCTCACTTGATATGACTTAGAAAGACACCCGAGCCCTAGCACCAGGTCTTGTTAAGCTGTGCTCAAAAGTAGATCAATATAGAATGAAACCAGTATTTTCGCCCCTTCCCAAGAGTTCTCCAAAAGAAAGTTCTCAGATGGATATGCCGAGCAAATGCAAAGCAATCCATCTGGTGGAGTCAGGTTAATTTCACCACTCTGGAGCAGGATCGTATGAATCTGCAGCAGCTCCTGCAGGATCAGGAAGAGGAGCACGCTAAGGGCTCTGGAGAGGGAGCGCGTGCAGGAGAAAGCCGAGTGGGAGAGACAGATGGCGGAGAGAGAGGAGGCCCTGCTGTCTGCTCTGATCTATATGGCCGTCAGCAGACAGAAGCTCATGAAGGAGCTCAGGAGCCAGCCAGCTACACTGGTGGTGAGACATGATTGCTTTCCTAGAGCACTGACAGCATTACTCAACAGTGACCGTGAATCGAAACTATAAAGTCTATGGAGAAAGTGCGTAAAGTCATTAATGGCTATACATAAACTTGAACTGTTGTCTCAGAATCTCTTGGTCATTTCCATATCTGTGTGTTTTATAATACATAGTGCCAAACACCTGGGTGGAACTGCCCTCAGCAGAAAAACCTGATGTTGCTACTCAGGTACTTCCCAAGACTACGATAATTTATATTGCCCAATGCCCAATGGTCAAGGCAAATGTAGATGAGAAATTGACTTGCCTTACTATTTTTTGAAAACTTGTGCCTTGTAAGATGATTTTGAAAAAACTAAATTTTATAATGTGTTTTTTCATCTTTTTAGGATGCTCCCAGCAGCAGTGCCTGTAAAGACATGAAAGCAGATCCACTGGACCTGAAGGAGCTCATGGAGCTGGAGAGGAAGGTCAGGGATGCTGAGAGGAAGAAACAGCTGAAAGCTCTCGCCAAGGCTGAGAAGAAGGGCAGAAAGGCAAAGAGGCACAGTGGGAAGAACAAGACTAAGAAAACCCAGAAGGATGACCAAGTGAAGGACATCAAGCCCAAGCGACACTGGCATCGCTACATTTTAACCATGGGTTGTGCCACTTCACCTGTTGAACACTGACCAAACCTCTGACCAGGCCATGAAGATAGTTCACAGTGTAATTCTTATTTTTATTATAGGCCTAAATATATTTTTATAGAGAGTATTTTAAAACCCTCTGGAGTTTCTTGTTTGTATGTATGGTAGTGACTGTCATAGAATCAAAGTTTCTGCAGTGTTTTTTCAGTTAGCCTATAGCCTCATTGAGCTCAATGCAAATCAAACCAGCTAATAGGCTAACTGAAATAAAACCATGCCAATCTCTAGGTATGGTGAAGGGTAAGGGTATGTGATGATATGGGGCTATTTTAATTCCAAAGGCCAAGGGAACTTTATCAGGATGCATAGTATCCTGGATCCATGAAATAACTGGCCTTTAAAAAATAAAAATCTGCCTGCCTCTATGGGAATTTAACATAGGGGTATGACCCCTGTATTTTAAGGAAGAACATTTATTTATTTATGATACATTATTCATTCACAAAGAAAATGGGTGTCCTTAAAGGTTGGATATTTTCTCATTTTTTTGCCTAAGGCATTAAGATCAATTTCCAAAAGATGATTTTATATTCCTCTTTTTAGTCAACTTTAGCAGAGGTGCCAATAATTCTGGGGACAACTGTACATACCGGTAGGTTTGTTTTATCTGAGCTGGTCTTATCTGTTTTATCTATTTTGAGTATTTTGATTGGTCTCCAACACTCAAGCTGTTTTTTGTTTTGTTTTTACAGCTGATGCAGGTCTGTTTACAGCTTTGCAATACAAATGCATGTGCCATATTTAAATAAATTTGATAAAGTCAGTCACCCAAATGGTCAGCTCAGGGACAGCGAGGAGGGATGACCACGAGGCTTGTGATAATACAAAGAAACAAATAAAAGCAGGAAATGACAAGGACCAAATCCACTGGCCTCAGGTCAAGGATCAACTCCAGTGACTTAGTGTGAAGACTCCAGATTAAAGGGATGACAGGTACCAAACAGAGTTATGCCCATAGATATATCTATGGTTATGCTTACACCGTGGAGCTATAGGCTCTCTCCACCCAGCAGTAACATGAGCTGTTGGCCTACTAGGGTGCTTGGGCCTCTGTGCTTGCAGGAACCTGTTATGACAGGTGATGGGAGTCAATTTACATCTTTGCAGTACAAATACACACCACTGACAAGTAAGGCACATGTATTCAAGGTGTATTTGACATCCACCTATCACTGATGCTTGTATTGGCTGACAAAATGCTCATGGAAGGATCTTAAACACATTCAGCTAGCATCCAGATTAAATATTTTTTTAGGGTTATTGCAGGAGTAATTATGCTTTAATAAAATCTTTCAATCCTTCAATCCTGGGCATGATGAAGGCCGGAATGGTAATAGGTTAACACTGCCTCCTGACTGGGTTCCTTAAAGGTTTTCACCAACTCAGACCCACAAGTATACGTGTTTTCCCTTGGAAAAATAATTTTGAGCCTGGCTTTATCAAACGATCTAATTTTGTTTGTAAGCAAATACGTGCATATTTAACGAGATAGGGCCTCATTTGCATATTTAAACATTAAAATTGAAAAAACATGCAATGCATCTTAACATAAGTAATCAACTGAGAAAGTTTCATGGTGATAGCTATAATTTAAATTTGTTACCCTATTCACACTTTAATTATATTATGCTAATTATGCAAATTGCCCAAGGTGCAACTTTTAGCTGAAGTTGAAATCCATCCACTAGGCCTATAGATGACTTTTCTGCAATGAAACTTTAGGGTACTCAACATTTCTGGGTTCACTATTGGGCCTACGGGAGATGCAACTAGACTATGTTATGAGTTGATGAACCACTGAAACGATTTTTGAAACATTATTTTAAGGTACAAAAAAACTCTTTGGTGTTGCTTTAAGGTTTTATTTTCAATAAATTATAAATAATAATATTCTGTGCTGTGCCATTTTATTTATTTATTTATTGTTTCATATCAATTTCTACCCATTATGTACTGTAAATGAAAAAGCTAAAAATAAACACAATAAAAAACATGAATAATCCTGTCTATAATGACTAAGATTTTTGTTGTGACCAGTTCAGATGCTGCGATAATCCTGCTTTGTAACTGGCATCTTTTTTCATAGTAGATGCCTTGAATCTGTTGATGGTAAGGTCATATTTGTAACTCTCACTCTAGCGCCACCAACAGGTCAAAACTCATCAATTTTTTAACAACATTAATGCAAGTAGCTCCGCAATACTTGGACCTATGAAGCTGAAACTTGCAGAGTTGATTAAGGCAAAAGGTACGGCCCCACCCACCAATTTCCAAGACTTTACCATGCTTGCTGTAGTGCCACCAACAGGCCAAGGTGCAAACTTTCCAAAAGTTTCACGGGTCTCAAATTTTGTCCGTTTCTCACGAAACTTGACACATAACACATGATCTTCAGACCAAGCCTCACAAAAGTTAGAAGTCAGATTTTTCAATTTCAAAAGTGTCGGCAGGTGAGAGACAATCAAATATGAAGTCAGCTCATATCTCATCAGTGCCTTGACTTATAAATTCCAAACTTGGCACATGCCATCAGGGCATGGCCCTGACCACGCACACCAACGTACATGCCATTAAGTCTTACCCTCTAGCGCCACCAACAGTTCAAATTTTTGAAAGCAAGAAAACCTTCAGTGACCAGACACTTTAACCGATCTTGTCAAGAATTGGCACATATGATCTTTAGACAAAGCCCAACAAAAGTTACTGGTCAGATTTTTGACCACTAGGGTGGCGCTAGAGAAACAGGAAGTGAACTCGCATGTCAGCAACCCTTTCAGAAATCCAAACCAAATTTGGTAAGAGGCGTCAGGGCATGGCGATGACCACGCACACCAATTTCCACACCTTTGAGTTTAAGCCTCTAGCGCCACCAACAGGTCAAAATTCATCATTTTCATCAGAGTAACAGGAAATGAGCTCATATCTCAGCAACCCTTTCATGTATCGAAGCCAATCTTGGTACATGGACATGAGACCACATCCTGAGGACGCACAATAAATTAAGTGACCGATGACCACAAGGGGCGTTATAATTCGCAACACTTTCTTGTATCAACACCAAATTTGGTACAGGGACTTCCTGAGGACACCAAAAAACCTTTCAACTTTCGACCACTAGGGGGGCACTAAAGTTACAGGAAATGAGCTAATATCTTGGCAAGGCTTTCAGATATCGGAAGCAAACTTGGTTCATGGACTCGGGACCACATCCTAAGGACGCACAATAAATTTAGTCACCGTTGACCACAAGGGGCGCTATAATTAGTAACACTTTCTCGTATCGACATCAAACTTGGTCCGTAGCCTCGGGATCACATCTTGAGGACGCACAATAAATTTAGTCACCGTTGACCACAAGGGGCGCTATAATTAGCAACACTTTATTTTATTGACACCAAACTTGGTACGTAGACTCAGGACCACATCCCGAGGACGCACAATAAATTTAGTCACCGTTGACCACAAGGGGCGCTATAATTAGCAACAGTTTCTCGTTTCGACACCAAACTTGGTACGTAGACTCAGGACCACATCCCGAGGACGCACAATAAATTTAGCCACCGTTGACCACAAGGGGCGCTATAATTAGCAACAGTTTCTCGTTTCGACACCAAACTTGGTACGTAGACTTAGGACCACATCCTGAGGACGCACAATAAATTTAGTCACCATTGACCACAAGGGGTGCTATAATTAACAACACTTTCTCGTATCAACACCAAATTTTGTACGTAGACTCGGGACCACATCCTGAGGACGCACAAAAAATGTAGTCACCGTTTACCACAAGGGGCGCTATAATTAGCCACACATTCTCGTATCGACACCAAACTTGGTACGTAGACTCGGGACGACATCCTGAGGACGCACAGTACATATAGTAATGTTTGACAACTAGGGCGGGCGCTAGAGGAACAGGAAGTGCTGATGCATGTCAGTTGCAGTGCAGTGCAGTTCAGAGACCCTGGGCAATGGGCAAGTGGTGCAGTAGAGACCTTTAGGCAATTGGCAGGCGAAGCAGTTGAGACCTCGGCAATGTCAAATTTATGTGCCATCTCGGCAGCTCAAGTATCTGCAAATAGCTTGGCCCCCTCATTGCTGTGAAGGCAGCTATATTTCAAATTGTTCTTCCGGGGGAACATGGCCCCCAACCCCCCCAGCTTTACTCAGTTATCAACTTTCTGTGACTAACACCCCTGCTGCTTGAAAAATTTCTAGGGAAACAATAATTGTGGGTACCCAAATCAAAAGCTACGTGATGTTTACTAGGAAAAAGGTCCACTCATTGTGCCCACTTAATTATATTTTAGGTTTGACTCAAGTGAAAAGACAATCTACACAATTTCAGTGTACAACTTCTTTTTAATTTGATCTGTGGTTTGTGTAAGCCAAACACAAACATGACAGGGTCTCATGCCTGCATGGTTCTTTCCTCAAAAGCAATGGCATTACTCACCAAGCTTTTAGTAAAGAACCATTCAAGCCAGAGTCCTATTAAAAAATGCAGTGCATCTTGCATTAGCGTTAAATTAACATGAAAAACACACATCATTCCATCCTGACAACTTGGTTTAAAAAAAAAAAAAAAATCTCCAACATGCCTACAATTCACCTAAAAAAAAATGAGATTTCCGTCATGGGCGTAGTTGAGCGGAGAAGGCGAGCTATTTTATCACAAGTGCAACCTTCAATTAAAAACACTCCCTTGCACCTGCAAAGAGCTTCTAACAAGCAACCCCAGACCACAGGAAGAGGAAGAGACCAAATCAGAGCAGGACGTGACAGACACATGCTGGCAAGGTGACAGCTCTATGATATGGAAGATCTTTTGCAGCAGGTAGAAGAGGCGCACATTCAACCAGAAAGAGGAGTGTGTTGGAGACTTCAGAATATAAATGTGTGTGCACACATACACACACACCTCACAAGGTAAGGATGGAAGCAGTCATCTCTCTCTGTGTGTGTGTGTATGTGTGTGTGTGTGTGTGTAATGGGCTATTGTGCCCCTTCACATGGCTTTCACTTTGATCTGCTTCATCTTCATCTGCTTCTTCTCCATCTTCTTTTGCTCACGGCGCTGAGAAGCCTCCTGGTGGATGGAGAGGGAGAGGGAGAGAGAGATATTAAAATAACTGCTTGCCCTCTACTTTCACTGCAGGAATACTGTAAATTCTACTCTTTCAAAATACTTCTTAGTTGCTAACTCTTGTTTTTCAGGGGCTGACAGGGGCTGACAATGCAACAGCAAAGAATGTAGGCGTCTGACTTTCAAACACAAATGCAGGTCACCAAAACACACGTGCACCCACACACACCTCCATGCGGCGCTGTCTCTCGGGATCCTCCTCGTTCATGATCCGCTCCTTCTCGGCCCGCTTCTTTTCCTCACGTCGTGTCTGAGCAGCCTCCTGCCTCTGGGCGTGAGTCTGCTTCAGGAAGTTCTCCTCCACGCGTGCACGGTTCCTGTCGGCTTTCTGCTTCCCCTGCACAAGGAGGAAGTCCATGGTGAGGGAGGGCAACATCAGATTTCAAACAGATAAGACTTCTAGCCTCTAGACTAGAGGGAGCTTTTGACCAAGGGTAACACACTGGACAGTATTGGCAAAGTCCTCACACTCCTCTTGTGTCTTTGGTGTTGTGCTGTCCATTAGTCAGTATGTTGCAATGCTAGAGGGACATCATCCGGAAATCAAATTCCTTGTATGCCAGAACATACTTGGCCAATAAAAGCAGATTCTGTTTTCAACCTTGCTTGGTTGAAATGTTTTTGTTTTTTTCCAGGACCAAGAGACCCTGGGTATGTGACTACCTCTGAGGGGAAACAGGTTATGAATGTGCAGAAAATAAATAGTTTACAAAACTAAAGAGACGATGGAGACTAATTTAATGGAGAAGAAAGCAAACTTTTTACTAGTCAGCAGGTTTGTCATTGGTGTGTTGTCTACTTACCTCTCTGTTTAGGCGGAGTTTCTTGATCTTATCAATGCTGTAGATCACCATGTTTGTCAGAGGCAGCATTGAGTCCATGTCTTTGGGAGATGTGTTACCCATCCCAGGCACTACACACACAGACACACATTGCAATTCAAGACAAAAGCTTGTGACAAAAGTGTTCTTGTTCATGGATGTTTTGTTTGTTTGTTTACATATGTGTGGTGTGTGATTCTCACCATTAAATGTAAACAGCAGCGTCTTCTTAGTCTCAGGCAGCTTTAAGGGCTGGCCCTCCCTGAAACAAAGCATTTGGGCAGCCATCAGACAACAGTCTCACAACATTCACTTGGCAAACACTGCTTAGCATCGAAGAGCAAGTTAGAGGTCACATACTCTTGCATAACTTTTGGACCAGAGAATTGGTCCGAGAAATGGATGGACTCGATCTTGTCGGCATGGTTGGTGATGTAATGTACCATCTGGAAGAAAGGCAAGCACACAGGAAGAAAAAGGTCATAAATCACACACACACACACACACACACACACACACACACACACACACACACACACACACACACACACACACACACACACACACACACACACACACACACACACACACACACACACACACACACACACACACACACACACACACACACACAGATCAATCTAATAACCACAAAGGCAAGTCACTCTGCAAACCCCATGGGAATACAGATTGAGATGGCTACAACACTACCCCCCCATAAGCCGTTCACCTTGCTGTCCATCAGGCCGTCCGTGACTTCGCCCATCTCTGAGAGGATGGCCAGAGAGTCAGGGAGGCCGTACTTCGCCCCCGACTTGGGCTTGTCGCTGCAGAACTCGCTCTGAGGGAAGAAATGACCAAGGAGAATGAGACCCAGGAACACAGGATCATACACTGGCAGACACGTTCACTGATGCACAGGACATTAAAACAGGGACAGGGAGATCTACACATTTACAAAGCCCAGTTATAATATGAAGTCAGGCTTAAACTCTCTCAGGCTTAAAAATGCATTTATACATGACACCATCATAAACCCCAACAGAACTAAATGGAGTCTCTCTCTTGCCATCTCTTCTTCTCAGCTGCAGATGCTAATGAACACTTATCAGCTCTCTTTTCTGACTTACCAGGTCCTGCATCTCCTTCTGCATGCGAGCCATGGCCTTCTTGGTGCCCAGGGCATAGACAAACGTGTCCATATCGTCATCATTCAGTGTAACTTTGATTTGCTGGAGAGAGAGAGAGAGAGAGAGAGAGAGAGAGAGAGAGAGACAGAGAGAGAGAGAGAGAGAGAGAGAGACTTACTGAGAAAAGGCTTACAGAAATATTGTTTCTACATTAGACATTTTTCTTTCTCCTTGGTTCTGTTTTTGTTCCAGTCTTTATTTTGGTCTGTATGTAAATAACTGCACTTGCCACTTGGTCACAGGCTGGTCTCATCATTCTGGCCAAAACGTTCAGCAGGTCCTGCCTCTTCAGGAACTGGTGGAGAGCAGAAAACGCATTCAGCCATGAAGGAGTAAATCATTAGCATTCATTGTTTACTCATCAACCTAGCTAAACCCTTGCGAAGACAAAACAATGACAAACGCTGACCCTGATCCCGAGATAAAACCAGTCAAACAAGTCTGGGGCTTCGGTCTGATGTTAAGACATTAACAGCTCCCCTTTACACCATTTTCACACACACACACACACACACACACACACACACACACACCTTGAGCTGGATGAGCATGCCTTCGCAGCACACGCGGCCAGAGCACCAGAGGTTGTAGATGTGCTCGTTCTCCTGGTTGAGCTTCCCCGTGCTGGTGGCCTCCTTACTGGTGCCATCATCACCTGCAGGCACAGACCACACCACGGATGTTACACCATGTCCTGACTTCTTGCGATGCGATGCGATCGTTAGTGACAAAACCAATTCGATTACTTGTTTTCAATTGGAATGTCCTAACTAGATGCGACACTGACGTCACACAGTGCTGTGCAACTGCTGCTATGATACTCATATGCAAATATGACACATGAAACCCAACCCTAACCCTAATCCTATAACCCCAATCCTAACCCTAACTCTAAACCTAACCCTAACTTGTTATGACAAAAACCGTTATGTGTCGTTTATGACACGTTCATGTCATGTCACTCATAGTAAAGTGTAACCCTATGTTGTTACATACAGTAGAGTACAGCTCAATCTAGTTTCAGGTCCACTCTTATAGCAAAACAAGCTCATCTTCATTAAAATGAAACTATGTGATTATATCGGAACTCCCCCTATTACGGTCGGTCCCGTATTTCCGGCGTCTTGCGTGTATGTGTCACTTAATATCCATTTCTATACAAACCAAGACGGCAGACTCCTAAAGAAACGCAACCACCCACACCATAGGTGTATCTAAATTAGCTATGTACCAAAAATGACATTTTACCGTGACTCGAAGAGTGACTTATAGTGTTGTAAGGCTGCTTGTACACAACCGTTTGGAACTCCAGTGGAATTTTAATTTCATGACTAGAATTCTCGGTCTAACCGTTCATGTGCCGTTGAAACGGTGTAAATAGGCTACTCATCAGGCCAGCACTATAACTCTGAGCGTGGTAAACAAAATCGGATATTTCAGGCAGTAAATGCTTCTGTTAAGAACCAAACCAGATTTTGTTCAAATCTACACACCTATGGCTCCTGAAAAATGTAAGGTTCATTTAGCAAATGTTATTTTGAAGTGTTAAAAAACATCGTTGTTTTAGAATTTCTGAACAAAAGTGGTGATAATTGGGGGTGTTTACGATACTGTTCTTCAACAGAGAAGTGGAATGAGTGAAGGGTAGATATTAAAACATAAAGCGAAGAGTGAACACAAAGGAATCAAAAGGAGCAAATGACTGAATGAAGTGAAAAGTGGGGGGAATAAAGTGACAGCAGTGACAGCAGTAGGGTTTAATCCCGGGAGACGGGATTCCCGGGAAATCTGATCAAAACTATTTCCCGATTCCCGGGAAATGTTATGACGGGAAACGGGAAATGAAAGTAAAAAACAATTCCAGTGCGCTCCTATTGGAGTGCGCGTCTATTGTTGTCTTACGGTAACGTTGCATTCAGTAGCCTACGCAGCAGTATCTACCGCCTAAGGATGTCTACTGCCAGCTTTGTATGGGAGCATTTTAAAAGACTTGAAAATGAAAACGCAAAGTGCAAGTTGCACATTTCTGTAGGTCGTTCTATTTAATTTATTTGAACTTTGTGATGTTTAAAAGATAAATATGCCTGTCCTGCCTTAATAAAGAAACATTTGGTTAACGAGTGATTATTCCCGTTTGCAGCCGTTAACAAATCTCAATAGCCACATCATGGATTTCGTTTATCAGAATGGTTTAGGAATCATTCCATGGTTTACTTTAGGAGATTTCGTCAGTTTTTATAATGGAGTTCTGTAATATATTGGTTTTATAAGGGTTGCCTAGACAATCCACTTGGCATTTCATAGTTAGTGCTGCGGCAGATAGGCCTATCACGCACGCAGCAGAAATGATAATTGCAAACTTTGTCGATGGACATAAACTGTGTTCTTTTGGCCTAATAATGATACAAATAATATAAAAATGTCAGTTTGCGATTTGGGAACGCATATTTGAGTGATATCATACATTACTTGGGCTAAAAACAACAACTACAAAAAACAGCTATTTCCCGGGATTCCCAGGAAATGCGTCGCCTTTTCCCGGGATTTGATACATCTCATTTTCGGGAAAAATATTAAACCCTAGACAGCAGTATGAAACGAGTGAAGAGAGAAGAGAGGCTGTTACCCACCTACGAGGGCAAAATTATTCTCAAGCAGCTCACGGTGCGAGTTAAACCAGGTGTGCGCCAGGCGGCTGTTCTTGTTCTTGCCGATGATGTAGTTCATGATGTAAGCCAGCAGGCCGGTCACCATCAGGATCTCCATGTAGTAGCTCTCCCAACTGTTCTGCAGGTGGGCTGGGACCTGAAGACCACAACAAGAGACAAAAACAGCCGACATTCATAATCCTGTCTACGGGCCCTCAGGTGAGTCAACCTCAAGGTCAAGGTCAGGACAGGTGTCCACGAGCTTCAGGTGTGTAAGTAGAAGAAGTGTGTAAGTGCAAAAAGCGGTGGGGAGAGACAGTGCGTCCTACCTCTCGCAAGATGAGGGTGTTGTCCTTGAAAGAGGGGTTCGCCTTGGTGTCGTAACCCTCAAACTCATCAGTGTCGTACTTGCTGTACTCCTGATCCTGCAAGAGTGACGCATAATGGACAGTGTACAGGTGTTTTTACCTATAAATAAACTCTCTCTCTCTCTCTCATACTTGACCGAAGTGAATGCCCATGAACTCTGTACTGCTTTGCCATTTAACTTACTAAAGTATAAGACACTAATAATATTCCCCGATGCGACTAGGTCATGTTGTTTAGACAGTCTTATCTTCAAGCTTTGAGAGCAGTGGTTCTCTGAAGTGACCACATCGAAAGGGGCCTTGCGTATATTCTGCTTTACAACCAAATCCTCTTAAGTCCGAGCTTCAGTCCCGATTCTACTCTCTCAATGATCCCACATTCACTGCTCCCCCCCCCCATCCCAACACACACACACACACACACACACACGCTCACCTGCGTGTCCCCATCATAGAACTCATCCTGACCGTCCTCTGTTTCCACGGTGGCCTCATCATCGTCCTCTTCGTCGACAGGTGCTGAAGGCGCTGCCCGAGGCGGGGGAGGGGCCGTCTCAGCCTCTGTGCCCTGGTCCTCGCTCACGTCCTCAAACTCAGCGAAGTCGTTGTCGTCAAACTCAGCCAGGTCCTCACTGTCATCAAAGTCGTCGTTGTAGCGGCCCCTGATAGCCGGGAGGGCCAGCAGCAGGAGCACAGGCACCACGAGCAGCAGCGCACTCTTCATGGTGTTGGATCTGCGGACAGCGAGAGCGAGCGAGTGAGCGAGCGAGCGAGAAAGAAAGAAAGAAAGAGAGAGAGAGAGTCAGTGAGAGAGAGAGAGAGCTAAACAGTCAGACTGCAGAGAACTACGTACTTCCACAAAATACAACTTTGAAAAGACCCATAGGTCTAAATTCAGCTGCTAAGGACAAAGACCTTGGCACACACTGATGATGCATCCCCCTTCTGAGAGTCTCAGCACAGGACTAGTTTGTGGCCTCTGGTATGTACAGTCACACTACAGTTGATACATCGAAATATTAACACAGTAAGTATACTATTTGGTAAAGAAGTACACACCATATAATTTTTTTTTATCTATTACTTAGAATGCATTCCTTAAGCTGTGAACATTTACTAGACATAGCTATGGCTTACGAACAACTCCGAGACGATGGAGAGAAGATTATGCTCAAAACTGCTTAGTCCCAAAAGCTAAGCAACTGCTTATACTGACACCTGCCTAACCGACTCCCTGTAGCATAGGACTATAAGGGTCTTGACTCGAAAACTTGTAAAACACATTAATTGGATTAATAACGCTAGAACTATTAAGAATAATGTTTTCGCATTGTATTTTGACAATATTGGAAAAAATCTGAACTTGATGTTATAGAAGCTCAAAATGACAGTTAGAACGTTAGCACTCAGATCCAACATTAAACACAAAACACGTTTACTGTTTCATTAACAGGTAGTTTAAATCGCAACTGTCCCACTGGAAGGGTGTTGGGGCAACTGCACAGTCCAAATGTAACTGATTACCTTCGTAGGCTAACAAGTTTATTAGATGGCAAGCTAATAGGCATTCTAACCACGTCCAAGTGTCCTGGTTTATAAGAACAAGCGAAGTTGTGAAGAAGCACACACGAACGTAAGTCAAGTCATGTAGCTAGCTAAACGATTCTGCTTTATTTGTCCGTAAGTTAACCCAGATCTGTGACAGACATGACACTCGGTTTCATAGCTAGCTCAACTCATGCAGCTACCCGGCTAACTCCAACGTCTAGCTCAAACAACATGAACACCGTCAAAGCCATCGATTAACCTTATTTCAGGGCACATTGTCCACAAATTCAACTACGATCACGGTCAACTAACTTGCTTCTGTCTTAAAAATGACAAATAGCCATCTACTGTCTTAGCTCACTACTTACTGTTGATAGTAACCAGGTTAGCATTTAAACCCATCCCCCACATACTGTATGGAAGAAATGCTAGTCTTCTACCTTACCCTTGGTTAGCATACGATAAGTAGCTTACAAGTATAACAGCACAGCATGGCAGGGAACGCATTTACATTCCCTGCTATGAAATAAGTATGTTTTTATAAATATATATTTATACCATGTGTGGCACATATTATTACCTTATCGGGCAGATTCTTGTGATCTTCGAAGAAGCACGACCAGGAGCTTCCTCAAGTACTTCACACTAGTTCCCAGGTCCCAGCTTATATTTAGCTACGTGCTAGCACCCCATGGGCAATGACAGGGTGTGTGAACCCAGCTATAACAAGTTCCATTTAAAGGGACCACGGTTGCGGTTTTTTTTCTATGATGTTTGTTCTACTCCAAGATGCATAAGCAGCCCTTATTTCTAGAAAGGTGAGGTGGAAACTAATCAGATCCTTGATTAGAAACCCGCTTCAACCCTCTCTGGTGGAAATATCCGTTGATTTATGGATGATTTACTATTTACCCCACGTGTCAGTTGCGTGAACAATTCATTATATATCATTATTATGAATAATTTGATTATTTATTTCAAAGAACACAACTTTGGAGGCCTGCACTAGCCTTTAAAAGGCGTTGTTTTTACTTAACGGAACTTGCATTTGACCATATCCTTCAGAACAGGATTTTCACCACACACGTGTATTGTCGCCGTTTTCACTTACTTTTAAGGGGAGGAGGCAGGAATCCAAGAAAAAAGTCGGGGGTGAAAAACAGTGGACGTCGGTGGGACCAGGCCGAACAGATTTAATCAGATATTCAAGTCTAGTGAGAGGATAACAAGGGTCCTGTTCTTCTCCATCTTGCCAACATTTTATAACAGTCGTTGCCCGAGCACTGCAGGTTTATGCTAACGAAATTCATTTGTTTCTTTGTTTGACGCTAGCACGCTGCGCAGCTAACCTAGCAGCAGTTCGCAGGAGATATGACATAGCTAACGTTAACCATTACTTTCTCTTGTGGATGGAACGCAATATTGTTAGGGACATTTTTCTGAAAATAGTTACACATATATCGTGACCAGTTTGTACTTTCAGTTAACCTGCTGTTATAATAGAACTTTACATGGCCAGAGAGATGTCGCTACACGGTAAACGAAAAGAAATTTATAAATACGAGGCGCCATGGACAGTGTACGCTATGAATTGGAGCGTGCGGCCCGACAAGCGGTTCCGTTTGGCACTTGGGAGCTTTGTGGAAGAATACAACAACAAGGTAGGATGTGACATTTTTTACGATGATATTATGCTTCGTAGAATTGTCCAACTGAAACTTGTCCTAGTTATTTAGACAATTCATGACTTGTATAACGTACACAAATTTGAGAAGATCCTCTTGTATTCCTACACCGATGCGTTGTAGTATATCTGTAGTATTCATAATGCTTAAACCCCTCAAAACAGCTCTGATAAGCTTGAAATGCTTTGCTGTGTGTGTGTGTGTGTGTGTGTGTGTGTGTGTGTGTGTGACCATTTGTGCATGCACCTGTGTTGTGGGTGATCACAGGTGCAGATTGTGGGTCTGGAAGAGGAGAGTTCAGAGTTTGTTTGCAGGAATACCTTCGATCACCCTTACCCCACCACTAAGCTCATGTGGATTCCAGACACCAAGGGCATGTACCCCGACCTCCTCGCCACCAGTGGGGACTACTTGCGCATCTGGAGGGTGAGCAGTTCATACTTCATATATACAGCTTGATTATTACACTGTAGAGGCTGTTTACAAGAGCATAGATTATCTTCATATTTTGCGCAGGTCAGTGACACGGAGACACGCCTTGAGTGCCTGTTGAACAACAACAAGAACTCCGACTTCTGTGCGCCACTAACGTCCTTTGACTGGAACGAGGTGGACCCTAATTTACTGGGTGAGAGAAGACCCAACTTCTTCTGCCTGGAGTCCGTGTCATGTTTTTGTCTGTAGTTTGCATCTCCTGACTGGTTGTAGTGAAAGTGTATGTAAATGTTTTGATTTGTCTCTATTTCTGAGATAAAGTGTTCAGAGGTGTGTGTGTGTGTGTGTGTGTGTGTGTGTGTGTGTGTGTGTCTGTCTGGATGGCGCTGACTGTGTGTGTGTATGTGTCTGTCTGGATGGCGCTGACTGTGTGTGTGTACACTTGTGAAGAGCTGATTGTAACTGTACCTGTTTCCTCTCCAAGGCACCTCCAGTATCGACACCACCTGTACTATCTGGGGACTGGAGACGGGTCAGGTGTTGGGCCGCGTGAACCTGGTGTCTGGCCATGTGAAGACCCAGCTTATCGCCCACGATAAAGAGGTGAGCAGATGGATCAAAACCTAGTCACTCTAAATGACCGTTGGAATATATAGAAAATGCAAATGCATATTTCCTCAAGCATGAACATGTGACCTCTGGTGCCAACATGCTGCTGAATTGTGCTGGTCATGTCCACATCAATTATTTATTAACTCTGTATGGACTTCAAAAGACAGGAATGTAATGTTCCTTATATTATATTATAATTATACACTTAGCTGACTTAAGTTCAAACAGCAACTTACAGTACAGATACAAATTTCCATGTTAGCTCCATGTTGTAACGGTTGCACTACAGAAACACCCGTGTACTTTATTTACATCTGTTCCCCTTCCTCCTGCCGTCTGCAGGTGTATGACATAGCCTTCAGTCGTGCGGGTGGAGGCAGGGACATGTTTGCGTCGGTCGGCGCGGATGGTTCAGTGCGGATGTTCGACCTGCGGCACCTGGAGCACAGCACCATCATCTACGAGGACCCTCAGCACCACCCGCTGCTGCGCCTGTGCTGGAACAAGCAGGACCCCAACTACCTGGCCACCATGGCCATGGACGGCATGGAGGTCTGTCCATCTGCTCACCTACACACGTAAATGTGACCATGCAAGGCGAAACCAGTCGTCTTGCGCACAGTGCTGTTTTGAGAAAATCCACGATAAACAAACGTACGGGTTAAAATGTCGAATTTCACGTTTTTTTTTGCATAATTCGACAGTATACAGCCTACACTTTCATAGTGTGAACAAATTTCACGGGGAAAACATACGTTTTGACTGTTAAACCCTGACTTTATTAGGCTACTCGTTACTCAATGTGTAAGCTCTCTATCGTTCTTGGCAGATGTAACCGAATATGAATGTGAAAAACTTGCCTTTCAGGGCACGGTCAAAAGCACAAACTTTTAGAAATATCCTGGCGTCATTTTACAGACCAGGAGAAGTTTTCCATTGACGTAGCAGTAGCACATTTTAAAAGTGGGCCTATAGCCTACACAATCTGTGTACATAGAACTTCTTATCCCCTTACTTCCCCCGAAATACATTAATTATATTTTATAGTGACACCTAATGACCGTCCCAGGTATTAACTAGGGGGCAGAAAAAGACACTCACTCGGTTGATAAAACTGGACATAGTCATCCGCTTCAACGATATCGTTGGAAAGCTTAGTCAATTGCCGTTCATGTGAGCACATTAACTTAATTTTGTAAATTTTACCAAAACGACCTTGCCTTGCAGGGTCACAGATGTAAAACATTTAAATCAGGTTTCTAGGCCAAGTATACTTACGTATACAAGGAATTTGGTCTCTGCATTTATCCCATCCGTGAATTAGCGAACACACAGAGCACAGTGAACACACAGTGAGGTGAAGCACACACTAATACGGAGCAGTGAGCTGCCTTGCTACAGCGGCGCTCGGGGTTTAGGTGCCTTGCTCAAGGGCACTTCAGCCGTTCCTACTGGTCGGGGATTGAACCGGTAACCCTTCGGTTCCAAGCCCGAAGCCCCAGTAGGCCACAACTGCCCTAACCTACACACCTACACACTCGCTTGCACCCTGTCTGTCCATCTGCTCACACACACACACACACACACACTCGCGTGCACCCTGTCTGCACTTGCTTGCCCTTTTCAGCTTGTCTGTCATGATTTCAACTCTATTTTTTGTTCTTAATAAGTACATTTTAAACAAGTGTCCACTTGGACTCCACTTCTAACCCTTTGCCTTCTTAACATTATATTACATTCTTTATTTGGTATTTTGTAAAACCCATTTTTATCCTAAGCAACTTTAAAACTGTTAGTCATGTTGGCTGCAGATTGTCTAATTTCTGCTCATCCCCCTGCATCTGCTAGGTGGTGATTCTGGACGTGCGTGTGCCCTGCACGCCGGTCGCTCGGCTCAATAACCACCGCGCGTGCGTCAACGGCATCGCCTGGGCACCTCACTCCTCCTGTCACATCTGCACAGCAGGTGAGAGACTAGTACAAACACACGCGCACACACACGCAGGCCCAGGCAGGAGAGGGACACACGCCTCTACACGCGTGTCCCTCAGCCCTGGCTCCAAACTACACATCACATTATACACCGCCCACACAGAATGCACACACTCATTCACACTGACACTGACACGTATGCACACATACACACACACACACACACACACACACACACACACTCACACCGACATTTACTCACACAGACATTATGCAACAGCTGCAGTTAGGACTGGGGTTATGTTGGGTTGGAGTTCTGATTACACCCCTCCTTGTAAAGACACCATGCTCAATGACACACACACACACACACACACACACACACACACTTTTGCTGCCATTACTTTCTGGCTCAGCTCTTCTGTAGCGCCACCCAGCCTGACACCAGGCTCATGCGTGTCCCGTGGGCTCGTTTGTGCTGTAGACCAGACGGCAGTTGTCTTTACCACGCGCCCTGCTCTCTTTCACCCTCACTGTAGCGGACGATCACCAGGCGCTCATCTGGGACATCCAGCAGATGCCACGGGCCATCGAGGACCCCATCCTGGCCTACACGGCCGAGGGCGAGATCAACAACGTGCAGTGGGCCTCCACCCAGCCCGACTGGATCGCCATCTGCTACAACAACTGCCTGGAGATCCTGCGTGTGTAAACGCTCAGAAAGGGAGGAAACGCATCAGGAAGATTTGTGTGTGTGTGTGTGTCTGTGTGTGTGTGTGGGGGGGGGGGGTATTGTGTATTGTGGTTGAAGGCCTTGAGATGTTGGAGGACTGAAGATGGAAGCAGAATATCTTAAGAGCCCTGAGGGGTGATATGATTATGGGCCTTAAGAGGATTGTAGAGGATGGCTGTGGGTAGAGAGCAGTGAATGTTTCTAACTGGACTGAAGCCTGCTCCTTAGGAACTGACGAGATACGTGGAACACAGCTTCGTTGTGTCTGTGTGTGTGTGTATGGATTCTGGTATGTGTATACACCATTACACAGTCTAAATAATTCTTCCGGACTTTTGGACATTCAGAATGTTTCTGTGCAGCATTTTATGACCATTTGGGTCTACTGGAAGGTGTAACAGAAAGCGACTGAAATATTTTTAACTGAAGTTAAGTTTGCAAGCAACAAAACAAAGCTGGCATATTCTTTTGTATGTTGTGAATATCATGTGTAATGATAGTGTAACACATTCATTTAAAATTGCAAATAGATGCACAGACGGTTTCATTTTTTTGATCATAATGTCCTCTGGACAGGTCAGTACCCTGTCAGTACCATCTTCCATTCCTGTCGAGATTGTTAAATTTTGTACGTGGGAGTTATTTTAAGATAAACCATCACAGAAGACGCTGTAATCATGAGAATGCACCTGACTGTATGGTAGATTTAAAAAAAATCCACAAGAAAGTGAAGAACTGAAGCAGTACTTCTGAGGGTGCTATGTTAGTTTTCAAATATGCAAAAGCATTCTTCAGCTCAACAGTCAAAGGGTATCATTATATTCAAACGCTTTCATCAGCACCGTTCTAACGGTACACTGCAGATAATGGCAGTAGGCCTACACGGAAGTGTATTCTTCCCAGAAAAAGGATAATGCTGTAGCTTTCTCCTTCTCTGTTATAATCACTGTATAGCCTCTTAGTGTTTTTCATTTTAAGGTCTGGTCCTTTGCATGTTGAAAACAGGAGATTGTGTATATTCATATAAATCTTATCTACTCAGTCATGTCATATTTGGTTTAGTGTGTTCTATAGTTTGTTTAGTTTTGTTGCTAGGAAGGGTTGATGTGTAGTCTAACTACAGAATTCTGACTTTGCAGTCCTCTGTAAATCCTGTGCTTTTCATGCCGTTGTAGCCACTTGTTTTAACATCTTTGTTATTTTGCAAACAGTGTGACTAGTGAAGGATTTGTGTAGTCCCAAGCAGTGACTGAGTTTTGTATTTTAATAAACAATTCTTGTTTTAAAGTTGACTTAAATTGTCTTGCTTCGCAACAGTTGACAGTGTAAAGAACTGAATTCTTTGTCAGTTTGAACATAGAGGCAGCAATTCTTAATTTGATTATATATGTATATACATTGTGTACATACATACATACATACATACATACATATACATTTTAATGAGAGCCTATGCAATATTTGTTTGCACCCTCAATAATCGTTATGTTGGCTCCTGTTACCTGTCCTAGCTTTGAACATGATTTGCCGGGTAATTCAGATAATGTTAGGGCTGTCTAGGCAGGTTTGAAATACAGAGACACATCTGTCAATCACATTTCTAACAAAACAGCAGAAATGACACCAGAAGCTTTCAGATATCTGTATTTACATCTATGTACTACTTTGTGTTATAAATAAATCTTCAATCTAAAAAAGGAAACGGTAATGATTGTGTGCTTTAGGAAACCTTTACGTACAAGTAAAAGTTAGAACCTTGGATACATTCACCAGCTCCTGGACTGCCCATGATGTCCATCTAACACTTACAAAGTGATTGGCAGCCACTGTCCACCACTACTGTCCAGTCTTGCCAGCTCCAGAACAAGTATCCACCCACTATGGGTGCAGCATCTGTCACGTGAGTCATCTCACACATTTATTTATCGGGCATACACTTAAAAAAACAAAAACGTGAAACAATCCATGTGAGTAAACAACCAACTCACCATGAGTGTGGATTATGTAACACAAATATATAAATATATATATATATATATACACACACACACATTCAAATACACACGTTATGAATGTCATTTGCAAGGGCATTTCTGTCGATGCCACATCACTGGGGCATCCATTCACAGAGTTCCATTATCTAAGCATGATACACAGGTACAACACACACCATGATCCATGTCTAACGTTCCAGGCAGTTTGTTACAAAAATCAGGTCCTCCAAATCTCAACATGGTCAGGGGACGGTGGAGCAAGACTGCAATAGAAAATGACACGCCAGACAGTGACTTGTCCTTCAACCACAAATACTGAATAATGGCAAAGGGCCTTGACCTGTAGTCCTTGTGAACCGTGTATATTAACTTTTCCCTGGTCAGGTGTGTGTGTGATACAGTGGTTACCACATTCTAGTAGAGATGAGACTGTCAATGAACTGTCAGGACTCAAAAACAGCACCTGGAATATATTATATTATTATCTATTATGGCTTTTCTTCTGGTTACGACTGTGGTTAGTTTGATTTGGTCAGTCCCACTATCACGTTAGGTCTCTGAAGTATGGACAGTAAGCAATTTACTGTTGTCCAACGGTGACAACCACAAAGACACAACTTAGTCAATTATCATCAGTTATCAGCTCAAACTCAAACATACACTGGACATGTTACATGCAAGGCATGTTCACCAAACAGGCTTCTGCCCATCAAACTTCATACAGGACAGCCAATGTGTCTGCTCTTGTGTGAAATATTACAGTAGAAATAACATGGCCATGGAGTTATTTTAGCTTTCATTTCACCAAAGCTGCCATGCTCCATGTTAAATGACAACAACATCCAGAGAGCCTGAGCAAAAACACTACTGGCACAAACTAGAGAAAAGTGCTACATTCTTCAGAATCTCTATTCAAAGTGAGGGTCCGCTTGATTTGAGATACCCACTATTTCCCATAAATAGATAGTATAAAAACATTAGATTGGTTTCAAGAAAAGAAACTTCAAGAAATCTCAAAAGTCCCTGATCAGAGTATATGCTTCTATGTGTATATGTGCACATGCATTTGTGCTGGCCTTTGGCAGTGTGGCAGCTGGCAGAGTCTCACTTAATTTGGTTGACCCATTACAATTACTACTACTGCAAACTGTAATAACAGTAATTACGGATACGTCATAAGAAACATTTTTACCGATAGCAAACATATTTTGAAAAAGACAATGAATCAAATGAATTCTCAGTGAAAGCTATTACTTGGTGTTGGAACATTATCAGTATTGAATTCTTCAAAAAGTGGGGAATATACTCAAGAGGATCATTTTGAAACATTATCCTGTGTGAACCTCCCAATTGGACAGCAGAACATGCCTGGCATTTGAAGTTTCAAATATATATTTATATGGATTTAAAAGTACAAAAGTATGTGTGTTTGTCTATGTCTTTTTCTCTCCTGCTCGCTCTTTCTCTCTCTCTCTTTCTCTCTTTCTCTTTCTCTCATCCACTAGCTTTGGTGTTTTCTGTCCGTCAATAGTTGGAGTATGGAGTATGGACGCAGTCTCTGTTGGAGTGAAGCAGGGAGACCGAAATGGGGACTGAGAAAAACAAGCACCAAGGTGCCCTGTGTCTGGGCAGCCTGTAGGTGGCGCTGAGCTTGGAGGGGGCGACTGCAGAGGCATGAGGTTGAAGTGCTGGTGTGACTGAGGGGGGTTTAGAGGCGAAGTGTGTTTGTGTGTGTGTGTGTGTGTGGTGTGTGTGTGTGTGTGTGTGTGGGGGGGGCTTCTAGCTGGCGGGCAGGACAGGGTCGGACACGTGCCGCTGGATCTCGGTGGGGCTGCTGGGAGCCTCCAGGCTGTCGGGGAGGGAGGGGAAGCGCAGGCTGCCGCACAGCAGTCCAGAGAGCTGGGGTGACTGGGAGGGGTCCTCCGCACCCTGGCCCTTGCCCTGAAGCTGGGCTGTGGGCTGGGGCCTGACCTGGTCCAGTGGCTGGGCCGAGGACACAGGGAGACCGGGCTGCTTCTCCATCTCCGGAGACATGGACATGGTGTCGTCGGAGGCCACGGTCAGGTGGATGCCACTGGACAGTGAGTCTGATGACCTGTGCTGGAAGTTTTCTGACTCAGGGCTCTGTTGGAGAAAGGCAGAGGTTGAGACACAGACATGGGAAGAGGCTTATAGAGATGACATTACTACTAGGAGGAGCTGAATGTTTCCTTAGTAGTACTTAGTAGTACTATTTCATGACACTGCCATAAACTGTACTACTGGTATGCCTACTGTGTGCCAATCCCATATTCCCACATATCTGAGGAATGTATCTGGGCATTGCTGCTGAACACATTGTCAACTGGAGCACTTTAGTAATCAGTGGCTACTTGTATTATCCAATCAAAACAATAACAACTGGTCATGTCGTTGCCTGGCAACATCGCTCAAAAAGTTGTCCTTAAAGCTGCAGTTGGCAAGTCTGACAGATTGAGGGGACTTAGCCAAAATTTTGAAGGTTTACAACTCTCATGCCCCTCCCCCACTACCACCGAGCACCCTCTAATCGAGTTTGTGCTCGTCAGTGCGCACCAGGGGCCTGTTGCACAAAAGCAGAATTAAGACATCCGGGATAAGTTACTGAGCTGCGCTCAATGAATCCAAAACACGAGCGTACAGGCTTAATTGGTTGCACAACGAGCAAGCCAGGATGAGCAGACACGGATTCATCAAGCCAGGTGAAACCTATCCTGGATAAGTGCGCGCTCACGGCTCCCTCAAATAGACCCCGCCACCGATCACAGATTCACTGATTCACCATGGCAACTAGACATAACTAAAGCGGCTTCATTGCTTCTTCCACGGTGAGAAGTAGGAAGCGATAGCCTTTTCACAACAGCAGCAAACAGCAACACCTCTGTTTAGGAGAATATTGCAACTAGTGCCGCGACCACCACGTGCGAAATGGTTAGGCACTCCCGTGACGTCACATTGTTGCATGACAGGTCGGAAATGGCGATATGTAACAGTTAATTAATGATCACAAATGTTTAAATAATGACAGTGGGTCTAGTTATATGTGATAACAATGTGTAGTGGGCAGTGGAATAACTATTGGTTTCCGTTTGTGATGACTGCTGACTGAGATAAGGGATGAGATTAAATAGATCCTGGAACTGGAGCCTGGTCTGGAGCAGGCTAGCTCCACAGAATAAATCGCCATGGTAACTTATACCATAACATATCCTGCTGCCCCCATCCCGCTTTTGTGCAACTGGATCACGGATAAATTGAGCCAGGATAACCAAGATATCCCGGCTTAATCCCTTATCCTAGTTTTGTGCAATAGGCCCCAGGCTGCACCAGACTGTGATTGACAGTCAGATCTCACACAGCCCTTCTCTGATTGGACCAGAAGAACCAGGAGCTGTGGATTTTTGCAAAACAAATAACTAGGTGGAGATAGAAGTGCGGGTTTTTTTCTAAAACCTGCTGATTTATGTTGTTCTGTCGGAGCATAGTGTCGGTTTCAGTGAATATGATCAAAAAAATATTGCCAATTGCAGCTTTAAGGTGATGCTACACAGGGCAATGTTGTTTAGCAATTGTGGCTTGACACTTTCCCATTGAGACCGGGCAATATAATTTCAATCTGAACAATTTTTGATTGTTTTGGGCAACTTTTTGAGATCATCCAATCAAATGCTAGCAGCAAACCACATGACTACCAGTGACCAATCATACATGGCTCATCTCCATCAGGTGAGCTGCTCTGCCACCCTCACCTTGACCAGGTCGTTGATCTGGATGGGTGGGGGGACGGGGGGGTTGACGGTGTGCAGCACCTGTGCGCCGCTGGGGGTGTAGAGGTTGGAGGGGGGCGGCGCTGACACGACGCTGTAGGCCGGCGGCACGGGCGCCATCTGCCTCTGGAGCAGCTGCAGGATCACGTTGATGTCTGCCGTCATCCGCGTCTCCAGCCTGGGACAGGAAGTGGACAGACAGGTGGACATGAACACGCAGAGGAATGGAGACATGAAAGGAGAGAAGCAGGTGGATGGACTATGAGAAATGAGAAGAGAAAATGGAAAACAGTTGCTCCTCACTCTGCATTATTTCTGATTTCTGCTGTTGTGATCTGCACACTACTATACTCTTCAATATGTGCATAGTTCCCAGTTATATTGACAAAGCTTCATTTTTCTACTGCTCCTTTTCACTCACTTCCTGCTCGTGTTTACTGTCCTCCACTCTAAGCGTTCTCCTCTTTTGACTCTTCCTTCTACTCGTCTCTTTTGTTGACCAACTCTGATCTGTTCAAACTAAGTTTGGCTTTTCTTGTTTTCCATCTGCCACAATAGGCCCTTTCGCACTGTAGGGTCTTTTTGCAGTTCCTAGAACATACAGTTCTTTAAAATCATGCCCCCAGAGTGAAGCGCTGTAGCTGCCTGGCTGCAGCAACTTTTTTTTTCGTACCGACAGTACTCCGTGACTTTGAGAATCAGATCTATGTAAAAACTGATCGGAGCTTTTCTTTAACATAAAAACTGCATGAGAAGGCTCCAGAGACTGGCTACTGTCAAGCAACAAATGCCTTCTGGACAGATGAGAAGAAATGTTATTAACATTTATGCTGATTCTTTTTTTTTTAAAGGTATACTATGCAGGTTTAGGTATTTTTGGTGAGTTTAGAGCTCCCTCTAGAGTCGCGATGTATTTATATGTTACTATTACTGCTATTATAAATAGGCAACAGGCAAAAACTTCTAAGAGCTATATCTACTGACAGGGTAATGTTTCAGATTCTTGCGAGTTTTGGCGGGTCGCCACTCTTGGAAGCTGGTTTTCTCAGTAGGGACTCGCTACGTCTATGCTGTATAGCTATGCTAGGTGAACGATTCGCCTATTACAAGTTCATGTACCATCAAATTGACTTCATAAAGGTGAAAATCTTGCATAGTGTGCCTTTAATGCTTCCTGATACCATGAGCCTCTAGTTTGCCAATAAAAGTCATTAGCTAGTAACTAAATAGCAATGCTGTCAGTTTCATTACTTTATGTTCATTTAATAATTGGGCTACTAATGTGTGCCAAGTCATCTCACAGTTCTTACTGTGTGGGAATGCAAACAGAAAAACAGCCCTAGGAACTGTGTAGTTCTAGGGGTAGCCGCTCCAGTTAGTAGTTAGTAGAAATGTGTTCTTAGAACCTCCAACCTTTCCACTGATCACACTTAACCTTTCATCTCCTAAGTAAGACTGAGCCTCTCCTCCTGTTGTCCCTGATAATCCCCTGTGTGTGCATGTGTGTGTGTGTGTGTGTGTGTGTGTGTGTGTGTGTGTGTGTATCGGACCTGTTGAGCTGGGACTGCAGCAGCTCGAGTCGGGCCTGCAGCTCGCTGGGCCTCTCCTCGGGGCAGACATGCGGGCCGTAGGCCGCTCTCACCGAGGACGAGCGTCGCTGCTGGCCCTCCGAGAACTGACTGGGCCGCCGGTCCGGCCAGTAGTTGTACAGCCCCGACACGTTCAGAGGGGGCGCTGGAGCCAGGAGGAGATGGAGAGAGTAAAGAAAGAGAGACAAAGATAGAAAGACAGAGAGAGAGAGAGAGAGAGAAAGAAAGAAAGCAAAAGCATTCATTGCAACAGGAAATCGCTCAAAGCGCCTTCAAGCGTGCTGTGTGTGAATGTGTTAGGTGAAGACGGGAATAAACAGGAAGCCATGCTGATCACAGAGTTGCTTGCAAACTTGGCAATTCTCATCTGCATAGGGTGTAGTCACACACATGAAACTTTAGATCTGCGCTGGGCTTGTAAAACGACTAACAACAGACTCACAGTTTCTATAGGTCCGTCATAGTGAATTAGCTCTTTAGATAGTGATGTGTTTTCAAGATTACATTTGTTTTTGCAATTTCATGACTTACAGTGACAATGGCTTATCAGGGGCCAATATTATAAAGCTACTTTTGTTTTGCAACAAAGAAGCCCAATCACACCACCCAGAAAATATTTTAGTCCTTCCACAAAATTGAGTTTTTATATTGAACATATTTTCTCTTACGCATACAAACACACATGCAAACATTATCTCTCTCTCTCTCTATCTCTTTGTATCTATCTTTATTTTCAGCACACACATACTTACAAACACACACACTGGCTCAAACACACACACAGCCACACACGTACCCATATAAGGGTGCGTACCCATGCTCTGGGCGGTGCTGTTGGGGGGCAGCAGGTTGACAACGGCGGGCTGGTAGTCGCGGGCCTCGGCGTTGCCAGCGGGGGTGGGGTAGAGCTCAGCGCGGCCGGCGCCCAGCACCTTCACGTCCTCCTCGCTGGAGAGCGACGCCGCGCTGCCACTGCTGCACAGCTCGTCCCAGTGGGAACGCGACAGCGCCCCCCGGTGGTTCCCTACCGCCGCACAGGACTGGTCCGGGTATGCGTCGTCCCTGTCCATTCCATCTGGGGGAGAACGAGAGAGAGAGAGAGAGATAGGGGCAGACAGAGAGGGAGTGACAGTGAGAGAAAGACAGAAAGAGAAAGGCAATGAGAATGAGAAAATAGACTAAACAGGACCACTGGAGCATGCTTAGCCCGACGGATCTGCTTGTCCCCTGTGGGAATGATCTCAGTGTCTTTTGTCCATCTTGACAAAACATGTCAAATACAAAATGGCCTTCAGGGTGGAGATAATTCTACTCACCAGGTCGATTGCGTCGGTGCAGAGAGTTTCTCCGGCGTCTGGGTCGGTGGTAGCCACAGTCGGACTCCTCGCTGGGGGTTGGCTGCATGATTCTGTCTACCTGATACACACCAGCTTCAGTAACACATACACACACATCTCACAGCACAAGACCAGCCTCTCTAACCTAGTGGTTCTCTCTGTGGGCTAAGCCACCACTATAAATTACCACCACATAATATTCTTGTATTCAATATTTAGTAAATACACACTGATATTCCAGGACAGTAGATATTTCCATTAAACCCACATCCGAAAAAGGGAATACTTCTGTGTGGGAAACATGCGATTGCAACAGTGTGTGTGTGTGTGTGTGTGTGTGTATGTGTGACTGACTCACATCTCTGAGGTTGAAGGTGATCTCTAGGTTGGTCCAGAAGGTGTCAGAGAAGTCGGGGTACATGTCCAGCACCTCCAGTAGGTCATCACGCAGGATCTTGTGCAGGTCGCAGTAGGTCAGTGCGCGCACGTCCGCGTTGGACTTCCCTGGGCGCCCATACAGACTGATGGGCTCCCCAAAGATGTCATTCTTACCTACAGAGGGAAATACAGTGGAATAGAGGGAGATTGGGGCAAGAGTACAGCATGAACAAGAATAGAATAGAGAGGCACACCAGGGCATAGAGAAAAGAGGAGGTAGGAATGGGGGGGGGGGGATCTGAGAATCTGTCAACAAACAGTTGCTCCCATGTCTTGCTATCATCTCTAGCCATGCTAGAGACTGGGCTAGAGCACCACTGAATGCATGGAAATCTGTTAACAGTAGGGGGCGCCAGAGAGCTAACTCCTACAAAGGTTTTTCAACCAACAGACAGCTGAATTGTAGAATAAAATGAGCGGCCATGTTATGTTAGCGTTTTTTTTTTTTTTTTTTGCGCCACCTCTGATCCAACTTTTCAGGTTCCGAACAGGAGAGCAACTGGAGCATGAACCAGAATTGGAGCTGGTTTTCTGTTGGTGGAAAAGGCCTAAGAGCATTACTCTACTAACTCGCCTGTTCCCATACAGAGCTAGGCAGCTGTCACTTATTCAAATGACTTTGCAGGAAATGGTGTAAAGAAACACAGAAAGCAGAACAGAAACCTGCAACAGTTTTAATTCATTCATGGAAATCACTGCCCCTACCTAAGATGGCCACCACCATATCATCGCGCAGGATCTCAATGGAGCCACGCGAGATGAAGTAGAGGGCGCTGAGGACATCACCGTTGTGGACCAGCGTGTCGCCAGGTGGCGCGTGTGTGGTCTTGAAGCGCATGGCCAACGCACGTAGGCAGCCCTTGCTGGCACCGCGGAAGGCCTTACAGTTCTGTAGCAGCGAGCGGTTCAGGTGCAGGCAAATGTCCGCTTGCAGACACTCCGGGAAGCCCTTCAACACCTGAACGAGAGGGGAGAGGGAGAAGGGAGAGTGTTGTAGAAGGTGAAAGTTATACAGACCAACAGGCATGTGTGTGTGTGTGTGTGTGTGTGTGTGTGTGTGTGTGTGTGTGTGTGTGTGTGTGTGTGTGTGTGTGTGTGTGCGCGTGTGTGTGTGTGTGCGCGTGTGTGTGTGTGTGCGCGCGTGTGTGTGTGTGCGTGCATTTGTGTGTGAGATGGAGTCAGAGAGAGGAAGTGAGAAAAGCAAGATAAGAAAAAGAGTGTCAGAGAAACAGAAGGGAAAATTCAATACACAGCCAGAGTGAGAGACAAGATTAGAGTCAAAAGAGGGACTCAAAGACAGGAGATGTGTCTCATGAGGAGATGTGTCTCATGAGGAGATGTGTCTCTTGAGGAGATGTGTCTCATGAGGAGATGTGTCTCATGAGGAGATGTGTCTCATGAGGAGATGTGTCTCTTGAGGAGATGTGTCTCTTGCATCTGACACAATGGGAATGGCTAGCCTACACATGTGTCTATCTATGTGAGTTTTTTGTGTGTGTGTATGCGTGTGTATTTGTGTGTGTGTGTGTGTGTGTGTGTTTGTGTGTGTGTGTGTGTGTGTGTGTGTGTGTATGTGTGCGTGCGCGCGTGCGTGCTGTCTGCCGCTTACTGCATTCATATCGATGCCGTTGGTGTAGGACCAGGCGTGCTGGAAGTACTCCTCCAGCCTCTGCCGGAGGCCGCTGGGGATCTGGTGGAAGCGGATGAACTCTTTGACCCTCAGCATCTGGGTGTGGTAGCGTGCCGTGCCCGAGTACAGCCGCTGGATGATCGCCGACACGTTCCCAAAGATGCTGGCGTACATCAGAGCTGCGGGGGATAGACAAGAGTCAATGGGAAACCAGCCCACAGTGGACACAGATAACAAGAACAGGGAAGAGAGGGGACACGAGAGAGGACACAAGGGTCTTCAGTCTTCAGTTACCCTGTGTAGCAGTTGTGAAATGGCCAGCTCAATGGTACAATGTGAACAGCTTAAGGCTAGAACAAATGTTTATAATTAAAGCTTTGTATAAAGTAAGTGAGACAAATGTACATATTGTGACAGAATGTTTCTTATTTTAAACAGCTGAGGTGCCTGGAAAACCAGCCATTGATACCCACAATACCCTGTACTTTATTACTGCAATTCCTAGATACACGGGTTACACAAAGAGAGATAATGAAGCTTAACCTGAGAGGAAGTATCGTTTACTGTACTCCATTGTGCTGGTAGGAATCATTTCACTCTACAGTCATAAATGGAACATGAATGGGTTTTTTTTAGATAGATTTTAGAAGTTTAAGAGTTCAATTTTAGATGGAACGTCTTAGAATGGGATTGAACCATCACTGAGACTCACATCCGATGAGCATGACGCAGATGGAGAAGATCTTCTCGGGGTTGGTGTTGGGCGACACGTTGCCGAAGCCCACGCTGGTCAGGCTGCTGAAGGTGAAGTAGAGCGCCGTCACGTACTTGTCCTTGATGGACGGCCCCGACAAGGCGTCGCTGTCGTTGTAGTCCTTGCCGATCTGCTCAGCCAGCGAGTCCAGCCAGCCGATCTTCATGGTGCCCATGCGCGCCGAGCTGGTGCGCTCCACGTTGCCGATGGCGTACCAGATGCAGGCCAGCCAGTGGGCGATGAGTGCGAACGTGCACATGAGCAGGAAGAGCACGGCGGCACCGTACTCCGAGTAACGGTCAAGCTTACGGGCCACACGCACCAGCCGCAGCAACCGGGCCGTCTTCAGCAGGCCGATCAGGGTGGTGGTCTGAGGCTGGGGGCGACGGACAGAGATAGGATGGACAGAGTAAAGAGACAAACAGGAAGTGGAATTAGCACATGGACTTCTGTATAACACTTACAGAACATTTACACACATGCATTTCTGACATTCATACATCATTTCAGAGACACACAGTTCTGTTCTCTCTTATTAGGTGCATTAGGTGCACAGTTATTTAC
Organism: Alosa pseudoharengus; assembly: GCF_046254945.1. Classification (NCBI taxonomy): domain Eukaryota; kingdom Metazoa; phylum Chordata; class Actinopteri; order Clupeiformes; family Clupeidae; genus Alosa; species Alosa pseudoharengus. Next base: position 17,175,915 of record NW_027468774.1, read on the forward strand.
ATAATCTGCATAATTCATTACATACAACAAATAAGCCATGGTGTCAACCCCCACAAACACACATACACTTACACGTTACAAACATAAATCTGCCCCATGCTCTTCCCTCCCTCTCTCCCTCACTCTCTCCCCTTTCACCTGCCCTCCTCACCTTTAGTAATCTCCTGGTGTTTGAATAGCAGTATTTATTTTTACCTAAGGTCTCCTTTGCTGTATAGTTTGAATGTTAATCCTCATTGTGTAAGTCGCTTTGGTCAAAGCATCTGTTAAATAAACGTAAATGTAATGTGAATGTTTCCCATACCTCATCTGGACTGGAGCGGAAGATGAGCAGGTCAAAGGGCATGGCGGCCACGATGTCGATGAGGAACCAGCCCTTGAGGTAGTGGCGGGCGATGCGTGCCGGCTGGCTCACCACCTCGTCGTTGCGGTTGACGTAGGTGGTGCGGAAGTTGATGATGATGTCCACCACGAACATGACGTCCACCACCAGGTCCACCACGTTGAGCGGGTTGCAGGTGTAGCCGCAGGTGCGCCGGCGCTTCTCCTCCTGCTCGTTGAGCAGGAAGGCGGCCGAGTAGGGCGTGAAGACGGCCGTGTAGAGCACCAGCAGCAGGATGAGCCAGTCCCACACCGCCTTGAAGGGGCTGTAGTGCAGGATGGTCCACTTGTGGATGCGCGGCGCCTGCAGCTTGTACTCAGGAAGCACGTCCGCCCCCAGAGACAGGACCTGAGGAAGGGGACAGGGGCCAAGAGAGAAGATTAGCATTTTATACAATACTGCACACTTACTAGGCTATACTGTAGAATACTGCACACTTACTAGACTATACTGTAGAATACTGCACACTTACTAGACTATACTGTAGAATACTACACACTTACTATATTGTGGAATACTGCACACTTACTAGGCTATACTATATTAGAAACAATATTATACAATCACGCAAAAAAAGAGAAAAGACAAATAATGTGAGCATCGGCCAATAAGACATTTTGTGTAAAACAGACATATTGCTATATTGACCGCAAAATATTCTGTGATAATAATGTTACAAAGCATCCCCATGAGACATGAGGCATGCCTGTTGGCTGAGTGAGCATTTGTTAAGACTGAATATAAAGTGCCCGTCACTCTACTCACTTCACACAAGTCAGAAGGCTGGAGGTTAAGTAAAGACTGAAAATAAAGTGACCGTCACCCTACTCATTTCAGCGAAGTCAGAAGACCTGGGCTCAGAGAGAGAAGCAAACCACAGCGCACACTCTGGCTAGGGAAGTGACAGAGATAACAGTAACAGTTTGACCTTGCAATGAAGGTGACCGTTACACAAACAGAGCTGTTCCAGACTCACTGATAACGCCCCCCAAAAAAATCAGCCCACACAAACAACTACACTCACACAACATTCTTTCTTCCCGGGCTCCAATAAATGCAATATTTGTATTGCCAGAGCTGCTCCAGACTCGATGATAACACCCAAAAAACTATCAGCACACATAAACAAGTCCACTCATAGTGTTACACACAGATACTATTCTGTTCCCCCCTTTTTGTCATGCTCCAATGAATGAAGTATGTATGGCCAGAAAACAGTCCAACTATTGAAGGATAAAAGGTCGACCCTGCCCATTCTGAGGGATCAAACCAAACAAAAGCCCAAAAGGGCACCAGGAGCTGGCTAGCAGCAGTAGCTGATGTCCCTCTTGGCTGGAGGCCAAACACTGTCATTATGTGCCATATCCTGGATCATATCAAATGCATCGTGACATTTACAGCACAAGCCAGTCATAAATATGACATTTCTTCTACATGCCTGTGTCCTGTAAAATGTTGATGCTTCAGAGCCCCAACACTGATGCTGAACTGGTGGCATGAAACATATGATATATTACACTATACTAAACTATACTAGATGCTATACCTGAGCCTCATGTGAAATAACATCTAGGGACACCTAGAGTCCCTCTTTGTCTTCCACATGGCATTAAAGATTAGGCGTATGAGTAATGTCCTTTGTGACATTGATCGGGAAATATTTACAGAAAGACATTCTTCAAACTCTTTTCACATAAACTAGTCCACTGTGAAATGGCAGAACTGATGCCAAGTTTGCCTTGTGATACTTAGGCCACAGCCAAACATTACAGGAGCAGGGGAACAATTGTCTCAGTGCTATCACACTGGATGGACAAAGAGAAGAACTACTTTGTGAGGGACAACCATATCTAGTTTGTAGAGAAGCCAGAGGTACATTTTAGAACTCGCTGACAGATAACACACACATTAGCTTCACTGACTTTCAGCAAAGTCTGCTCACTAATATAACCCAGCATTACAAATATTCAATGTGAATCAAAAGGCTTAAGCTGGAACACAAAAAACAGCATTCTCTGCAGCAGCATGTTGGCTACAGGATGCTAATCACTGGATGTAGCACTCAGGATGCTAATCTAGACAGGACACCCATAAACATGGGAGACCTTTAGAGGGCATTGAGTGTGCTCAATGGCACGGCCACTTTCAGAGGGTGGTCGTGTGCAAACCAGCAGCAGCAGTGAGAGTGCTCTTAGTCTGGCCTCACTAACACGTCAGGCTGTCACGTCAGCAGCAACAACAAACAGCACAACTTTCCATTAGCTGTCCCAGCTAACAGTCACGCTGATCAATCAGGTTAATATGTAGGTCACAGGGAGAGAGAGAAAGAGACAGACGTACAGAGAGATAGGGGGACACAAAGAGGGAAATAGGGACGCAGACAGACGGATATTTGATGTATAAAATGCTGATATCCTTTCCTGGCCTATTGATGGCCAAGAATCCAGGTGTCAAGTTCTATGGACAGTCTGTTGTCAAATGTGTTGGAAACTTAGACCATTAGGAGACAGAGACAAGATGACCGCAGTCTTTAAATTGTTCCAGTAAATTAGGGCATATGTTTTTGTCATATCAGTTGTCACTGTCACAAATGACCTTCACTGATTTGACCACTGACTACACCTTATAGTGTCACAGAAATGGTCACTAGCAACTGACAACCAATTACTACATGACCATAACGCTCAATCACATTTCTCATGACATATGCATTTACAATTAGCATTGAAGCTTGTCTGCATTACCTGAGAATGATCAGTACAGTATCTCTATTTTAAGTGTTTCCACTGGTCATATTCAAAGGTTCTCACATTTGCATAACTGCAGCGGCTCTCATAAAAGCAGTAGGCCATGGAACATCAAAATACCAGTATAACAACAACAAGCACAGCACATTGCATGTATATAGTGCTTTATCAAGGTACCCAAAAGGCGTTTAAAGTACTCTGTATCCATTAAACTGTGAGTCACTCTTGATAAGAGCTTTAGCTCAACAGCTTGATATAATCTGTAAGCATTCTAACCTGTAACCAGCGCAGACAAACCCTTAAACAAACCTCTCTCTCATGCCATCAAATCTGACCTGGAAGCCCTGGAAGGACGGACTCACTGACCGGCAGTACGATGAGCGCTTCCATGTCCAGGTTCTCCACGCTGTCGCGGCGGGGGCCCCAGCAGCACAGCCAGGTCTTCAGGGAGGCCAGCACGCCAGCCTGTCGCCCGCGCGGGAGGAACCGCCGCTCCCTACACATCCCTCCCACCGCCACCATCCAGATCAGAGCACCGCAGCGCAGCGCGTCGCGTCGCGCCGCACCACACCAGGACGCTGGAGCTGCTCTGGAGCTAATGGGTGCTTGCAGGGGTGGTGTGAGTGGTCGGGTGCATGGTTGTCGTAGTGTATGCGTCTTTGTGTATGTGTGTGTAACGCAGTAGTGCACCTAGTGTGTAAATCATGCTTGCTATCCTTGCTGAACACTGAAACTGGGAAACGCGCAACTCTTTTAAACACACACACACACAGTCATCCTGAAGCTCATGTGACCTTTCGTGAGGTTCGGAACTGAAACACCCAGTTTGCTGGAACAAATCGACAGAAAAAGAGAGTGCAGAGAAATGGTCCGGCATTTTCTAGAAATGGTGTCTGTGTGTGTGTGTGTGTGTGTGTGTGTGTGTGTGTGTGCGTGTGTGTGTGTGTGTGTGTGTGTGTGTGTGTGTGGACTGATAGATATGTAATCATCTAAAGTTTGGTTCAGTGAAAGTGTACTGAGCAAACCCAATTCATGATGTCATTGTTCAAATGTTCCACTCTTAATATTTTGACTCATAATTGCCAGAAGCGTCCTAGAATGGTAGCTTTCACAATTCCAACAACCTGTGTCTTTTCTTAAAGCACCACATATGGACATCCAATACATTTAGCCAACTCCTGTAGAGAACTGTTATAGGCAGAAAGACATTTGAGCATGGCTCTACTATTGTCTCAATACCATATCTTCTTTATCAGATTCCAACATAGAGTACTTTACAAACATGGACCCGAGGACAACAGTTCATTTTCCATGCCAAATTCACCACAAGCATTTACACACTTGACCAGACATCAAAACAGATCAGTTAATACCAACCTGTAGAAAAAGCGCTCCAATAGAAAATACACATTTACATAAGCATAGGTTTATGAACACTTACACAAGTTCAACATATGGCTCTATGTGCCAGTGAACTGCATGTTTTCACACAGCTACCCATCCACTATGACCCTATCTCCTTCCCCATCAGCATCCTGGCTTCCTTCTCAGTTGAAACCTAATGTGGGCGTTGCATCATTTTATTGCATGATCCCTGTCTGCACAGTACTTCCTGACCACACAAGTGGGCTTGAGAGCTGTTTGAGACCATGCCGGACACGAGTGAAAATTTCTGCTCACATTAATTTGACAAATGCAGGACTTGGATGTGAAAACGGGGCTTGAACTCATCTTCCTTGTCATCTTTCTCAGCAGAATGGAATCCTTGTGTTGCAAACCACTTTCACACATAAGGTGTGATACTATAACACAGTGTTTTTAAAACTTTTTCAGACCAAGGACCACTTAACCAGTAAAGAAACTCACGGACCACCTAGCTAATAGACACAATAGGCCTATTCACTGAACCACCTTGCTTATTGTCTTTGCATCTTGCTTATTATGTCAGAGGTTTTTATATGATTTAAATTAATTAAATTGGCATAGCTTAAATAGGCAGTGTTTCAGAACTTTTTGGATTTACATACAAGTTGGTTTAATATTGCAAACAACTCCTCTATCTATTATGTTTACCACGTCTGCTCGCGGACCACTTGGGATAGCTTGCGAACCACCAGTGGTTCCCGGAACACACTTTGAGAAACACTGCTTTAACAGACAGAAGAGCACTATTTAGGCACTTTTGTAAACAACCAATGGTTCACTTATGGTGTCCGTGTTAAATAGCATTGGCAGAGTATTTTCTTTAAAAGAACAAAAAGCATTTATCTTGTTAAATCAACATAAAAAGGTGTGGAAATCGAAAATTAACTGATAGTAGGGTTACCGTGGGGCCTTAAAAAGTCTTTAATATTTCCAGATATTGTATCCTAGATCTTACATTACATTTATACGTCTTAAATATGTTTGTTCATTTACTGCTTCTTCCATAACTCTTTATTTGATATTTTTTTGAGAAATGTGTTAGCGTCATATATAGTTGGTTCTTAAAGATCCAGGTATTTGTATGTTGGTATGTTGTAATAAAACTACAGATAAGACCTATGTGGAACCGATAACTTGTAGCCAGCAAACAGCCTGGTCAGAATTTATCACCGTACAATTTCTTCAAAAGCAATTCTGGGACTTACATTTTCATACTTCATATAAGTCTAAAACTTAATTCATGATTGTCTTAAAAAGTCTTACATTTAATTTGTTGAAACCTGAAGAAACTATGTGATAGGGTCCAGACTAATTATCAAGCTACTGTTAGCATGCTGTTATACAACAAAAAATGACCAAATGTACTGTTCATTTACAGCAAACACATACTATGTTGGCCCATCTCTTTCATCGTCTCGCCTATGTTTCTTATCAACATCACACCTGTTGCTAGGCTACTGCATATTTCTCCCTTGACATGTGTCAGGTGGGATTTTTGCCATCTCTTTTCCACCCAGACAATCAGGGATCCAGCTGTCATTACTTCAAGATATTACTTTCATGTCTGTTGCTCAACCTCTCACTATAGCTCCTGCTAGCAACAGAATGGGGACAGATGAGGCACCTGGTAATACCACAGGACAGGTTCTCCATCCCTAACACCTCACACATATTGAGTGACGATGGACTGAACCACAGAATTGGCTTTATGTCTGATAGTTTTTACTGTAACACCAGCTATGCCATCTGAGGGACCCAGATAGCAAGAGGCTGGCGGACCACTGTCGGTCCACTGGGGGCATAGCTGGCGGTCCGCTGGCATTTTGCTCATTGGTTCTCTGGCGGTCCGTTGGCGGGTTGCAGACAAATTGCCCAATATTTCGCCACTATTGGTCTAAAATCTTTTGCATTTGTTCAGTTATACTCCATATATCATTTTAATAACTTTTCCTAAAATTCGTGAGAAGTTACATTTAAAGAGAATGTGGTCCAACGGCGGACCACAAGTGGCACGCCACCGGCGGCATACCACCAGCGGTCCGCTATCTGCCAATCTGATTTTGACATCTGAGGGACAGACCCTGAGCTGCCTGTGTCCTCCCCAGGTGGTTGGCTAGGGCTGTCATAGGGCTTTCAGAGGGATGTTCCCTATGTGTGAATGTTAATGGTAATGAATGATAAATTGTAATGGCAACAGCAACTAAATACCACCAACAGCAGCGTTCCAAGGTTAAAGGTTGCCTGTGACATTTGCACCGCTGTGTGTATGAAGTATTCTTGTTGCACCTCACAGTGTTGCTGTTGCTGTAACAAGATAACTAGCTAACAACTCCCAGATCATGGGCTCAACATCCTGGGAGGACACAGTGATAACAGTGTACTGTACACCTGTGCTGGACTATTCATCACTATGCATTGCCAACTCAACAAATAATTACAATAAACAAAATGTAACTTCCTTTATATAAAATGAGAATAGCTATTGGTAATCTGGAATGCCTGTTTGTTTCAGTCACCATAATGGAATCCTACTGGTTTACTAGACTAGCAGCCTCTGAGAGGTCTGATGCACACTATGCTTCTGATGCACATTAATATCCAGATGGTGATTTTATCAGTGTACTAGGCCCATCTTACTCTTATTATCTGCTAGAGCCTTAGTGGAGGGACTGCTTTTTCTGCACCTTCTGTATCAACGTAACACCAGGGTCTTTTCACAAGATGTCCTATCTATGCACTTCCTGCACAGAGCAACTAAATAACCCACAAAAATCAGGCCCAACAGTCAACTGTAAAAACAGGTAATATGCAGGCTTTGTGTATTTTCTTATCAATTTATTCAAACATCAAATAGCCCACATACTCCTCATTATGATATTACCATTCATCTCCCTTTACCATCTCACCTACTTATGCAAAACCCCTCCTGCTTATCATACATGCCGGGCTTCAGCCTTTTTAAAGTCAAATGAGGTGCTTTGCATGTTACAAAAGGAAAGCTGTTACTGTGGAATCATGTAGTTGCAATATAGTTATAGTTGCTAAGACGACCTCAAACTGACATTATCTTGATGATATGATCTTCTTGGTTTAGATGTTGGGTGTAATCAGTGGCTGCAGAAACAGTTTCTACAGTCTGGAGTTACTGGGTGCAACATAAAGGACCTGGAGTATTTGTAGTCTGCATGCTGCAGAGCAGCCTGAGAGGGAGGAGATGATCGTATCAGACTCCAGCTCTGTTTGTGCGGAAATCATCATCGGCCTATCTGTCTTCCTCTGTTTCTGTGTCACATGCATGCACATGCACAAGCACACGCATGCACACGCACACACACACACACAAAAGAACACACATGTGAAAAGGAAGTGACAAATACTCACAATCACTTTAACACCACTGATCTTTAGCGCCACAGGGCCGTGGTTCCACCTGAACTAATGCTAAAGGTATACGCTTCCTGACCCACCAATATCAGGCAAGGGCAAGTGAGCCCACTGCCACACGCCTCCCTATGGTTTTTAAACATTTCCGCTACATATGCACTCAAAAAATCTATCTTCCATACACAAACAGACACCACCGAACCCGAGTCCATCCATCACACACTCACACAAAGACACACACATGCATGTGCACACTCACACAAAGACACACACATGCATGGGCACACTCAGACACGCGCCTGCACATGAACCCACTCATGCGAGGTATTGGAGGTTATTGATAGCGGCCTGTTTCATAATGATGGCCCAGGTTTTAATCTATCCCTACTGTCTGCACGGAGATCTCCTTCCTGTCACACAGACATGCACGCAAAGACACACACACACACACGCATGCAGGCACAAACACACACACACACACACAAATGCAGTAACACTCACACACATGCATGCATGTACTTGAACACTTACATGTAAACACACACTTGTGCTCTCACACACATCCATGCATGTACATGAACACTTACATGTAAACACACACTTGTGCTCTCACACACATCCATGCATGTACATGAACACTTACATGTAAACACACTTGTGCGTGTATACAGAGTATCCTGACCACACAAAGACTCATTTGAAGGCAACCATAAACTGAAGTCAAGAAGCGTCAACAAGCACCTTTGCCTCCATTTATAAGTCACAGACACTAGTCATCAAATCACACTCCGAAAATCAGTCCCTCAATCCTCCACAACCAAGATGCAAGTTGAAGTACCAAGAATCCCACACACCTTGACACATTTCCAAACGGTTTGGCAAGATTCAAACAAGACAAACACCACAATTTATTCATTCTAATTCTCACTACGCCAAATCTCTGTGAAAATGACACAATTTAGGAAGCCCACTTTGAGAGATGAGAGGAGAAAGAAGAGAGGGGAAATGAGAAAAAGGGAAAAGTTGCAGAGAAGTAATGTAAGAAGTAAAGTAAGACTTACAGGCTTGAGTTTCTGTTTGAAGCTCATGTTGACATTCTCTGAGTGGTGCTAAGAGCAAAAGCAGTAGCCCACTGACCGCCTGCTCCGACACGCGCACACACACCCATACACACACATACATACACTCACTCACTCACACCCACACACGCGTTCGTAGGTGGGTAATATCCAAGGGGTGAGAGACAGAGGCTGAGAGAGAGAGTGAGAGAGAGAGAGAGAGAGAGAGAGAGAGAGAGATGGAGACGGAGAGAGGGAGGGACAGGAACAGAGAGCAAAAGAGTGTAGGAGTGGAAGAGAAAAAAAGAAAAAGAGGGGTGTCTGCCAGGGAGACACTATCCTGCCCTCCTACTACCTCATACTGCTGTTCCAATTCTCTCTTTCTTTCATTCTTTTCCAATTCAAATCTGCAATTCTCTTCTCACACAAACATGTGAATGCTCATGTAAAGGACAATCCGCACAAATGTACACACATTTTAGGCTGTAAAATACAATTTAAAAATAAAACTTACTTTAGGCTAAGTCAACATTCTTGTATAATGTCCATCAGAAGAATATGGGGAGGTCAACTGTTAGGCCACACACACACACACACACACACACACACACACACACACACACACACACACACACTTCTATGAATCACAGCACCAGGAGATCACATAATGTGCTTGATGTTATGCAGACTAATCAATACAATACAAGAATCAATGATTGTGGTCATTTCCCCTTTGTTGACCTGTGCCAATCGACATCCAATTACAGAAGTGGGAATAAGCAGGGTGGGCCAGGGGTGGGATGGGGTGGGGTGGGGTTGGGGGAGGAGCGAGCATTACATCACAGGAGGCAAGACAGTCGTCTGACACAAACACACACGGAGCCTGAGGGAGCCACACTGACTGGATGTAAACAAAGATGACGACAGCAACGTGACACAGGACCAAATGCCATAAACCAGAGGAGACCATCTTAGAAGCGAGAGCTCCAGACATACTTCTGTGGCAGTCCCAAGGAATGGGGAGAGGAGAGGGACAGAGACTCAAGTGTGAAGGATGAAGAAGAGAACAAGGGACCGAGAGAAAAGAGAGAAGATACATGCCAGAGGACACAACTCTCCCTAGAGTGGTAGAGAGATAAGAAGAGGAGTCTTAAGATGAGTATAAGAGAGTACAGAGAGAGACTGTGAGATAGACAGAGAGAGAGAGAGAGAGAGAGAGAGAGAGAGAGAGAGAGAGAGAGAGAGAGGGGGCAGGTCTTTACTGTCACTGCCCTCTGCATCCATTAGCCCCAGAGGCCAAGGTCATGAGCAGCAGGACACCTCTGTGGAGGATCGATGCCCACCGACTCACTTCCTCTCTCCTCTTCTTCACTCTCCCTCCCCTCACACAACCTGCCTGAACCCCCCCATCACTCCCCCTCACTCCGCCTTGCTCCTCAGAGCCTTCCGCCGTTCTCCACACACACACACACACACACACACACACACACACACACACACACACACACACACACACACACACACACACACACACACACACACACGGTGCTTTAAGGCGAGAGAGGGAGACATTCACAGCCACCACGGCACCCAACAGCCCTAAACCAATTAGTTTAAAGAAGCTCAATGACACAGGCAACCTCTGACTTCATGATAAATGACAGTAAATACAGACACTCTGTGATAAATGAAAGAACACTGACGTAGGCGCAACACTAATAATGCCAATTTAATCAATCAATGCATCAGGCAGTCAGAGGGGACAGTCAAAGTCAACGCTACAATGCTACTGTAACAATGCTAAGAAAATTGCAGCCCTGCTTTAGTGAAAGACGAGACAAGTTGTCAAGGCAGCTAATTGAACATACTAATGAGTCACAGGTTACTAGACTATCAATTTCCAACATACACACATCCACAAGGTCTGAAAATCAAAATAGTACAGAAATGTGACACTTTTACAGTAGCAGAAACTGTTTATGTTGTCAAGCAGAGACTTTATGGCATTATTATTGTTGCTGTTATTATTAATAAATCCGCCTGTGGCACAGATGTTCTGGGTTGGTGGCAAAACCTTTATCTAAAAAGGTTGCAATTTACAACAAAAAAAGCCTGAATGAGTTGTGAACTCAATGGTGTTTCTTAAATGACTACTTTCCAATAAAGTTTCACACGTGCTTGAGTACATAGACACACACACACACACACACACACACACACACACACACACACACACACACACACACACAAGAGCAGTGTGTGCGTGAGCGTGCGTGCGTGTTAGCAGTGATGCAGGGTGGTGTCTATCTGCAGCATGGATTTTTCCACTGGCAGGAGCGACAGGCTGCTTCCCATGTGCGTTGACACAGCAGCGGCCTGTCAATATGTCAGGCTCTCTTTTCTCATACCCCATTCTCTCTCTCTCTGTCTCTCTCTCTCTCCCTCCCTCGCTCTGAATTTGACTCCCTCTATTTATACATCACCCTCAGCACCTGAGCTAGCTAGAGGCACACCTGGGTTGCACACACAAAGAGCACTCTTGGCAGCTCACTCGGCCCTTACTTGTCTGGCCTCTTGATCATTTGCATGATCGCTAACCTACATTACAAAAGGCATTATATTATGTCCACACTAAAAATATGGGACCGTCTACTGTAATGATGATTAGGCTCTATATACATTCACACTCGCACACACATCCATACACATATATACCCACACACACACACACTCACTCTCTAACACACACACACACACTCTCACACACAAACATACATACACGCACACGCACACGCACACACACACACATTCACATACTCTCACAAACAAACATACATACACACACACACACACACACCATCGGCCACCCCCTCCAGAGTGGAGCTGACCACTCTGAGTTGGGGTATATGGGTCACTGTGGTACACAGCGTCGTATCGCGGGGTGGGGTGGGGCGTACGGCTTCGACCTCTCAATCGCTGTGGGTTTTCCATGGTGACCAGAGATGGCGTGCCTGTCTTTTCCACACGACGTCATCATGACAGCGATCCATGAGGGCCACTCTGGAGCCGAACGAACGGCTGGCCAATCAGAGGACAGAGCTCATGTGCACTCAGCTGATTTTTCGGAAACATCACACACCACTCCTCACACATGACTCCTCGCACACGACTCCTCGCACACGACTCCTCACACACGACTCCTCACACACAACCACACGACTCCTCACACAAGACTCCTCACACACGACTCCTCACACACGATTCCTCACACACAACTCCTCACACACGACTCCTCTCACACGACTCCTCACACACGACTCCTCACACACGACTCCTCACACACGACTCCACACACACAACCACACAACTCCTCACACACGACTCCTCACACACGACTCCACACACACAACCACACAACTCCTCACACACGACTCCTCACACACGACTCCTCACACACAACTCCTCACACATGACTCCTCACACAACTCCTCACACACGACTCCTCACACAACTCCTCACACACGACTCCTCACACACGACTCCTCACACACAACTCCTCACACATGACTCCTCACACAACTCCTCACACACGACTCCTCACACACGACTCCTCACACAAGACTCCTCACACACAACTCCTCACACACGACTCCTCTCACACGACTCCTCACACACGACTCCTCACACACGACTCCTCACACACGACTTCACACACACAACCACACAACTCCTCACACACGACTCCTCACACACGACTCCTCACACACAACTCCTCACAGTGCTTTGCTTCTCTCTGCCGCTGGCAGCATTAGTGGGCACTCTGAATAGTTTTCCATCCACTGTGGAATTCATGAGCCAAACTGTGCAAGCATGACGCAGCGTCTTTGATGGGATGTACAATTCATTATGTAACTGAATAAGCCATGTTTTTATTATTTATTACGTCTCAATAACCTTCTTTCAGGCAGCACTTCACCTGCTGCAGGCCACCCCCCCCCCCAAGACCTCTGTAAAGGTTAGAGTTTGAGAGGAGAGGAACAGCCAACATCTTCCTCTTGTGTCGTGCCTTTTAGCAGTGTCGTCTCACACTGGCCTGGTGTGTTAGGTTGCAGGTTCTATCTCACACTGGCCTGGTGTGTTAGGTTGGTCAGAACGTTGGTTCTCTAGCTCATGAGCTGAAAGGCGGGGCACTCCACTGTACGAGCTCTCGGCTCTGACAGAGCCTGCAGAACCTCTCACACACTTTGAAGCCATCATCAAAAAAAAAATAAAAAAAATCATGCATCCTGACAAATATTGTTGAAAGACATAGATTCCAAGAAAGCAGATCTCACATACACACACAAATCTGATTATATTTCATGCGGACATGCGTGAAAGGTAACTTGTGTCTTACCTGTGTGACGTGTGTGACCTTCTCACTGACGTTCTGCGTGCGTTCCTTGACCTTGCTGGGGGCGATGATCTCGATCTCAGTGGGGGAGGGGGGCCGCAGTCGCTCGGTGGGGAATGACAGCGTCACCTGCGGGATGCGACTGAGGGCGCGGAGGCGCATGAGGTCCGAGTCTGACGTGGAGTTTATCAAGCTCGGCTTCAGGTCTGCAAAAAGAGGCAGATGGGTAAACATGTAATGCACTAATGTAGAGGACTACACTAGCAGCTGAATAGTGGCCTATTATATTACGTCAATATCACTTCTATGAAAACCTAAAAAAAAGTAATTTAGTATTTCTTTATTCTGCTCCGGTTCTGCACACCCTGGCTTATTACTTAGACTTGATTAGGATGGCCATCTGTGGTAAAACTGGTACAGTAAATGTCATGCATGATCATGTGTTTGATAGCCAGGGAGCATGTCTACTGATGAAAATGTATGCTACACTGTTCAAATATGTACAGATACAAGTGCCTGTGGATGGTGTCTGTGACTGAAGACGTGGCACAGCTTGATCCTGATCAGGATTACATGTAAAACCAAGATGGCTTGACACAGGCACACTCAGACTGGACTCCGACTGGGCACGGAGCATACTGAGGCGAAGGTCCAGTAGGAGTAGGAAGAAGTATGTGGCCAGCATGGGGCATTTATCTAGAAGGTTCTGTCTGAAGCATGAAGCAGCTTCCTTTCTTCTGAAATAGAGATCTAATCTCATCTTGCTGTTTTGAGTGCACACCTGCACTGATTGGAAAGCCCCTTCAGAGCAGCAGGTACTGCAGCTGTGAAAGAAGGCTGTGTGAAACTTTGGAACTAGTGAACTAGTGAATTTGCATTTGCAACTAAACGTTTGTGTGGCCTGCTTCCTCTTCTATTACAGAAATGAGGAAATTACTAGGACAAAATAAAGTGAAATGAAGATATCTTCTACACTTACAGTATGTCATGTTATGCATGTCTTAGCTCACATGGCTTGCACATGACTGTAGATGTATCTGTGTGACTCAAACATCAAACTATGTATGTTGGACTGCCCTGATGATTTCCCTGGTCGGGGTTTTGGCCTCTCTGTCAGTCTCTGCTCACTGCTGTGCCTTGTTTGATATTTGAGAACAATTCTCACCATATTTCCAGGAAAACAAATTATATATAAAGTATATGTAGAGACAGATTTATATAACATGCAGGCTATATAGATTAACATCTCAATATGATATAAATCAATATAGATCCATGCCTGAATTATAAAATGATCTAAGAATCTACACCCCAGATTGAACAATATCAGCACAATATCAGCAGTACATACTACATCATACTACTACATCATAACCCGACACCAAATCTGCAAAACCATACACTAATTCTCAGTGTTTGACTCAGTTTTCAATTGACTAAAACACATTTTGCAAAACACCACACACAATTTTCTACCTAACACACAAAAATCTAACAGGAAGTAACTTGATTTCGTTCTTCAAACACAACCCATCAAAATGCCACACTAAATCACCAGTGCTTCACTCTTTCTCTTCACATGTGCAAACACTTTACTTTACTGAACACCATCCAATCATTGCCTTAGTATAGGTCTATGAATAGATATACTCTCTATATAGGTATAGACCCTTTCAATCTGCTCCTAGAGGATTTCCGGTTGAAATACTGTATTCAGAATTCAGATACTTTGAATACAAATATTCAGATACTTTGAAAATTACAGTAATCGGACTTTAGCTTACAGTAATGTTCTACAAAAAGTTGACTTTATGTAAAATTTGTCTTTTTACTCTATTTTTGTTTGTCCCCATGTTACAGTACCATTAGCTCAATACATTTTTCTGTGCCTCCAGAAATGCCTTAGGAACGCTTACTGTAGAATTTCTGCAGTTGAAAGGGTCTATAGGCCTATGAATACATACTGTACACGACCCCCCCCACCTCCCACACACACACACACACACACACAAAAAAAAAAAATCAGTGTTTTCAAAACTCCATGTACATCTGGTGGTCACTGTATTCTTCTTTGCTTTTTTTCTTGTTTGCTGTAAAATACTGTATTCACAACAGCAAATTATTTGGGAAAAATCACTAGTTTTGGTTTCAATATTGCTTGCATTTTTACTGTGTATTTCAACTTCTCTATGTTGATACCGTAACTTTCACTCTTGTATGGAAATACATATAGAAAGCCTAAGACAGAAGAGCTTTAGGTTTTGAGCAACAGTGTGTACATGATGTATCCAAAATGTCATATTATGACAAAAGTGTTTGTAATGTGAGGCGAATGTTTGCTTTAAACATGTGTTTTTGACATTTTGAATGTTGTGTGTCATTTTGCTGGAGATTTAAGGCATTT